>NC_005783.5:300000-600000 GCF_000091025.4 Eremothecium gossypii ATCC 10895 | reverse complement strand
GTGGAATCCTCAGCAAGGCTGCATCGATTTACTACAAACGAAAGACTTGAGGAAAGTCTCTAAAGTACTCCCAAACTCAAAGAACTCCTTGTTATATCTCACATCGGTATCGAAGCTCGATATTGAACTGTTCTTATCAAGAGAGGAGTTTGGCTCCAGTCCTATGTTCCAATTATTCCATGATTGTTTCTTCGATGATTACAATATTGTTCCCGAATATTTGGCCTTGACTTTGATCTCAGAAACGAAGCATTTCAGTCTTATGGTTGAAAATAAGGCGATTATTAACGAACTATTGGTCACTCTAATGGTCCAAGTATTTGAAAAATCTCCGATGGTATTTGGTGAGCTTATCAAGAAAATCCCCAACCACAAGGTCATTGAAGTTGGAAGAATCATAATTAACAAGGATACCACCCCGCTTGCTAATTTTGTACAGATCCTTTACGAGGAAAAAAAGCTGGAGGATTTTATCAGAAGTATTCCGTTTAAAGAATCGCTGAAGATTACTCCTAGTGCTAGGAAGGTGGGATGGACTGGCTTTGAGGAATACATCAAGTCCAAACTCTCCCCTGAGTCTGTCAACACTATTATTGACTTCATTGATCTTCAAGCTAGTATGGATGATCAAAATACCCCATTTAGGTCGTCTAGGGTATACGATCTTTCAGCATTGCATTTCGTTGTTACTTTACTGGATGCTTATACTTTACCAAAGGAAACGAGGAGAAGACTTAATGATGTCGAGTACAAGCTTTTAAATACGTTTCCGAGGTTGATCAACTTTGGACATGGGCATGATGAAGCGATTTTGGCGAACGGCGATTTAGTTCCTATTGCAACTGATGTCGAAAAGGAAATGCAAACGTATTTGCAGAAGATGTACAACAAGGAAATGCAGATAAAGGACGTGGTGGATATTCTGAGGAAGCTAAGAGATAGTGATAATTCTCGTGATCAAGATATATTCTCTTGTATTACCCACGCTGTCATAGCGGAGACTAAATTTTTCAAGGAATACCCATTGGAGGCTTTAGCAACCACATCTGTATTATTTGGTTCAATGATTCTATTTGATCTTTTAAGGGGATTTGTATTGGATGTTGCGTTCAAGATAATTGCTGATTTTGCAATGGAAGGGCCTGAGTCAAAGATGTTTAAGTTTTCTGTTCAAGCTTTATATGCGTTTAGGATTCGTCTTCATGAGTTCCCTGAATTTTGCCGGTCCTTGGTTGATGAAATCCCAAGCCTCCAATCGCAGCCTCAGATATTCCAGATATTAGCGGAGTCTGCTGCACAGACTAGTGGAAAGGCGTCTGGTAGTGCTGGTGCTTTCCCCCAAATCCCAGATATGATTACTTTAAACTATTTTAATGTTAATGAGCTTCCAGTTAATGTCCCCCAGGAGAACCCTGCACGTGAAATAACAGAGAAGGTTCTGTTTGTTGTTAATAATATTACGATGGATAATTTTAGCGGAAAGATTGCGGATCTAACAAACCTACTTGAGGAAAAATATTATGCGTGGTTTTCCAATTATTTGGTAAACCAGAGGGCCAAAACCGAGCCCAATTACCATGAACTATATGCTAACATGTTGGAGGCAGTTGACTCAAAACTGCTGCACAAATATATGCTGAACTCCACCTATAAGCAATTGTATCTGCTTCTCTCCACTAAGGATATTTCATCGAACGATAAAAATCACTTAAAAAATTTGGGCGCGTGGTTAGGAAATATCACCCTAGGGGTAGATAAACCCATCAGACATCGTAATATTGCATTCAGGGAGCTCTTACTGGATTCCTACAAGAAAGGCCGCCTCGAAATTGTTGTTCCTTTCGTCACTAAAGTGTTGCAACAAGCGGCAAATTCCAGAGTTTTCAGACCTCCAAGCCCGTGGACAGTGGGTATTTTGCGTGTATTACTAGAACTTAATGAGAAGGCCAACTGGAAATTGAACTTGACTTTTGAGGTTGAGGTTCTATTCAAAGCTTTGGGCCTGAAATTGACTGATTTGAAACCTTCAAAGTTTGTAGATATCCCAGAGGTAACTGAATACCTAGCTGGTAACCTTCGAACGTTAACCATTGAGCAGCAGCAGATTGAGCAGCAGCAGCAGCTAATATCTATGCAAACATATCAACAACAGCTTGCGTTGCTACATCGACAGCAACAGCAACAACAACAACAACAACAACAACAACAACAACAACAACAACAACAACAACAACAACAACAACAGCAGCAGCAGCAGCAGCAATCGCAGCAACCCCAGCCGCAGCAGACCCAGCAACAAATGCAACAGACCCAGCAACAGCCTCAGACTCAGTCTACTGCCCACCAGCAAGCACAGGCTCAACAATCCCAGCAACAACAACAAATGCATGCCATGTCTAATAACGTTAATTTACATGGTGAGCAACCACCAATGGATGGAGATGGTATCTTTAATAACCTTGTTGGCCAGTCCGCTTTTGTTACACATCCAGATCTGAAACTTTTGTTCATGATGGCCATGTCTAAGGCTATCAGAGAGATTTTAGTACCAACTGTTGAGAAGTCAACGAGTATTGCGGTGATCACGACAATCAGTATTATGCTAAAGGACTTTGCGACAGAAGTGGATGAAATAAAACTAAAGACAGCAGCTATTGGGATGGTTAGAAAATTGGCTCAAAGTCTGGCGCACTCCACGTCCATTGAACTGCTAAAGGAAAATATTCGTACGCATACTCAGGCATTGACACCAAATCTAATTAGTATCAACATGAATCATTCTCCATTGGAAGAACTGAATATGGCGATTGATGACAATATTAACAGTGCATTGGCTCCAATTGAGAAGGCAGCGATGGATAAAGTTACACAGGATATCGGAGATCAGCTGATGCAAGCTATAGCTATCAGGCGTTATCATAAAGAGCGGAGGTCTGATCAGCCATTCCTAGCTCCCAATGCTAGTAATTATGCCTTAAGTTTACCCGAACCATTGGGTTTAAAGACAACAGGTATTACGCCGCAACAATTTAGGATATATGAGGAATTTGCGAAGTTGAGTGTTGTTCCTGAACAAGTGATGCATATGGCGCCAAATCATGCGGTCTCTAGCCAACAAGTGGCCAATAATCAGCTTCTTCAGCAGCAGAAAATTCTGCAACAACAGATGCAGCAATCTCAAACTCAAATCCAAACGGATGCTACTCATCAGCAGCCGCTCCAGCAACCTCTAGCTGCACAGCCGCAAATTCACCCACCACTGAATCGTATTCAAACCGAATTAGAACAGAATCAGAAAGTTCTTGTTCAATTCATGGATAGGCTGGTTCTCCATATTAAAGAGAATGCAGACAAGAAACTTTCCGACCTAGGAAGCGACAATGCCATTAAGGAAACGATCTACCAGATTCTGACCTTTATTGCCAGGAGTGCACAGAAGGATCAACTTGCATTGAAGGTATCCCAAGCAGTGGTAAACAGCTTATTTGGTACAAGCGAAAGCGTTCTGTGCAGGGAAGTGCTATCACTCTTATTAGAGAAATTATGTTCTCTCTCAATAGTTGCCAGAAAGGATGTCATATGGTGGTTGGTATATGCTTTGGACACTAGAAAGTTTAACGTTCCAGTTATCCGCGCTTTGCTTGAGGTAAACTTGATAGATATTGCCGAGCTGGATGCTGTTTTGGTTACTGCAATGAAAAATTCGATGGATGGTGCAATCAGATTTGCTATGGATCTTATCAGAGATACCACTTTGTCCAATAATCCAATACTTATGCGCTTAGACTTTGTCTGCACCTTAGAATACTTGAGGCTGTTTGACCTCGAAGAGACAAGAGCCTTTTTCAAAGAATTCGAAGAATGTAAAATCATGCCAGTGGCCAAAAATACTAAAGCCACAAATAAAGAACGTATATGGCTAGTTTTTACTGAATGGGTAAAGCTGCTACAGCGAGTAAGCAGTAATGATGTTGTGACCACTGTTTTTATGCGACAGCTAATGGATCGTGGAGTTCTAGACTCCAGTGACAAAACTATTGAGTTTGTGAAAGCTTCTCTAGAACTAGCGGTGAGTTCTTTCAAGGAAAGTGACCCCACAGGAGAAGTATTCACGGCTGTTGATGCTTTAAGCAATTTGATTGCCCGTCTACTGTACCTACAAGACTTTTCGCAAACTAGTAGAACAGATTACCTAAACTTGATCTTTTCCACCGTGACGCTCGTGTTTGCTAAAGATCATGAAGTTAACGACTCAACTTTCAATGAAAGGCCTTATTTCAGATTTTTCTCCAGCTTATTGTGCGAGTGGGAGTCTTTGAGAGGTCATAATTTTATTAAGATAAAGGATGAGCAATGCAGGAATGAGCTTTTATCTTTTGATACCGATTTCTTCAATACTTTTGCGTCGTTCTTGCATTGCTATCAATCAATTGCCTTCCCAGGATTTGCCTTTGCGTGGATTACATTGATATCTCATCGGATGTTTTTGCCGAATGTCCTTCGCCTACCTAACAATGCAGGCTGGCATAGTTGTGTTTTGCTTTTATCTGACCTGTTGAAGTTCCTCTCTCAATATATTAAAAAAGAGGAGACGTCGGACGCCGTTTCTGTTGTTTACAAAGGTACGTTGCGTATCTTTTTGGCCATAGCAAACGATGTCCCTGAATTTCTTGTGCAGAATCATTACGAGCTGATCAACAATGTGCCGAGATCTTGTATTCAGTTGAAAAACATTATTCTTTCGTCATTTCCTAAAAAAATGCTACTACCAGATCCCTATAGGACCGATCTAGAGCTTGATCGTCTAGAGCTGTGCGAGCAACCCCCTAAGGTGTTCTACGATCCCGTTCAAGATCTCAAGAACTTAAAAAAACCAGTGGACAATTACCTCCGGATTCCATCGGCGTCCCTGATTAGGACAATATCCGCCGGCGTCCTCAGATCTGAGTACGAATACGAAGCAGGCATTGGCTACGACATTAACACTGTCGATGTCAAGCTTATCAATGCTATTGTCTTGCATGTTGGAATTGAAGCTGCCCTTGAAAAACAGAAGACCAGCTTTAACGCGGTTTTCAGCACCAACGCGACATACTACACTCTCCTCAGCTCTTTGATCAACGAAGGTTCCATTGAAGTTAAATTCCATGTTATTCAGGCGATGGTCAATCAGTTGAGATATCCAAATGCGCACACCCACTGGTTTAACTTTGTGTTAAGAAACATGTTCGTATCGGATCAGTGGGGTGATCAGACCTTGGACGTCCAAGAAATCATCATCCGTAGTCTTCTAGAACGGATTATAACCAGTAAACCACATTGCTGGGGCGTGGTATTCACATTTGTTAGCCTCTTGCGCATGGACAATATCAAACTGCAGGAGTTGCCATTCATTAATGATACACCGGAGATGAAGCTCATCTTCCAGAACTTAAGCAAATATCTTGTTAACTCGACCAACTCTAATGATAAACAGTCTCATGAGACTCCATTAGAGCAACAATCATGATCTACATGGTACAAGCATGTTATATCCACTTCACTGACCTATATATTATATATATATTATACTTGACATATAAATACTGTTATCACGTGATGAAATCGCCAGCTGTTGAGAATATGTATGGTGAAATGAGTGAGCCCTTTTAGGCAGGACCGTTAAACGAATGTAGTCCAAGCAAGCAGAGACCACTAAGAGCGATATACTAAGAGGGATACACTTGATGAACTTTCAAGAGCCGTGGTCCGCTGCCACAAATGCGGACGGCTTTAGTCTCAACAGTGACTCACGAACTCAAAAGGTCAAGGAATCCTTAAAATTGCTGAAGGATACTTCAGATCCATGGTCAGCGCTAGCGTTGCTTATAAGTGAGGAGGAGAGCCAAGTTGGTCGTTTCAAGCAGCTACTCCAGCAAGTAGCGGGTCAAGTTAACGACATTAGCAGGACATCTGTACCTCTGCTTGTGTACGCGATTGTGTTCAATCATCCCGAGTATATCGAGTTGCTACACGAGACAAGGGATCTGGATGTCAATATTGCAGATGGGTTGACATCATACTCTCCATTAATGTGGTGCTTCCATTTACAACAGCAGGAGTGTTGTGTTGAGCTACTGAATTACCAGGATGAACTGCAATTTGATTACCGCAATAGTAGCAGCGCCACTGCTCTCGACTTACTGGTCCCGGGGACTGAAATGTACGAATTTGCCGAGCACCATGGATTATTAGAATTAAAACACTCTCCAAAGGTTGAAGACATATTTGGATCATCTGGGGACTTATACAAGGCGCCTGTTAGACTTGACGAACTTGATCGGACCATGAATGATAAAATTCGCCTACAGACGGTTGGTTTAGCTGTTGCAGATGAGGCGGGTATATCTGCTAGTTTATATCAACCGCCAGATACTGGGAGGCCCACTACACAGGAAGCTGCTACTATTCTCTTTGATTACGAGCGACTTTTACCTGGCCAATTTATCGAATTTGCAGACTTTGATATTATCCAGATTTTGGACACACTTGTTGATTTGCCTCAGCGCAGGCCACATGATACTGTTTGCCCAGCTGCACTGATATTCCAGTGTCTGCGCTATGCAAGAAGGAAAAGTCAGCGTTCCGAATTGGTAGAGAGTACTTTTCACCTGTCGATCACGAGAATCTTATCTTCTCAACAAGCAAACCTTGGTGGAGTGGTGACAGGAAATAACGGCGATATAGTAAGCCTGTCATATTGGCTAAGTTGTCTGGCGTTTCTGTATTACTTCCTGTATCGGGATGAAACATTCTTTCGCACGCATCCACTTCTCCTGCAGGAGCTCATAAATGCAATGCAATCTTTAATGATGGAGTTATGTTCTTCCGTCCACTCTCGAGTGGAAAAACTTCTCGTACCCGCAATTCTGTCTCACACCACTATCATTGATGTAAAGCAGACGCTTTATAAGAAAGACTGGAACTTCTTCAAGAAGAAGAGACAGTCGCATAAAAAGGGGCCAGATTCATATGACGAAATCCTGCGCATGTTATATCCTCCCTCAATCGAGGAACAGATGAAACCTGCTCCGATAAAAATTGTCCAAATTTTTGGTGCACTAGCTTATGTGTTAGAATCCCATCAGGTGCATCCGCTTCTATCGATGCAATGTCTATCAACAAGTATTGAATGGTTTTCCACGTCTATATTTAACATCATGGTTAGCAGTAAAAAATATCTGTCAAGGGCCCAAGCAATGCAAATAAGGCTAAACCTTTCAACAATTGAAGATTGGGTTAAAAACCATGACATGACTGTCCCCAAATCTAAAATGGTTGATACCTTTATTTGGGAAAGATTCCCATACACTTTGCTAAAGCCAATCTCAGAAATTAATCTGAAGCAACGGACACTAAGAAATATAACGATGTATGCTCCCGTTAAGAAGGAAGAGGAACTTGTAATGGATCCAACAAATACCCTGTTCTACTACCAGTCATTCAGCCGTATTGCACAGATACATCTAGAACCTGTCCACCAATTATTGCAATGGCTACAAGTGGCCTCCTCTATTGATGATGAGGCCTCTCTATCGAATGCTATGAATTTATTAAATGCATTAAATCCTGCGCAATTACTAAAGGTGGTTGAAAAATATCGCTATGAAGTCGATGAAAAACGGTTTGACTCTAACCTCAAGAAACAGCTGGCTAATATGGCTAAAAATGAAAGCTGCAGTGTGCTTTTCCCTGAGAAAACGCAGCCGTTGGTGATTTTGCCCATGATGAGCGAACTCACTGAACTATATGTCACCGTTCCCGATGCATATAGGTTTGTTCCACTACTACCAGATGATGTCAGAGAAGATATTGAGATTCTTCACGAGCGCAACGTACGGGACAGATCTTTGGAAGTACAGCAGACGAAGCAAGAGCCTTCTATTACTGATGACGAAAATGAGGAGGATGATACTAGCTCAAATGATCATAGGAAGAGCACCACGTATGAACCTTCAGAGAATGGCAATATATTTGGCACAATAAATGCACCTGGTAATGCAATTCAACGAGGTGACTGGCAAGAATCATCTACGATTGAAGAAAATCCATGGTAACATACAGCAAAGCTTTTATTTTTTAGATAGTCATTGTTCAAGTATTACATAGTATGCGGAAGCATAAATAGAAATGTTGCTTTTATGTTAGCATAGCGCGAACATTTCAATGACCTTGTTTCCACCAAATCGGTCGGAAGTGATCATGAGAAGTGAAATTCAGTTGCCACAGTGCTAGCCACAGAGTGGCATTACAATTTAATCATGTAGGCATGACCGCCAATATTGTGTAACTCAGTGGTATTTGTCCGTACTCTTACGTGATATTCTTCATAATTGGAATAGTCCTTATCTTCATATTCACTATTGTTATAATCCCCCTTATTAGGTTTTTCTGTCATAGTTTGGCCCAATTCGTGCACATCGTGCACACTCTGCCATCCAGTTAACTCTGGACTAATAAATTCGCTCTTCCCTACAAATGTCCTTTTCAGCAATTCCGTGGACGCGCTGTTTTCCTCGATATTACCGTCATATTGAGCTTCCCGCGGCTCACCGAGATCTCCAGCATTTAATATGGTAGCAGTGTTTTGTAAATCTAACATGACACTGTTCAGTCCATCGTGTTTCTTCGACCTGGTGAACGTATCTTTAAAGTTCGGCTCAGGTTTGCTGTTTAGCAGCTGCTGTGTTCCTTTCAGAAAGCTACCAGGCTTCCGATCTTGCGAAATTGCGTTATATACGTAGCTGCTCAATGACCACTCATACCAAACACCTCTCATGCACCTATTCCGCAACATTGTTAGCTCTAGCTCAGTATCATCGCCCACAAACATTGGATATAATAATGGGAAGAAGATAGGCGACCAGGATGACATATTCGGAGTGTGTCCGAGTTTTGAATCAAGGTCGACACTCTTTCGGCGACCATCAGAATCTGGCGCGCTACCGCGTAATTTAATTTTACAATCATCAGGAAGAATTGATAGACGGATATCTCCATATATTTCAGCGGTGAAAAAGCCCAGCAAGCCATGGACTTCGCCCTTGTGCTTTATTTTCATGTTAGTCACCGTGGAGCGCGCGGTGTTGGAGGTTCCACCAGGGTGCTTGAAACTCCACAGCTCATACACTTTGGTTGACAGAAGGCAAGAAGGAACATTGCGGACAACCCAAGGAGATTCAAGAGCATTGTCCTCTTTGTTCCTGAGCATCTGATACAGTAGCGGTGCTGAAACTGGCGCCACATACGAGGTGTATGATTGTGGGATGAAAATTGTCCGGTCTGTGCAGTTCGTCTTCTCGAAGGCCTCAAGGCACTCTGGAGCCAATTCATTACAGCCAAAAGATCCCAGCAATTCACTGATGCACAAGTCGAACTTGACCTTAGAGGACCACTCCCGCATGTTTGCGGATACAATATCAACCGAATTACCCCATTTCTCGATGTTCTTTTTCTGCAGGTGTATGACGGCCTGCGGGTTCTTCTCAAGAGCAACTAACTTAAATCTAGATATTCCAAGCTGCCTTAGACAGGTGTAGGCGCGGTCAACCAGCCCGCCGCGGCCTGCACCGACCACAATGATGTTCAGATCATCGTGTAGCCACATCTTGTTCATGGTACTGCGAATGGAGCGCAGCGCCGCGGTGATCGCCTTGGCGTAGAGATCGTACTTCGTCTTGTCCTGCTCGAAGATCTGGTACACCTCGCTTGACAGGTCCACTGCATGCGGCTGTAGCGGCTGCATTACACGCGGCGCACCATCCTCGCCCGGCGCCTGCAGCAGCGCCCGGTCGCCCTTCTTCAGCAGATAGTTGATGTACTCCAGGTAGATCGGCTCACCCCCGCGAACGCGTTCCGCGTGCTTCTCTATGCCGTGCAGCACAATCGTCAGCTCGCCCAATACGCTCTCCGCGCGCCCGTTCAGCCGCTGGAACAGCCCGATCAGCTCCTGGTTGTGCTTGTGCAGCACCGGGTAGTTGTACTGGTTCGTCGCGAAGATCGACGACGACACCAGCAGGCACGACACCGGCTCCGCGAGCCACCGCCGCAGCACGTGCCCCGGCGTCCGCCCTCGCGGAACCGCAAGCGTCGCCGTCAGATTCGGGTGATACCGGCACAGCCGCCGCACCGTGTTCCACAGCTCCCACGTCGACAGCGGGTCCCCCGCCTCGAACAGGGGCAGCGACACAGACACCAGCGGTGGCCCCCGCCCCGCCCGCGCCAGCAGCCGCCCCAGCCGCTGCGCGTACAGGTTCAGCCGCCCCAGCTCTCGCGGCGGCGCCACGATCAGCTGCTTCACACCCTCCGCCCGTGCGTACTCGTACTCGTGCTCCAGCACCCGCAGGCTCACCTCTCCGATCGCCGGCTCCGCGCTCTCCAGCTCCAGCCACGGCGCCGCCAGTCCCAGCCGCCCCGCCCCGCCCCCGGGCCCGCCCCCCACCTCCGCCAGCTCCGGTGGGCTCACTGCAACCCCGGCGGCCGCTGCCGCCCGCACCGCGTCCCGGTAGCGCCCGTTCGTCACGCCCTCCAACACGTAGTCGTACTTCTCCCGGTACGCAGCGCCTTCTAGCACCCCGTGGCCCTTGATACCCACGAATACGTTGCTCTTCATCGCCGTCTCGCCCTGCCTCCCGCTACCGCTCTGCGTTCCTGATTCGCGCTGCTGCTGGTGGACCACCGCAGTAAACAAACAAGCTTCCACGCGCGAAAAAATTTGCCCCGTAAACAAACCTCACGAACGCTACGACGGCGGCATGTTCTCAAACCATCCTTTCCAAGGTAGAAAGCTTAGCGACCAAGAGCGTGCGCGTGTGTTGGAGTTCCAGGAGTCAATCCACTACTCGCCGCGCTACTCGGACGACACGCACGAGTACCGGCACGTGATGCTGCCGAAGGCCATGCTCAAGGTGATACCCTCCGACTACTTCAATTCCGAGACCGGGACGCTGCGTATCCTGACGGAGGACGAGTGGCGCGGGTTGGGCGTGACGCAGTCGCTGGGATGGGAACATTATGAGTGCCACGCGCCGGAACCGCACATTCTGTTGTTCAAGCGGCCACTGAACTTCGAGGCGGAACTGCGGGCGGCGCAGCAGCAGCAGTATGGGCGGTAGTGTGTAGGTGTGTAGGTGTGTATGTGCGCGACGCGTGAAAAACTCCCAACCACTACGGCGGCGGCGGGCGGCGCGGCGATGGACGGACAGACGAGGTATCTGGACGAGCTGGTCGGGGCACTGCGGGCGGAGCGGGCGCAGGGGCGGGCCGGAGGATACGCCGGGGAGTTTCCGCCGCGAGAGGGGGGCGGGCGGGCACGGCGGGTGGCGCGGACGGTGGTGGCGAAACTGGCGGACGCGGAGGTGGCGGACGCGGCGTTCTGGCGGGCGTGCGAGGCGCTGGATCTGGTGTTCACGGGGCGGCCCATGGTGCTGGCGGAGGCGCTGGACGAGGAGGCGGGGGTGTTGTGGGCAGTGCGCAGCTGCTGGCGGGTAGCGGCGGTGCACTTCGGTCGGCGGGAGCGCGGGTGGGCGCTGCGGCGCGCGTCGAGCAGGTGGGTGCGGCTGTGCGCGGATCTCTACGGGCAGCGGTGGCGTGCGCGCGTGGGCGCGGAGCTGGACCGCGAGCTGTGCGCGGGGGAGGCAGCGGTGCGGGCGGTGCTGGGCGGCGGGCAGGAGGCGGGCGAGCACATGCGGGCGCTGCGAGCGCTGTGCGTGGCCGCGGAGTGGGCGGTGTCGCGCGAGTTCTGGTTCGTGACGGGAGGCGCGGAGCGCGTAGGGCTGCGCCTGCAGCGGCTGGCGCGGCTGGCGCGCTACATTGGCGACGCGGTCGAGTTGCCGCTGGCGGAGTACGAGGAGGTGCAGGTGCGGCTGCTGGGCGTGTCTGTGCAGGCGTACCTCGAGCCGGACCGGCCGGGGCTGGGGGAGCTGCGCTTCGCGCTGGAGCAGCTACAGTACTTTGTGCGCGGCAAGCACCTGCGGCGCGAGTTTGCGGCGTGGAGCAGGCTGCTGCTGCGGCTCTACGTGCGGTGCCGGAGCGACCGCGCGGCGCTGCTGCTCGTGCGCGAGGTGCTCGTGCTGGATGCCGCAGAGCTGCCGGAGGCGGCGACCGACGCGCAGCGTAGCCTCCAGCTCGTGCGCTACGACCTGGAGCGGCAGTTTGCGGCGGACCACGCCCTGCGCTGGGACCCGGCGCTTAGAGCCAAACTGCTGGCCGCGGGCACGCCGCCAGTGATTTTGGAGCCGTTTACGTCCAATAGGCAGCTGGAAAAGCTGCGGCTGCGGGTTCTGTGCGACTTCCAAGTAGGCGACAGCGCTCTGCTTGTGCACCAGTTTTCAGCTGCAGGCGTGCCGCTTGGCGCGGACCCTGTGGCGCTCTACACCCATCTAGACGAAGGCATTGCACGTGCGTTCGGGCGTCAAGATACCGAGGCTCAGGTCCGGTACCTGTCGCTGGTGAGGAAGCTGGCGTGTCTCGAGTCTCGCAAGCCCTCGCCTGGCTTTGACTGTGACCTGTGCGATCATACAAATCTGTGGTTGCCACGTGAGTCCATTGATCCTTCACGGCCAGAAGCAGCTAGTGACTCTCTGGCGTTCAAGCTACTGGTAGGATACTATTTAAGAGAACAGCTTGAATCCTCCGGAGAGGCTCTTGTAATTGGAATCCTCATAACATTGCGGTCTATTTTTACCCACTTCCAGCCGCCGAAGCTCGTGGAGAACCACTACGGCGATATGGTAGATGAGCATGGCTGCATACAGCTTTTCCGCATGGCCTTTATGAGTCTCAACCGGCATGTTCGGATCTTGAGCGTCCTGTTGATCCCATACTGGAATCTCAGCCGCTCCTATAATGCAGACGAGCAGCAAACGGCATTGATTATCAAATTTCTCCAGAGAAACCCAGATCCCCATATCACAGAAACTTACCTCATGGCGTGGACACAATTGACACTAAGTACTTCCGGTGAACTCTTTGACTCTTTGCTACTGAAACTTATTGATATCTTTAACTCTTCCAACTTTGTTGAGCATGTTGTTATGGCTTCTCAGCTGAAATTCATTGCTCGCGTGTTGAACAAAACTGCCTACCAGCTGCTCTCACCAATTCTGCCCATACTCTTGAAACAGATAGGGAAAAACCTTGGGGAAAAGAAATTGAGCCTTGAACGGCTGCTGAACCTGTTGGAATACTCTGCAAAGACAGTGATAGAAAACTTTCAACGGTATATAGTACCCTATGCCTTGACACAATATAAAGGAGATGCGTTAACGGAAATCGCCAAAATTATGTGCCAGAACAACGAGCCCTCTATGGTATCCGAACAGAAAAAACGCTTGCTAGACCGGAATAGCAGGCAGATCTTTGCTGTTGCCCTTGTAAAGCATGGTCTATTTTCCTTGGAAACAATTGAAACATTGTTTATCAATAACGATCCTACCTTTGATCGAAGCTACGTCGCTGGGTTTCTGCCAGATTACAAAACGCTAGCTGAAGTGCTGAAACTATTCAAGCCAGTTGAGAAGGTCGACTCCCCAATGAATGACAATGAGCGTGCAGTATTGAGCTCTCTAAGGTTTCTCTTCCTTACCAACTTCTCTGTAGATAAGCACCGCGGATCAAAATTCAAAAATGTAACTGAATGGACCCAAGAGAAGGAAGCAGTTTTCCAGAAGAAATTGAAGGACAATATACTTGGTATATTTCAGGTATTTTCCAGTGATATGCACGACATCGAAGGTAAAACCACTTATTTTGAGAAGCTACGAGTTATCAGTGGTATTTCATTTCTCATAAAATATGCCTCTAAAGAATGTATTATATCTGCGCTGGCACAGGTGAGCATATGTTTACAGACTGGGCTTGAAATCCCTGAGATGCGGTATAACACGTTAAGGTGTTGGCTTCATCTCGTGAAGTATCTTTCAGAGGAAGAACTTTCAACGGTGATAGATGTGCTTATATGCTTTATTCTCCAGAAATGGGATGAGTTTAGCGGAAAGATACAACAGGCGGCGATAGATATCCTGGATGCATTGATACTTGAAAAGCAAACGTTGTTAACCAATTCTCGACCATATATTGTGCTCGCCTTTTTGAATAAAAGTGAACTCCATATATTTGAAAACCATGGCTTTTTTGCAAGAACAGCATCGAAGTTATTGAAGAATACGAATTGGGTTTCCGTTTTTGTATCTAACCTGAAAAGCCACAACATTTATGTTATCAAACAGACCTTGCAGGATATTCGTCTATTCTTGGAGAAGAAACAGGATGCTGGGATAGATATTAAGCTCATCTCGAAAGATGGCAAAAATATCTCTGAGTTACTTGGTGCGCTACTTGATACCTCCCACAAGTATAGAAACAGCGATCTCATCATCTGTGAAACATGTGCATTGTGCATAAGTATGATTGGAGTGTTAGATGTAACGAAACATGAACTACAAAGGTGCAACGTTTATGATAATGATATTTGTGATTTCAATAACCCAACCCAAACTACCAAATTCTTGATAAACATAATAAACGAACGATTAGTTCCATCATTCTGGCAAAGCGAAAACCCCACAAAACAGTTATTTGTTGCCCTAGTGATTCAAGAATCGCTCAAGTACTGTGGCCTGAGCGCTTCATCATGGGATGTAACAAAACCAGATCTATATCCGAATGAGTCAAAACTATGGAATAGATTTAATGATATTTCCAAAACGACACTTTATCCCCTATTATCGTCATTGTATCTTGCGCAGTCTTGGAAAGAATATGTCCCGCTCTCATACCCATCTTTTAAAGTTAAAGATGGATACTCTACTTGGATCAAAAATCTGTCGCTAGATTTACTCAAAACTGCTACTGAATCCAGTCACCCTTTACATGTGTTTTCATCCCTGATAAGAGAAGATGATGGTACGCTATCCGATTATCTACTACCATATATTATTATGGACATCATTATAAAGGCTGAGTCCGGTACTAAGTACTTTGATTACCTTCAAAATGTCATTAAAGACTTTGAGTACATTTTTAATTACACATTGTATGACTTGAACCATTACCAAATCGACGGATTAAAAATGTGTTACGACTCGATATTCCGTGTATTCGAGTATTGTAAAAAGTGGGTGAATCAATTTAGACAGAACTATAGTAAACAACATGGAACGTTTACTATACGGGAGGAGAAGTACACTCGAATGCTTAACCGAGCAGGCAAGTTTGCTGATATTATCCCATCACATGTCTTAGCTCAGAAGTCATTAGAGACAAACTCTTTTGAGAGGTCTGCATTATACTTGGAGCAAAGTTATCGTGAAAAATCATCTAATGGTTTACAGGATGATAAGCTACTGCCATATTTACAAACAACGTACGCCGAAATCAATGATATCGACGCAGTGGTAGGTGTTTTGAAGGTATTCTGCAGCAATAACTTGACTTCGCGTATTGAAGAACTGCAGTATTCTGATAATTGGAAAATGGCGCAGGATTGTTTTGATGCTCTGGGTGATTCTTTATTAAACGAGCAAGGAGGCGTTGAAAACTCAGTTCCAACAAGTCGAATGCTAAAATTGATGTACGACCATCAATTGTATGATCAAACGCTTAAAAAGCTTGAATTAAATATACCATCCAAGAAAAGGCAGCTGCCCCTAAACCTCGATGAGTTCTATAACATGGGAATTGAAACCGCTTCGCTTTCGGGAAATATTACTGAATTGAAGATCTGGATACGGCGAATTGAACAATTGGAGACTTTAACAGATCCCAGCATACTTTTACACTATAACCTGGCGAAATCTCTATTGGCAGTCCTAGAGGGTAAAACTGACATGATTGAAACGCATTCTAAGTACTGCTATAGGCTTATTGGTTCACATTTCACTACACCGTCGCATAGCACTACCCTTTTGAAAAGAAGAAACTTGTTTATTAAACTGCATGGTATACGTGACAATAGCATTCTTTCTAAATGCAGCACGGATATCCAGTTCAATAGATCAGTGCGTAATCTTGCTGTCAGGTTTAAAAATGTGGGTAGCGATTTTGAACCTAACTTCTATTTACTTTCTATGAGGAAAAGTCATAATCTGATGAGATCTGAGGAGTTTGTCAAGCAGGATCTTGCAGATACTTATTTTAAGATGGCACAACTAGCCAGGGAAAATGATAGATTAGATATTGCAAGTGACTGCCTAATGCATGCTTTAAAGCTCGAGCATACTGAAGCAGAACTAGAGTATGCAGAAATCCTATGGAAGCAAGGCGAGAAAGAGCTTGCACTAAAAACTGTGGCAGAAATTCACCAAAAGCGCAAGGGAATCAAAACACTCAAGGATAGGGATCGAGCTAAGGTGCTATTAAAATATACGGAGTGGTTAGATTTATCGAATAATGCCACTTCCGTGCAAATTTCTCATCAGTATAAGGAAGTAATAGGTCTTGATAAAGATTGGGATGAACCGTACTACTCCTTCGGTCTCTATTACAGCAGGCTATTAGAGAAAAAGCGCGCGGACGGGTTTGTGACAACTGGATCGCTAGAATACAAGGCAATAACCTATTTTCTCAGTGCCTTCGAAAAGAACACAGTAAAAGTCAGAGAAGCATTACCTAAAGTTATCACATTCTGGTTGGATACCGCGAGCCGCTCAGTTGAAAGTGGTTCTTCGGAAGGTGAATATCACTTCAAAAGATATACGAAGGAAATTTGTAAATGCATTGATGTTGCGATACAAAATTGTCCAACGCATATCTGGTATACAGTGTTAACTCAGTTGCTTTCCCGACTACTGCATAAGCATACTGATTCAGCCACTTTAATAATGAATATCCTTTTAAAGCTAACGCTTGAGTATCCTTCTATTATGCTTTGGTATATCACGGTCTTACTAAATTCTCAGGAAAATAAGCGCGTTCACGCAGGGAAACAAATTATGGATGCTATAAAGAAGCGCATGCCAGATAAATCTTCTTTGATTTCGTCTGCAATATCTCTAGTGCAGGCTATGACAAGAGTTTGTATTAAGGATGTTAAAAATATGTCTAGCAGGAGTGGTAAATCCCTGCAGAATGATTTTAAGTTTGATATCAATCTTGCTCCCTCTGAAATGGTGGTTCCTGTAAATATTAATTTGGCCAACCTATCTCCGTCTTATGCAGATACATCGGGTAAGCACGGTTCCTCAAAAAGAGTTACCATTAACTGTTTCACGCCTCACTATAAAGTTTATTCATCACTAAAAAAACCAAAGAAAATCAACATCATAGGTTCCGATGGGGAACTATACGGTATTATGTGCAAGAAAGAGGATGTGCGTCAAGATAATCAGTATATGCAGTTTGCAAACATGATGGTGTTCTTGTTGGGTAAAGACTCTGAGTCTAGGCGGAGGAGTCTGAATATAACAACGTACGCTATCCTATCCTTAAGGGAGGATTGTGGTCTAATAGAGATTGTGCCCAATGTTGATACTATCCGCTCCATTTTAATGGCAAAATATGATAGTATGAAGATCAAATACACTCTGTCAGTATTATACGAGAAATGGAAATCCGTTTCAGAAGAGCAAAGGCTGGGGTTTTACAAAAGTTGCACAGATACATTTCCCCCTGTATTATACCAATGGTTCCTTGAAACATTTCCTAATCCGATCCGTTGGTACAACGCGAGAAACGCTTTCGTTAGATCTTATGCTGTCATGGCCATGGTTGGGCATATCCTGGGCCTTGGGGACAGACATTTAGAAAACATATTATTGGACCTTCAGACTGGAAAAGTCCTTCATGTAGATTTCGACTGCTTGTTTGAGAAAGGAAAGACATTACCGGTGCCAGAAATTGTGCCTTTTAGGCTAACTCAAAATATACAAGACGCCTTTGGTGTTACTGGAACAGAGGGCACTTTCAAGAAATCTAGCGAAGTTACAGTACGTGTCATGAGAAATAATGAACTTGCCCTGGTTAACATAATTGAAACTATAATGTACGATAGGAATATGGACCATAGTATCCAAAATGCCCTTAGGGTATTAAGGAATAAAGTTCGTGGTATTGATCCTCGAGATGATCTCCCCTTAAGTGTCCCTGGACAGGTCGATACTGTCGTACAACAAGCAAGTTCAGACGAGAATCTTGCTCAAATGTACATTGGTTGGTTACCATTTTGGTGATTGTTTTATTTTGATGTTTTTGTCAACTGTATTGTTTAACGCGATTTAGCTTTTTGAACTCTTTTCCACATTTCGAAACCAAATAAGTATATACCTATAATACTAGTTAATGCGACCTAGGGGGCAAGTCAGGAGGAATAAAGGGAGCCGGATCTTTCGCAGGCTCACAGTCCTCAAGCTGAGATACGATCTCCTCATTGGGAACCACTGGTAATGGCCTTAAACGAGCAAAAGCCTTCGGACTGACATTTTGTCCATTAACTAGTATTGAGGAAGGAGTGGTTGAAAAAACCGTCGCAGCTGCGGCAGTGGCCATATCAGGTACTGCAGGTGGTTCTCCCTTATTTTCTTTGGTAAATTCCTTGAATTCAGGAACTTCTGATATTGTTTCCTTTATAGTAGTTGGCGGACTATCCACCGGAATAGAGTCACTGGAATGGGCCTGTTCCTGTTGACTATTCGCAGAGAGTCGCCTTGACATTGCAGAAGTTGGTGACACCGGTGTCATGGGACTTTGCGAGCCGAATGGGTAGGTGGCGTTCAGATTTGGCGACTTCGGAGCATCAAAGGACGTAGCTCTAGCCCTATTTACAAACATGTCCGCACTTGATTCAGCTGATGACTTCATGAAATCATCCCTAATATCAGATTGCGATTTGAGACGAGGATGACTTCTCCTGTTAGAGATCATTTCAGGACCGACTGGTTTAGGAGGCTCTGGAACAAAAGGACCATGCTCCGCCTTTTGCAAGATATCAAGTTGTGCATCAGTTACTGCATCCCTTGCATTGTTAACCTGGTCCTTATACCACCGCCCAATCTTCTTCATGCCAGTCTGGAAATATTTCTTGGATGTGGTAGAATCTAATGAAGAAGTTGATTCGACCGAGCGGATGCTCGCATCGGCAGTTGTCCTGGCCTTGATCATATTCTTTAGGTTTCCAACCCTATGCATCGTCTTAGTTTTCAAACTGCCATCTCCTAATGACTCTCTTTCACTAGCACTATCCGAGTCGCTTGAGTGGTGTGCTTCTGCCGCCTTTCTTAATGAGCTTGAATTCAATTCGTCATCTGAGGGTTTTGAGGAGAATGAGGACTTTTGATCAGGAGAGAGGCTAGGGGAATGAAGCTTTTCACTAATTGACGCCGATGGAGCAGAAGCATCAAGTTTTCCTGAAGGGATATTCGTGGGGACATTATCACTACTCTCCCCAGAGCTTGAAAGCTGCTGTGGAGCTTCTGATGGTTCCTGACGTTCGTGCATCCAGATACCACCGCGGTAGATTTCATTCTGCGTGGGATAGAAAACCATATCGTCCATATACGGTAATACAATCGACTCTCTGAGTGCCTCCTTGAATTTCGACTTGAGAACATTGATTATCATGTTCGAAGAGAGTTGCCGGGTGCTGACAACCGGTTCGATATCAAGGTTCAACAGGGGCTCGGACTCAAACGCGTACCACATCCTATTGGACGGAGGAGGTTTAACCAAAAGTATCATCGGGCCCTCAAGCTCTCGCACGGTCATAGCCAACTCAATCGCAACCTCTCTGCTTTTGAACCGGGAACCAAGGTTGATATTCACCTTAGTGGAAATGATAAGCGATAGGTTTCCACGGTAAACCAGATTGAAACGTATCTTAGTCTGTCCCTCCGGTGCAAATTCAAGAAGTTTAGGGTTCGTTATCATGGGAGCAGCGTTTCCAACATCAATATGCTCTATCTTGAAGTCATCCAAGAAGCCCGGTTTATTTATCTTGGTCAATTTTTTGTGCACTTTCTCCAGTAACCAGTCATTCAACATCTCAGTCTGCTGTAGCGACAAGAACAAACGGCTAATCAAAGTATTTAGCCACTTGGTTGCAAACTGGCCCTCAGTTGAGTTCACCGTTTGAATTAGGTAAAGACTGTCCTTGGTTTTCAAATGCGCGGTTTTGGCGGATCTGGCCGGGTCAAGAAGTGTACCTGAACTGCTGATCTTGGATGCATTGATGAGAGCAAAGTACCAGTCCTCCTTATCGACGTTGTTGTCAACATAGACAAAGTACTGGTCCGCGGGGCCGATATCCCCCCCCGTTTCAAACTGGAGCTTACCGTCCTCGTCGAGATAGGCCTTACCGTTCTTGCAAATGGAGATGCAGGTCCGGTTGGTGAAGAGCGAAGCATCAGATAGCTCGGCGCTACTGTCGCGCGGCCACAGGGTCACGAAGGAGTTCTTCAACACAATAACCTGGAATACATCAGTGTTAGGCGCGTCGCTCTTGTAGAGGAACAAGTTCCCGTGCTTCAGCACGGCGTAGAACTTCTTCTTTCTCTTCATCTTGTCCCGCGTGGGTAGCGCGTCGCGCTCCGGGCTCGGAACGCGTTGTAGCTCCGAGGTATGGTAGTAGTACTTGTTTGTCACGTACACCCAGCCCTTCTTGAACGCGTCTACGCCCTTCTGCTCCTCCAACTCCCCGACCTTGAAATCTGGATCGCACGCTGCAAGCACCGCTGGTTCTGTCGTCCGCCTGCCCCCCGAGCCCTTCGGTTTAGAGGCGATGTAGAACGCAGCTAGCGCGCATAACGGGAAGAACGTCAACCCCCCGAGGAGGTAGCTTATCACAAAGCTCCATAGAGACATCAGTAAACGTCTTCTTGCTTACACTAACTCGCGTCCCCTAAGGTATCTTGTTCCTCTGCTACCTTTAGCTGAAAGATAGGATCGCGCAACTATCACTCTTGCCGTCTGTGGCAAGGGTGCTGCCAAAAAGCTTTCTGGCGTTTCACTTAATTCTGCGACCCCTCCTGTCGCAAAAGGTTGCGTAGCTAAATTATGTATCCTAATTCCGAGACGTCATACTAAGGGGGACTAAGATTCCCTGCCCCGAAACAGAAATGGGCTACACAGATTCCGTCCGCAGTGACTATCACGGGCTGGGATCCTTAAGGTTTCTTGATGATGCTGGTGCTGCGATCAGAGTCATTAAATCAGTTTTTTGTAAGTGTGTTCATCGATGTGCAGTAGTTAAACTGCACCCTTAGACAGTGTGAATAAAAAAAATCATCACAGCAACACCAGCATTCAACAAGAAAGCGCACATCTCCTGATGTGCTGCGGCAGTGAACATCGCGCGCACAAGACGCAGTCAGCTATCTTACGACCACTCATCAATTCTCGGCTGCCAACGCCCCGAAATTGTACACTGGGGCGCGCCTACTGGCAAGCCAGTGGCAGGTCGATACAATTATGTCCGCCCGGTCGGAAACAGTCATCACGCAACGCATGCGAGCACGGCTCACTGCCACTGAGGCTCGGCTGCTCACCAGGCTCATACAAGGCTGAAACTTAACGATTAGAGAATGTCGACACGTAGAAACACTATTCAGTCGGAACAATTGGTGATCTCACGTTAATCATTGCCAGGTGAGGTTGCCGATACGCTGTACAGCGCTTCCCAGCTGGGTAGCGCCGGCCAGCGCGCGATCCGTAGCTGCTGTCAGGGTGTTAGGCATCTGCGTTCCGGCGGGTCCTTTTATAATTTTTCAAATTTCTCGAGCACAGAGCTCGGCGCACCAATCAGAAAAAAAATATTTCCTTTTCCGGCGCGGCGGAAAAGAAAGATGCAGCTCGAGGCATTAGGGCTGTGATGGACCGCCCAGCAAGCATACTTGCAGCGTGCCATCTCTGTGAAACAGGAGACGCTGCTCTGCCCAGGCAACAGCGCACGGATTCGGTTCTTCTGCTGAAGATACAGCCACGCGATGGAGAAGCGGCATGTTGCATGCCAGCGCATGCCGTAATGCTTCGGATGGTGACACTCGCGCGCCAGCTAGGATCGCTGGCGCCGATGCGCCGTAGTCAACGTCGCCAGCGCAAGAAAAAGAAATACGGAAAAAGAAAGTGCCGTCGCAATGTATGGCTATATATATAATGATACAGTATAAGATATAACGTTCCAGCGGCATTAGGACTGACGTCGGGTGGTTGTGTATCCCTTATCCCTACTACAACAAGAAGCCATCCAGGGGATTGGCTGAGCACATAGCGGAATATTCTGACGGTGCGCTCAACGGAGGTATACTGTCCTTTGATAAAGCGCAAGAAACAGAAGTAGCGTGTTTATTACTGTGTATTCTCGTCGGATCATAGTGGTGTAACGTTTTTAGCGAGTACTTGTGAGCACTATGCCAAGCACATCACGTATGTTGCAGCAGGGAGCGACGGCGAGTCGCAGGGCCGGGCGGCGGTATACTAACGAGTATGTAGAGACAGTGGGTAGCGGGATGACGGCAATGCGCGGCAGCAAGCGGCGCACACAGCAGTTCCAGATTACAAATCACATTATCACTACGGATGTGATCTCGCCGCTGGTGGCGGACAACGGAGGGGACGAGGTGGCGCCAGGCGAGGGGGCGACGGAGGCTTCGCAGCAGCCTGCATTCCGGGCGGAGGCAGCGAGCGCAGCGGGAAGCGAGCACGAGGATTCGGACCTTGACGAGCTTTTCTCCCCGCTGCATGAGCCCTTTTCTTCATTTAGCGAGGGGGACGAGGACGAGTTCGAGTTCCTCAACATGTCCTATCCGAAGCGCTTCACACGCCAGATCAACTGGGATGCCAGTGACGAGTGCGGAGCCAGCGCGGCCGCCGGCGGAGAAGAAACGTATATGGACCGGGCGTCTTCCTGGGGGCCGATGTTTGACAGCGACGACATCATCGTAAGTGACAGCAAGGACTTCTGGAAAAATATAGAAACCTCTTCTTCTGTCGACGAGCAGCTGCCATTTACTGACACATGGTCCTGGAATGATGCGCCGGCGCTAGGGTCAAGCACGAGCGATGCGCTAGGCCCCTCCATTCCTGTTGCTGCTGCGGACTCGCTGGAAGATTTCATTAACAGCAACATTTCCTCCGACGCCCACCTCCCGCCGGCGGGCGATTCGTTTCAATACAAAATTAGGAAGTTGACATTCCGGGATTCCGACGGCACTCTATCGCTCAGTGCCTCGAGCAGTGGTAGCCGCAACCGTATTAGCAAGAAGCGTATAAAGCGCAAGGCTATTCGTCGCAAATCCGCTGTAAGCGAGATGTTCTTTCCCGGCGTCGGCATTGGCGAGTTCATGCTACTGTAAATATATACCATTCTACTGCATTAATCCAGGATGGTGTTCAGTTGCCACGGTTATTAATTTATTTTCTGATCCTTTACTAGGAATCTAAGCTCATTATGGATACTATTGATGCGTTGACGTAAAACGTTGCTTCGTAAGAGAATAGCTTCATTTTACAAGCAAGCGATAGCTATGTTTGCCTGGGAAATATGGTTACACATATTCGTCGTTTCCTGGTAACCATGGTTTGTAAATATCATACCTTTCCTTCGATTTTAAATATTTAATTCTCGTTAGACCTTGCTTGTCGCTCAACGGTTTTCGATCCCGCCTGACGCTGGAAAAAGGGACACATGAGCCACTAAGTGTTAGTAGTGCCGAGCGGGTCACAGAAAGCTGCGCATTAAGAAGGGATCAAGATGTCAACTCAGTCCGGTATCAATGCCTCCAAGCATCTTTTGGATGAACTCAATAATAGGGGGGACGACGGCCTTGTCATACTCGGCCAGATCGACGATCGCTCGACCGAGATCGAATACCGAAAGGAGTTCCGGTCTGTGGGCCAGCTACAAGAGTACCTCGAGCTGAAGCCCACCAAGCCATGCTACCTATTCATTCGGGATAGTGACATATGGCAATTCGTCAGCTACACGCCAGATACGGCCCCCGTGCGCGAAAAGATGTTGTACGCCTCTAGCAAGAACACGTTACTCAGGCAGGTCGGGACCAACAAAATTGGCCGCAGCGTAATGGTCACTGAAGTGCACGAGCTTGCGGAGCGGCCATGGGCTGCGGATGAAAGCCCGAAAGCCTACACGGAAGATGAGCTCATCAAGACAGAGGTTGACCGCAAGCTAAATTCGGAGAAGAACATCAGTGGTGGTCGTAAGCTGGTTTCCATGTCCACTGGCGTTGCGTTCAAAATAAATGAGGATGAGCTCCTCTCAGATTTGATCAGCAATGGAACCGCCCTGATCTTTGAGATCGACCTAACGGATGAACAGATTAAACTTCGGACAAAGAAGACCCCCGGTAGCGCGAAGGCACTAGTGGCGGCTATGGACCGCGACAGACCGAGCTACACCTTGTATCAAGATGAGGGTAGACTATTTTTCATCTACACCTGCCCATCGGGGAGTAAGGTGAAGGAGCGCATGGTTTATGCAGCGAATAAGCAGGGCTTCGCTAATTACGTCAATGACTCCGGCTTCAAAATCTCAGAGACGTTCGAAGTTGGGGACCCTGAGGAGTTGGAGCTAAGTGCGCTAGAGCCACAGTCTTCACAACCAGCCCAGGAGGATTCAAAGCCTAAGTTCAATCGGCCTAAGGGCCCACAGAGAAGGAGTAAGTAAGCAATAAATAACTCTACTTATTTTGGCCAGCCACCAAGTCCCGCTTATGAAGACAACTTTTCCATCTCATCCAGTATTAATGTTTTTGCTATGCCATCGTAATCGAGATCCACCGCAGGATACACCCCTCTCGACAGCGCATATAGAGTCTGGGACACTTTCTTATTGATAAATGTGTACTGCGCTTTCGTGACTTTGGCGCAGTGGTAGTAGTGGTCAAGTATTCGTCGTACATGTGCCTGAATCTTACATTTATCTTGATATTCCAGTTGCTTTCGCTGGCGATTCTGTTCCAGCAGATGCCACGAGTGCTCAATATCGTTAATGTCATGCTGGCTGGCGTGCTGATCCTCAATCCCGTGGACCAACACCCCGCTACGCTCGTATATCAACTCGGTTAGAATGCTTCTGTTGTTTCTAACCCTGCCTCGATGCACACCCCGATCCTGCAAGGATAACACCCTACGGGCCCCGGAGATATACAGAGGAACAAGCTGTTCATAGCAGAAGATACAGTGGCTCCATCCCTGCTCCCGTTCTGCATTTACTTCAACTAACAGCTGTCCGAGGCATGAATGATGATACATGTGGTGACATCTGTTACAACAGGTATCAATATCTCCGTTCATCTCTCCACATATCCCGCATTGGACAAGAGTCAGCTGCGCTCTCTGTTCTGCTAAACCCTCCTCATTAACTTCATCGTCCTGCGTTGAGTGATCTTGAAGGGTTATAGCCAATAGTTGAGAGCCAATCTCGTCCAGCAGCCCGTAGAAGTCCAGCAGTTGGCCGACTGACAGGTCGATCTTCACCTCATGATCAGTATCTACCAGTACGCTCGCCTCCGTCCGACAAACGGGACAACTTCTATTCCCACTGTGAAGATGGAACCACTTCCGTATACACGCTAAATGATATTCATGCCCACAAGGCATTAGCCTTCCGACCCCAGAGGGCATTGATTCCCAACATATGGAACACTCATCCTGAGGACAGCCCATTGCTATGTGACTGGAAATGTGTTTTAGCATTTTAAAATCTGACAAAGTCGGCTGCTTTGCGATTTAAGAAATATTCATCGCTTAGCGATTACACATCTGACATACCCAGCACGAGGTAGGGAACCAAATAACAGTAATGTCACGCCATCAGTTCGACTTGGTGATGTGCATGAAGCTCCCCGGTACAAGCATCGGGCGTCTCTGTGAGCGATGTGACGGCAAGTGCCCGAGCTGCGATTCGAACGTCCGTCCTTTGTCAAAAGTACGAATATGCGATCAGTGCTCCTTTGGAGGACAGGGTAAGAAATGTATACTCTGCGGTAGTATCGGAGTTAGCGATGCCTACTACTGCTGGGAGTGCTGTAAACTCGAGAAGGACCGGGATGGCTGTCCACGAATATTAAATGTGGGAAGCAATAAAACGGATCGGCACTTCGACAGGAAGCTAACGGAGCGGTAAGGCGTTACTATTCACAAGTTCATAAAGGTTAGTGTATAGAAGTTAAACACTGGAGTGGATGCTATTTGCAAGACTATTGTAGGAACTTCTATTTATGCCAACTGGATATTCGGGCACACTCATGGCCCTTGATATGGGACTCTTTGAACAAAAAGCTGTCTTCTATGGAAGTTTGGTCATCTGGCACCGGCGCCTCCTGGCTCACTTTCATGATACTGCGGAGTATCTCTAGGTATGCCTGTTTGCGGGCTATTTCGTACGTGAGCCAATCCATCCTTGTCAGATTTTGCTCCACGTATTTTAGCAGTTGCGACCTACATCTTCCGGTAATTGGCGCCAGTGTCTGACAGCATTCTAGTATTTTAACAACAGTATCCAGCTTGGATCTCATTTCCTGCAAGGAGCTATTGAGCTTTTCCCACTTTTCATGTAGGCTCCATTTCTGTATCGGGCCGACGCTATTTGGTATCGATGGGATAATGATGTAGCAGTTTGAAATCGCTGCTACCATATTAATTGCTTCAAGCCACATTTGTCTTTCAGAGCTCGAAGCGCAGTGGAATCTATACTCCTGTCCATTCCGATGCACATGCAGGATCTCATCCTCGTGCGCTACGGAAGGTTTATGTGCTCCTGGGAATGCAGTGGCGTACAAGCCATTACAGTCCAGTACCTTTACAACATGCGATGTCGGCGGGAAGGGGATAACTATATTCGTAGTATTCGTAACTTCATCGGTTTCGACGGATGAATCTAGCTGGTAGTTTCCATCGAAAATAAACAATGCAAACGTGGTTAAGATAAAGTGATGCATTTTCCAAGTCGTTTTTCCTACAAGAGGAAATTTCTTAACCATCATATCCTCTAGTTTGCCTATCTGGATTATCTTCATATAACGATATTCGCTGTCGGCATAGAATAAATTAGTGTCTGCTGCACCTAATGGGATATCAACAAAGTTCCTCAACATCTCTTTTGACGCCTTGAGGTAGCCACCTTTTACCTCTGTAAACGTTGCAAGGTTTTTATGACTCAACTGCAAAACTCCGGGCATGCTAGGTACCGGCGGTATTGTATATCCGTGCTTTTCCATGTCAGCTGCCAAAGTAGCGCTTGATACTGAATCATTCACAATGTGATAATATATGTCTATATCGTCAGTCAGCATGTGTTTTACGCTAGAAGCGGAGGAGACGTGGTTGTTCAGAAATGAAATAGAATTGGACTTACCTTTTGCTTGAACCCATAACTCTGTCCGGAAGAGAAGATAGCGGCTTTTTATAATAGCCATAGGCGAAAAGTTGCAGCATAGCTCACTACATAAAGCTGCTGACTGCGAGTCTTCATCGTCCATTGTCATGAAGGGTGGCAACAGAACATGTGGAAATTCACGAACCGTAATGGCATCGTAGAGGTAATCTGCAATTTCTTTTGGAATATGCTTTTGATCATCATGCAATAGTTTTATAAATTCGACCTTGGTCATCTTGTTTTTGTTGTTGGAATTAAAATGATCGGTATGCAACATTAGAAGGGAGAACGCCATCCGGCTGATATCGTCACAGCCTCCCCATAGAGAATCATGCTTATTTTGGTTGTAGTATGCTGTTGCAAAGCAAGAAATCATACGCTCAATCTGTTGGGATTCCTTGGGTAGTGACAATAAAAGAAGAAGCTTTCTAAGCGACACATCTAAAGGTTCACCAAAAAAGTCAAACTCGGTAGAGATGTAGCGTTCTAGACACTTTTGCTTGAATTCATTACCATCTTCAGCTAGTATTGCCGCAACATATCTACCATACACCGAAAGTGACCCGATGTACTCGTCTTCACTCAATGAGGAATCCGCCGCTGGTGGAGGAGACATATTATCAAGGTATATTAGTACCGGCAATGGTTTTGGGATGGGAGTGGACGACTTCACAGACACAAAGTTAGTGAGAACATTAACTATGGAGCCATTGCGTTTGGTCCTCACAGAACCGCTATGGTTGACGTTGTTAAACGTTCCCACACTGGAAGACGAAAGGGAATCCCGTGGGGTAGAGATCACGTGTGGTGATATTGTATGACCAGTTCCGGTACCAGCTGGAGAAGAGGTGACTGTAGTGGATGTGGAACTGTTAGATCTGAGTCTGTTCAGGTGAAAGAGGGACTTCGAAGTCATTGAGCAGTCGAAGGAATCCATTGTTCTGCTCCGACGCCGAACTTGCATGGGCGCATCAACTGAAAGCAGGGAGTTATCCAGGGAGCTATCCCGCATAGTGCATGTACTTGGAATGTGCCTGGCGTTGTGTTTCATCGTTAGATAGTCATTATCCGAGTTATTTCTTTTCAGGAGAGCTCGTTTCCTCAGGGCGATTTCCCCGCCCATATCTCGAGATAAGACATGCTGCTGATTAAGTTTCACACCTGCAGTTGCCTCTCTTCCATGAGATCCAGGCGTGACATTAATTGTCGGCACATCCGAACCGCCCTGCCTTTTTGCGTTGGCAACCATGCTGAGCCACGAGGATGTGAAGATCTTCTTCGTCGATCGCGGAATGACGGTGGGGCCCAGTAGCTTCTTCTCAGGCCCGCCAATTCGCAGCGATAGAGTCGGTAGACTGCTCACGCAACTTCGTAGCTTCCTCAGCCGGCGTTTGGTAGCGGTGTTGTCCTCGTCAAGTCTGGGGCTACTGCAGCAGCTTTCCGAACTCTCTCTCTCAGATACACCGTCCTCTTGCGCGGGAAGAATTTTTGCTCGAAGTGCAAGAGTATCCATATCTTCTTCTTTAATAGAGTTCAAGTCATTGAACGCCACCGGGGACTCAGCCATGGTTTCTGCGTTACAATGCGCATATGTGGATGAAGGGTCGACGTAAATTGCTGCTTCTCCTTGGCACATCTCTGGCCGCACCTTCTTCTTCAAGGGGAGGGTATTCCTTAGAATCTCAGTGAAAGAGTTGGTCATGATGTCCTCTGCCCTTGGCTAATGTACCTAGACTCTAAATTTGCGTGAACCTTCTGTTACCGTTCGATGCAACCTTTTGATAAGCCACAAAATGCCCACGGCCTCCTGTAGTGCTGTTCCACGAGCCCCGGTTAGGGAACGCTAGTAATATTGGTGATGCCAAGATACTTCCTAGATAAGCTGGAAGTATGATGGGTAAAAGAGAGGGGTGACATACCCCCCTTCCAGCTTCGGCTTCGAACTACATTGTTTGTGCTCTGAAAAAGTTGACAGTATAGCAAAAAATGATTCCGCCCAGGATCGAACTGGGGACGTTCTGCGTGTTAAGCAGATGCCATAACCGACTAGACCACGGAACCACCTTCCAGACAATGAGCGGTATTTAGGATACACAGAATCAAATGTGGCACGTGACTGGCCAGGCTTGGCATTGATCTTAGTTGCACCTTTCACAGTGATTCATTAGTCCACCAGCCTCAATTGGGCCCCATGCTGCGGCACGTGTTGTAACACGAGATATAAGCCCCCGTACGACCTCTAATGGCTGCAGTCATTGGAAGCATAGTTCATAAGCGCCTTGTATCTATCTACAGCTTCAAGCGACCTTTTCAAGGAGCAGCATGATGCACCGGACAATTGAGCCAAATAGTGGAGTCCGCATGCATACGCGTGGGCCTGAGTTGGGTGCGCGCGTACACTTGAAGGAGCAGATGGACATTATTCGTAACTATGTGTCTGCGCGAATTTCTTTTTTTGAAAATTTTTCTGAATAACTAGATGCGATGAGCTTATACCATAGAACAATGATATATGTGCCAGTAGGAATTAGTAGACCTACCAAGGATGGTTCACAGTAAGAAGGATAAATCTGTGATGAAACACAGTGATATCAAGAAACGGGGGGCAGCCGTGCTTGAGGAGGAAGATGTTCTGCAACAAGACGAACAACTGCTCGTCGATGGCGCTACGATTGACTGTGACAGTGATGACGATGAGGAATTCCAGTCTGCAGAAGAAGAGGTTCTGAGCTCTGGCTCTGAATCCAGCAGCAAAGAAGGGAGCACACCAGGAAGTCCTGTGGAGGGGTCTGACGAGGAGGCGGAGGACGAGGATGCAGATGAGGAAGAGGACGAGGATGCGGAATTTAACCGTTTGTTGGCCGCTGAGGAAGGAGATTCTGAGGGCGAATATGGATCCGAGGATTTCTCGGACGATAATGACACGCGCCCGCTCAGAGAAAAGCTATCCAGCATGCAGCTGAAAATGATACCGGACGGCGAGAGTGCCTCCGTGAAGACTCGGTACTCTGACGGTACGCCCCGCATAATAAAACCAGAAATTACTCCTGTGTACGACAGCGATGACACCGATGTTGAGACGGCCAATACCATTGGTAACATTCCATTGTCGGCATATGATGAAATGCCCCACATCGGCTACGACATCAACGGTAAGAGGATCATGAGACCAGCGAAGGGATCTGCACTGGATGCGTTGCTGGACACTATCGAGCTTCCAGAAGGGTGGACTGGTTTGCTAGACCAAAATACCGGCTCTTCGTTGAACCTAACGCCAGAAGAGCTAGATCTGATCTCCAAGATACAGAAAAACGAGCAGGTAGACGATTCGGTGGACCCATACGAGCCATATGTCGACTGGTTTACTAGACATGAAGAAATCATGCCTGTCACGGCTATCCCAGAGCCAAAACGGAGATTTGTGCCATCCAAGCACGAGGCCAAACGGATCATGAAGATTGTAAAGGCCATCAGAGAGGGCCGCATCATTCCACCTAACAAGCTACGTGAGTTGCGCGAGCAGGAACAAGCCAACAATTTCTCCTATGACCTATGGGGTGACTCGGAGGAAACGAATGAGCATATCATGAACTTGAGAGCGCCAAAGCTTCCTCCTCCAACCAACGAGGAGTCCTACAATCCTCCAGAGGAGTATCTGCTAACCCCAGAGGAACGCGCTGAGTGGGAGAAGATGGATCCAAGTGACAGAAAGCGCAACTTCCTTCCACAAAAGTATGGTTCGTTACGTAAGGTGCCCGGGTATGGCGAATCTGTAAGAGAGCGCTTCGAGAGATCCTTGGATCTATACCTGGCGCCTCGTGTTCGCAAAAACAAATTGAATATCGACCCAGAGTCGCTAATTCCAGAGCTACCGTCGCCAAAGGACCTAAGACCATTCCCTATTCGCTGCTCGACTGTATATGCCGGCCACAAAGGCAAGATAAGAACTCTATCGATAGATCCAAGTGGGTTATGGCTTGCTACAGGCTCCGATGACGGCACTGTCAGAGTTTGGGAGATTTTGACGGGCAGGGAGGTCTACAAGGCAACTATTGTCGACATAAAAAACAACCAGGATGACCATATTGAGACTGTTGAGTGGAATCCAGACAAGACAGTTGGTCTACTAGCAGTAGCGGCTGGTGAGAATATATACTTGCTGGTTCCACCAATCTTCGGGTTCGAGGTAGAAAACAACAGCAGATTAAAGATCGAAAATGGTTATGGTTTCGACACTTTCGGTAACGTCAAAAAATCAGCTCTAAATGTGAACAGTGACGATGAGCAGGCGGAGACAGAGGCCACTGTCAAGAAACAGGTGGCTCAGTGGAACAAGCCAACTCAGAAACAGGCTGAGAATGATGTAGCGATTGTCATTACCTGTCGGAAGACTGTAAAGAAGATCTCCTGGCACCGCAAGGGAGACTACTTTGTTAGTGTTCAGCCTGAGTCCGGCCACACCTCTGTTCTGATTCACCAGCTCTCCAAGCATCTAACACAATCGCCTTTCAACAAGTCAAAGGGTATTATCATGGATGCCAAGTTCCACCCCTTCAAGCCGCAGCTCTTTGTGTGCTCCCAGAGATACATCAGAATATATGACCTCTCACAGCAGGTTTTGGTTAAAAAGCTTCTACCAGGTGCACGCTGGTTATCCACGATCGATATACATCCTAGGGGAGACAATCTGATTGCATCCTCTTTTGACAAGAGAGTCTTGTGGCATGACCTAGACTTGGCGGCTACACCGTATAAGACACTAAGATACCATGAGAAGGCTGTCAGAAGTGTTGGTTTCCATAAAAAACTCCCACTGTTCTGCTCTGCCGCAGACGACGGGACCATCCATGTCTTCCATGGCACTGTATATGACGATATGATGAAGAACCCACTTCTGGTCCCTCTGAAAAAGCTAACTGGTCATAAACTGGTGAACAGTCTGGGCGTCCTAGACACTGTTTGGCATCCTAGGGAGGCCTGGTTGTTCTCCGCCGGTGCTGATAACACTGCACGCTTGTGGACAACCTGATTGTCCGTGTATATATGTATACTATACTCTAATTCCATCCCGGTAGTCTACTGTTATACATTACTACATTACATGAACTCATCCATTTCGCGCATCAGCGCCAACTGCTCGTCGTCCTCCGATTCGTGGACATCTTCCTCCGCCGCACGTTGCATCTCTGCCAGCTGCGCCAGAAGTTCAGCCTCATCGACGCCCGCTAGCGCGGCAGGCGTCTCGGATCTCGGAACTGGATTCGCAGTCGAGCTCGCGGCAGCTGCCCTAGAAGTCGTGTACAATAGATCATCGTCCGAAAGGTCGGCGTTAGTGTTTGTGTCTTGTGCAACGGAACCCGCGGGCTGAGAGCCGCCGGCGCCGGTGTGCTCCCGCAGCGGCTGCGGCGGAGGGTCTAGTCCCTCCGCCGCTAAGCCCAGTTCCTCCCGTATCAGCTGCATGCGATACGCGCGCAGCTGCCTGTCCGTCTTGCCTAGCCTGTCGCAAAGCGCCACAAAGTCCTTGAACTTCGCTTTTGGATAGAGCTCATGAGCCCACAGCTGGTAGAACTGCAGAACATGGCAGAGATTGCCGTATGTGTCGCGGCGCTTGGATATGCGGGCATGTTTCGGCGCGTTCTTCAGCAGATACGGCAGTCCCTTCTTCGACACTAGCCTCTCGCAGTCCAGCTTTACCACTGTGCGCGTCTTCCTGACCTGGATTGCACTTGGATCTATCTCCGTGAGGGTCGCAGGGTCTGCAGGGCTGCCCCCGAGCTCTGTGCCTGCCGCTTCATCCTCAAGCGGCCCAACAGACGACATCTGACACTGCAATCGCCCCGCTTGACCGCTCCTTGGCTACCTGCTGCCCGTTTCTCGCCAATATAGCGCCCAACGCGTCGTACGATGGCCAGCACGCGGCAGCTCGGTACGTCGCAAGTGATATTCATATCACGTGATAACACACGGCCCGGTCACGTGACCAGGCCGCCCCTCTGCAATGCTGAGAACGCTTTTCTCGGGACGCTGTGACTGCCATCAACACTCGTGCTGTGGCGCCCGTGGCTACACGTGATGCTGCGCCCGCTGCCCGCTTCCTCGCGGCTGTCAGCCACGCGCAGCCCGCCGCGGCTGCCGTCCGACGTCTATGGCAGAATCGCACCATTTCTGTGGCATGCACGGGAACGGGCTTAGCAAATCTGGAGCCACTGTCAGCCATAGCGACAAAAGCTGCCATAGGTGGCACGTGACCAGAGGGTGCCGATGACTTTGTCGGGCTAACGCCACACTTGGCGCAGCAAGCACCGAGCGGTATAATCAACTATGGCGGTAGAGGCTGTTTGCGGCAGCGCCGGAGAGCCCCGCAGCGCCATATATATACGCACGCTTCCCCGTCCTCCCATGCTGCTTCTCAACGCTCGGTGAGGATGTCGCTCCCAGTCGGAAGCCCCAAACACGGCAAGGCTTGTTGCTCGCTTGAATTATGTGCTCCACACGGGGCCGATGTGCCGCGCGTGTCGCCCTACATTCCGTACCATGACGAGGACGAGGACCTGATTGTCGACTTCAGCACCGGGTCTTTGCAGGCAACGAGCTTGAAGACATGGCAGGTAATGGAGGAATTAATGGGGCGCCTGGAACGCCTGTAGCCCGCGGGTCGGTGCTGGTGTGCTCGTGTGTAGCAGCAGATAGACTAGATAGCTTAATGGATGCGTTAGTCACGTGACCGGATCTGTGACCGGGTAACGCGTACGAGAAAATTTTTCGACGCGCGCAGGTCAAGGTAAGTAAACAAGGAACACCTTTGATGGTTGTTCTTGCATACTTCGCGGTAACAACGTAAGCAGCGAAGGGATTGATCCGTAACACTCCAGCTCATGTTTGGTGCTTCCCGACCTGCATTCGGCAACACGGGAGCTCCAGCCTTCGGGCAGCAGCAGACTGGATCTTTTGGTCAACCTCAGTCAACGACCAATGCGTTTGGGCCCTCTACTGGGACCAACGCGCACTCAGGGTTTGGCGGGTTCGGCAACACGCAGCAGCAGCCTGCAGCGTCTCCATTTGGTATGTCCACGCAACCACAACCTGCGAGTGGGCCCTTTGGCCAAGGAACATCCTCGGTATCGAACCCTCCTTCCCTGTTCAGCGGTAACGCCAGCGGTGTTGCGGCGTCAGGTGGGACTGGAATCAAGCCTTTCACGGCATACACGGAAAAGGACGCCACCACCGGTGGAACAAATGTTTTTCAGTCGATAACGTGCATGCCGGAGTACAAGAGTTTCTCCTTTGAAGAGTTGAGATTCCAGGACTACCAGGCGAACAACAAAGTTGGTCAGGCGGGGGGCGGTGTTGGCGGGGGTGTTTCTTCAGCCTTTGGGGCGCCATCCGGTACTTCGCCCTTCGGTACTAACAGTCAAGGCACCTTTGGTGTAGGTACGACAAACGCAGCGTCTACAGGAGGACTCTTCGGTCAGAATAACGCCAATACAAACAATTCACCATTTGGCCAGACTTCTACGAGCAATGCCTTTGGGCAGCCTGCCAACTCGCCTTTTGGCCAGTCAAATACCACTAATGCATTTGGTCAGAACACTGGCATGTCCACCAACTCACCATTCGGCCAAGGCAATGCTGCAGCCAACTCTCCTTTTGGAATGAACAAGACCTCCACGACCAGCACTGGTGGGCTATTTGGACAGCAAAATACCACTGGTGGGTTCGGGCAAGCTGGCGCAACTGGCACTGGACTTTTTGGACAGAGCGCCGGCACGAACACTTCGACCCCATTTGGCCAGTCGAATACCTTCAACCAGGCTGGAACCACTTCTGCTGGTGGTTTGTTCGGTCAGAACACGAACAGACAGCAGTCGGGGAACCTTTTTGGCTCCACGAATCAGCAAAATGGCAGCATGTTCGGTCAGAATAACCAGACCACCACCGGCGGTCTTTTTGGCTCCAACCCAACGAACACATTTGGTCAAAACACTGCATCTGGTAACCTATTTAATAAGCCTGCCACAACAGGAGGTGGCCTTTTTGGGCAGAATACCACTCAGCCAAGCGGTGGTGGCCTGTTTGGGCAGAATAACACAACTAATGCATTTGGGCAGTCCAATCCGTCTTCTGGCGGTCTTTTTGGGCAGAACAATCAATCTATGCCACAAGGCGGAATGTTAGGTCAAGGCACGCAGCAGCAGAACGGCTTCATAGGTCAGTCGAACCAACAGCAGCAAGGTGGTCTTTTTGGCCAAAATATGCAACAGTCTCAGCAGCAAGGCGGCTTATTTGGCCAAAACAGCGCGAACAATACATTTAGACAGAATAACAACACTGGTGGGTTGTTTGGAAACAAGCCTGCTGCTGCAGGTGGTCTCTTTGGCCAAAATACTACGGGGAGTACTTTCGGTCAATCGAACAATTCTGGGGGACTATTTGGCCAAACAAATAACCAACAGCAGGGGAATGTGTTTGGTACTAATAACCAGCAGCAGGGTGGTTTGTTTGGGCAGAACAATAACCAGCAGGGTACCGGACTCTTTGGCCAGAACTCTAACCCACAGCAGGGTAATGGCATTCTAGGGCAAAATAACCAACAACAATCTGGTGGGCTGTTCGGTCAAAATTCGAACCCACAAAACAACCAGCAGGGTGGGCTTTTTGGGTCGAAACCCGCCAATACCACTGGAGGTGGCCTGTTCGGCAACAATTCATCAACCACAGGTAACGGGCTTTTCGGCGCAAATAACCAACAACAAACACAGCAGGCCGGTGGACTATTTGGTAACAACAATGGCCAGTCCACCACCGGCAGTGGTGGATTATTTGGCAATAAGTCTGCCGGTGCATCTGCAGGTGGTGGACTATTCGGCAATAACACTACCCAAACGGGCTCAACCGGCGGCGGCCTTTTCGGTAATAATACGTCGACCGGCAACACAAATGGGACTGGGGGCGGTCTCTTTGGATCAAAGCCTGCTGACGCGTCTTCGGTAACTGGGGGTGCATCTGGGGGTCTCTTTGCACCTAAGCCAGCCGGCGCGGCTAGCGGCGGTCTCTTTGCATCTAAGCCGGCGGCTACTACGACGGGCGGGCTCTTCGGATCGAAACCTGCCGGGAGCGCTACTGGCGGGCTCTTTGGAAACAACAGCTCTACTTCCAATAACACAGGCATCGGTGCGCTGCAACAATCCGGCATTAATGGTGCAGCTGTGGGCGCAGCGCAGCAATCGAACCCTTACGGAACAAACGAGCTCTTCTCTAGGGTCATCCTTCCGAACTCTCTCACGCAGCCTTCGAAGCCCAGTGCCACCAAGCTGAACGCGGACAACAAGAAACGTGCGTCATTGACTAGTGCTTACCGTCTGGCGCCAAAGCCTCTTTTCACCGCCAAGTCGAAGCCCGCGACGGCCATGCCCGGCACATTGCACAGGAAAGCGTCGCTCTCCACGTCGCAGGAGTCGCTCCGCGAGAAAATACCGCCGTCTACCGGCTCGACGGTGTTCAGCAGCGAGACCGACGAGATTATCCTTGCCTCCTGCCACAAGCTTTTCAACCCCGACAAGAAGTCGTTCAAGAACCTCGTGCTCAACCGCAAGAAGATGGAGGATGCAGGCGCGGGCTACGAGGAGTCAGAACCGAAGCGCATCACCTTCGCGCCCGCCGACCGCGAGCCCTCGCCCGCCGAGCCCGCCCCTGCCCCCGCCCCACCAAAGGACAGCCTGTCCGCCGAGCCCGCCCCTGCCCCCGCCGAACAGCCATCGCCTGCGCCCGGACTCCTGGGCGACGACATCGGCTTCGGCGACGACGGCTACTACATCGCACCAGCCCTAGACTCTCTCGCGGCCATGTCCCTGCTTCAGCTACGCCGTGTCTCCGGCCTTGTCGTGGGCCACCACCTCCACGGCCGCATCGAGTTCCTTGCCCCCGTCGACCTGTCCAACATCCCACTCCCTGCCATCTGCGGCAACCTTGTCCGCTTCACAGAGAAGGTCTGCGAGGTCAGCTACGTCGGCTCTGAACCCCCCGCCCCGGGCGAGCAGCTCAATGTCCGCGCCCGCATCTCTCTCCACAATACCTTCCCCACTGACAAGGCTTCGCGCCTCCCAATCAAGGACCCCAAGCATCCCATCCTCAAGCGCCACATAGAGAAGCTCAAGAAGATCGAGCACACCCGTTTCGAGGCCTACGACGTCAAGACGGGCACCTACACCTTCATCGTAGACACGCCGGTCGCCTAATCTCACGTGCTTGTCACGTGCGCCACACCCTTACCACGTGACTCGCCCCAACACCGCGTCTCGTGCGGGGCGACTCTTCTCCCCGACAAAAAGAAAAAAATTTCCTGTTGGAGCAATGAGCGTGGATGTTTTAACTTGTTTTGTACTCCTTTAACTTGTTTTAGATAGTGATCTTTTCGAACAACCACAGCTGTAGTGAGTTGAAGATCAATTAGCGAATCGAGGAATAGCCGAGAGCACCCTGCGGTGGTACGTTTTGATATAGAGATTAGCTGATACCAGAAAAAATAGGCGCAAGTTAGTGTTGTGTGTAGCTGCCCGATCGTGCTATCAAGTGTTTTCAAGAGAGGAAAGAGAAAAGATTCGAGAACAGAACAGCAGCAAGATGTCGGACGCCGAGAAAGCCGAACAGCCCCAACAGAAGGAGCGGAGAAAGATTGAGATCAAATTCATCCAGGATAAGACGCGGCGCCACATTACATTTTCGAAGCGTAAGCATGGGATCATGAAGAAGGCTTACGAACTGTCGGTGTTGACAGGGACACAGGTGCTGCTGCTGGTGGTTTCGGAAACGGGCCTTGTGTACACGTTCACGACGCCGAAGTTCCAGCCGATCGTCACGCAGCCCGAGGGCAAAAACCTGATCCAGGCATGCTTGAACGCGCCAGAGGAGGAAGAGGAAGACGAGGACGAGGACGAGGACGAGGTCAAGGACGAGGATAAGCCCGATGTCTCTGTGGGGGGCGTTGCTGGTCCAAACGCCGTGCAGGACGTGCCGGGCAACCCCGGCCCGGTGGACGTGGGGGTTCCGGCCGACCACGTTGCCGCGGCGCACTCTGTGGCGGCCGCGACCGCCCACCACCACGCCGTCGCCGCGCACCACCACCAGCTCTCGCCGCAGCAGCAGCAGAACTTCAACAATCCGGCCGCCTACCTAAACGCAGAGCAGGCGGCTGTATACCAGCAGTATTTCAACGGAGTCAACTCCCAGCAGGGCCAGTACTGAGTCTGTTCATCCACACATGGGATCGATGTTATGCTTAACCCCTCTTCCCCCACTGACTTTCCTCCCTCTTCTTCCTTTATTATACTGCTATTCTTACTACTGATAATACATGGGAATCGTTTTTGACTTCTTAGCAAACGCTCGTTCTCGTTCCCACCCGTGCTGGCGAAGACCCCTCATTAGTCATCCCGTCTACTCTTACCCATTGTCATGCTTTATCTTTTATACTATAATATACTCTATTACGGGCGCTAGCCCTTCTCTATTAACTCCGGGATAGTCGCTGCACTCTGCAGCTGCGTGATCGGGACCTACCCATGTATGTACTCACGACTGTTCCCTGCAGTGGCGAGCTTCTTGCGTTCTGCTCTGCACGCTGCCTACGTTTCACCAAATCTTGGGATCGCACATGTTAGGCGACGTTAAAATGGCATCACCAAAATCTGTGCCGGAGCTACCAACCTCTTGTGTAATGGTGATAGTGACATAGTACATGTTACAGTCCTCCAGTCAGAAACGGACAACATAGAGGACTAGCCGTCAGCTATTGGAGAATTTGTTGTACCCAGTAACGTGGCCGTTTTCTCTGCTTCTTTGGTGTGTGTGACCTATTGCTGAATCGATGCCGACACACCTGTACCAGCCCACAGATATAGTGCTTGCGAAAGTCAAAGGCTATCCTTCGTGGCCTGCGATGATCATTCCGCAAGAGATCATACCGCCCAACGTCATAAAGCTGCACAGGCGCAGTCAGCGGCAACAAGAAGAGGCTGACGACGAGGGCAATGAGGACGAAAACGAAGATGAGTCGAAGTACATCATCTATTCGGACCTACTGAAGTTCCGCAAGTTCGAACGGGTGCAATCGTCATACTGCCTGAAGTTTCTATGCGACGACACCTATACGTGGGTTAAAGCTCAAGACATCACGCTGCTGAGCACAGAACGTTGCAGAGAATGGCTGGATCGGTCCGGCAGCGGAAAGCGACAGCACAAGAATAAGAAGCTGATCCAGGCGTACGAGATGGCGTCTAAGGGCAGCGGGGAAATCGACGTGTGGGAATTCGTGGAGTACGGTAGTGCTGGCAGGCCGGAGGAAGACGAAGAAGAGTATGTAGACGAGTCACCGGCGGGAGACGACGACGACGCGGAGGAGCTGCAGGAGTTCGGTGAGGACGAGATGCTAGACGACGACGACGACGACGACGACGACGACGACGAGATGGAGGACCGGCAGAAGCGGAAAACTAGGTCCGCTGTGCGCCCCACGAGAAGCAGCAAGCGTCAAAGGGCAGCAAGAGAGAAGGTGCAACAAGAGAGGCCGTTGCGTAGAACGAGGTCGACACGTGCCCGAGCAGAACCGGCGCCAGACTCCGACGACTTTGATGAAGAGATGGACGAGGAGAGCGAAGAGGTAGATATTCCGAGTAGATCGAGCACGCGCAGGCACACGCGCAGAACGTCCCCCGCAGACAAAAAACAGATATCAAATGGTAAGAAAGCCGCAGCAGAACCAGAAAGGTATCGGTATGAGGATGACGAGGACTGGCAGCTCGTAGGCAAGGGTCCCCAGGACCTAACCGTTCATTCGTCTAACCCCTTGGTGAACAGGCTGTCGCAGAAGAAAAACCTTGAACTCCATAATGAGCTCAAGCTGGACCTTCAGGACAAGCTCTTAATGACCAACAAGCTCTTGATGGAAGCCATCTTAAACTCACATGCGACCCAGGAAGAATTCGAAGTCATTCTTGATGAGCTGGACATTGCACTTGGAATGAAAGGGACCCATAATGAACTCATAACGGTTTTCCTCGGCAATAATGAGCTCCTGGCTAACTTCCGCGCTCTCTTCAACCTCAAGCAACCAGCGTTGAAGGAATTTGGCCTCTGGGACAAATTCATGGGCATTTTTAGCGACATCTACGGATTTGCGTACGTCCCAGAGCAAAAACCGTGGACTCTACACATAGATGCAGACGCGGACACTGCATCCGAAACAGTCCCAGATGGCATTACTGATGATAAGCCCTAGTGAAACCTACTCACCTGTACACTACGCCATTACATACAAATCTACTACTGTTTTATAGACAAAATGCCGTTCGCTTCCCATATCCCCCCACTAAACTCCATTGTGCCACAACCGTAAATACCGTGGTCCCAGTCAACTTATTCAAGTTAGCCCTGAGCAATTGCGGCTATGGCTCCGATGACACGCTGCAGAGCCAACAACCCATACACCCAATGTGATGTCCAGATCTGCCAGGCGTCCATTCAAAAGATCAACGTATTTCCCCACCTCTTCCGTCTGTATCCACTTCGCCAACGTCGCAAATCGCCACAGTAAACATGTCCGACGAGAGAACTTTCATTGCTATTAAGCCAGATGGTGTCCAGAGAGGTCTAATCTCTCAAATCCTTTCTCGCTTCGAGAGCCGTGGCTACAAGCTTGTCGGCATCAAGCTTGTCACCCCAACCGAGAACTTGTTGAAGCAGCACTACGCTGAGCATGTGGAGAAGCCTTTCTTCCCAAAGATGTTGGCTTACATGACCTCTGGTCCAATTTTGGCCACCGTCTGGGAGGGTAAGGACGTTGTCAAGCAGGGCCGTGTCATCTTGGGCGCAACGAACCCATTGAACTCCGCCCCAGGCACTATCAGAGGCGACTTTGCTCTTGACATGGGCAGAAACGTCTGCCACGGTTCCGACTCTGTCGAATCCGCCCAGAGAGAAATCGACCTATGGTTCAAGAAGGAGGAGCTAGTCGACTGGAAGCTAAACCAGCTATCCTGGATCTACGAGTAGATGCCAGCTTCGTCTCTAAATAAGTATACTTTTTGTACTTTTCAATAGCACACTTTGTCCGTTGTCATTGTTGCCTTCCGGGGAAATCGGGTGATCCGACAAAAGTCAAATCCGCCTCAGGTGGCACCACCGCTGTCAGGAGCGATGACAAGGACCGAAAATCACGCTATCATTTAGAGGTCAGCAACCGCGAAAGCACTGGACTGAACACAAATTGCATGCCACATGAGGATGCTGTAATCCGGATGGCATATATATAGAGCTCTTGTGGCCTTTCGAAACAGCTTGTGTCCTAGCTCTCATCCAACAACAAACAACCACAGATAATATGAACCCAACATTCGTCAGAGCATTCCAGAGAACCGCCGTCAGAAGGGCTGCACTCGAGCATACTGGTGCGCCTACTCCAATACCCTACGGGAGATGGCTGGGCGTCGCCGGTGTTGTTGCGGGGTTGTTGGGCTGCAGCGCCGCCACCGTCAAATGGGCCTACGGAACTTCGCGCATTGAGAGAATTTTCCGCCAAGAGCGTGCTAGGGGAGGCGTGCATTAGGCCGAGCCCCTGCCTTTATAATGATTTATGCTAAAATAATATTCAGTTTGTAGAATTAACGGATGCGCGCTTTGACCGTGTTTAAATCCTGCCAAGGGCGGAATCTAAAACCTGATACCCCCTCGGGCAGAAAAAGCGGCGACTCCCGATGCTACAAGTCTTCAACTGCCACACACACAAACCGCCTGAAAGATGTCCATGTACCTTACGTTACTGTTCCTGGTCCTTATCCTGGAGATGTCGGTGCTCTTTGTGCTAGTGCTCCCGCTGCCCTTCCGCATACGCAGGCTGTTCGTGCGCTCCTATGATAAACTGCAGGAGCTCGGGCAGCTGCGTACGGTAGGGGTGATACTATATGGGCTCGTCGGTATGCTGTTCTTAGACTCGTGGTGGCGCGCGCAGCGCGCCACCCAGCGGTTTTCCGAGGGCGCCACGCAGGATCCGCTAAACACTGGGCTACAGACTTTCGCTACTAAGGCGTACAACGAGCGCAACCTCTACATCTCAGGCTTCATCCTGTACTTCAGCATTTGCATCCCCACGGTTATTAATATCCTCAAGAGCTTGATACGCCAATACGAGCTCGGCGCTGCGGCGGCGGGGGACGACACCGAGGAGGTGAAGCTGCTAAGGCAAGAGCTCAAGGGCAAACAGGCGTCGCTCACCGCTCTGCGCGCTCAGAAGAAGAACCTTGAGACCCACTTCGATAGTAGCACGGAGAGCGGCCCTCAGGACACCGCAGCCAAGAAGGCACAATAGATACTCAGCTAGCTAGTTACGTAGGAACCGCGCCTGGTCGGCGGAGAAACCGCGACCAGAGTCCAGAGGGCCAGTTCTCATTCAAGTGGTCCGCAAATATGCGTTTTTGAATGTGCTCGACTAGAGCCGTGTCCTTCTCGCTCAGCCCGCCCTGTTCTAACACCAAGTGGTAGTTCTTCAGGGCGCGCTCGAGCTCGTCCATGGTGCTCACGCCCAGCACAGTGGGGCCGCGCCCGTGCCACTCCGCAAGGCTGTAGCGCGTCGCCAGGTCCGCCAGGTCCGTGCCGTGCGCCGCGCAGTACTCGGCCGCCTCCTCGGCGCACTGTCGCAGCTCCACAGACGCGGGGTGGAATGGGCGTGGCCCGCCCGACCGCAGCAGCCTCATCCCTACGATGGACGAGTTGCCCAACACGCGAACACGTGACTGCCGGAAGAAGCGCTCCTCCTGCTCCAACAATCGCACAGACTGCAGCGTGAGCTGGCAGTACGTCAGCACCGCATCCAACGGACCCACATCCGGCCGCTCGCACGCCTGCTCGCTCACCTCCTGCAGCAGCTCCACCGGGTACCCGCTGATCCCAAAGAACCGGATCACGCCCTCGTCCTTCAGCCGCCGCAGCTCCTGAAGCGCCTCCCAGATCCCCGCCGCCTCCACAAACTCTATATCGTGCAGGTACACCAGGTCCAGGTACTCCGTGTGCAGCCGCGCGCACGACCGATGCACGCTCGCACGCACGTGCGCTGCAGAGTAGTCGAAGTCTGATGGGCCCTCGCGCCCCACCTTGGTGCAGATGAAGTATGTCTCCCGTGGGTGCTCATCTCGCACCGCCGCCAGCGCCTCCCCGTAGATCTCTTCGCTTTTCCCGTAGTACGGCGACGTGTCAATCGCGCATATCCCGGCCTCCAGCGCGCGCCGCACAAGCCCCAACGTCGGCACCTCGTAAGGATCGTCGATGTACCTCGGCGAGAGAGTCGCCCCGCCAAGGATCAGCTCGGGCAGCTCCACGATATCCAGCTCCTTCACACGTCTAACCGTAGTCCTGAGTTCCATCACGTGCTCTCGACGTCGACGTCGCTGAAAAACTGCACACCGCATATATAGTGCGATGCGTTATCGTTACTGTTCCGCAACCGCGCCGCGGCGCGGCCGTCCAGAGGATGCCCGCCGTCACCCTGCCTGACAACCGCTACCGTAGCCAGTTGCCGTGAACTGGCATTTTCTCTTTTTGGACGAGTAATTTTCATAGGTCTGCTGCTTTTTGCTGAATGGGTCTTTTCATGCTCACTTTGTAGTAGCTGTTTCACTTCCGTTCCCTATATAACTCTGGACTGCGGGCTGAACAGAGCCAGAGCGGAGCGGTACTGAGAACGCAGATGTCATTCAACAGCTTCCCGAGCAACCAGCTGTACGGTGCGCATCGGTACAGCAGCGCATACAATGCGGTAGCGGTGCCAGACAGCGGGCCCGGGGCGGGCCGGTACCGCAAGCGCAAGACACAGGAGGCGGCCGAGGACAACGTGTTCTTCGAGCTGGGGAAGAACAAGCGCGTGACGGTGCGGCAGTTCCGCAACATCAACCTGGTGGACATCCGCGAGTACTACCAGGAGTCGGCCACGGGGGAGATGAAGCCGGGCAAGAAGGGGATCTCGTTGACCGAGGAGCAGTACGACGAGCTGCTGCAGCACCGCGGGCAGATAGACGAGGCGCTGCGCAGCTTCGGGTCCGCGCGCCGCCGCAGCCCGCCGGCCGAGCCGGCGCGCGCGGAGCCGGTGCGAGAGCTGGAGCCCAACAAAAAGACACGCATCGAGCGCCGCGAGAAAGCGCGCAAGCGCGAGCGCATGCCAGCCAACCCGCGCCTGGACAACCCGCGCCTGGACAACCCGCGCCTGGACGACGCATGCCCGCCGCGGCCGGCCGCGCACGACGACGACGATCTGAACTCGAGCGACGAGGACTTTGCTCAAGCGCTGGAGTCTGAGGTCCGCCGCCGGGACGAGGACATCAGCGAGGAGGAGTGATCCCGGCCGGTCCGCAAAGAAGTCATTAATTAATAAGTCCTGCCGCTATTGCGGCGCCGGGATAGCACGTAGCCCTCAAGGACCATATATACGACCTCCGGTATGTAGAGAATTGTCACGTGATCATGCCCACGCGGAGGCGTGCGCTTTGCCCGGTAGCCAGCTTTCTTGCTCGTAGCCACACAGGTGCACATCAGCAGAAAGGGCCAATGGAGCGCCGGATGCAAGCAGGTTAACGGGGCTAACAAGCAAGAGCGGTTAAGCGATGAGTGACAAGGCTTCAGGAGAGTTGGCTGTCCCGTTGCTTCACGAGAGCACGGGACAGAACGGCAAACATGCGAAGAAGAAGAAGGGCAGACGGCGGTCGGTTTTCCAGCACAGCTCGCCGGACGATGGCTGCGACGGCGGCCCGACCGGCCCGGCTGTGTACGCGAAGGATTTCGGCAAGCCGGAGGTGTGGGGCATGCTGCATGACTCGGACGAGGATTCAACCATGGGGCGGCGCGCCTCCGGCGGTGCGGGAGCGTCGTTCATCGACCACCGGCAGTCCATGGCGGTGATGGATGCGGCGGCGTCATCGCAGAACGCAGCATCGGGCTGCATGAACTCCATCTGGCGGCGGCCGAGCACGATGCCGCGGAACAGCACGCCTGGCGCGATGAGCATGGAGGGCACTGCGCGACAGGGACGCGAAACAAGCTTCCGCGACCCGTTCGGGGCCCACAGCCAGGACGATTCGCGGCCGCGGAGGCGCCGGCACTCCTCCAAGGCATCGCTGCGCGACCCCGAGCGGGCTGCTGGTGGTCAGGACTACGGCTCCCTCTCCACTTTTCCGGACAAGCTGAGCCAGAGCCCTTTAGCGCGCGACAGGCGTGCTGACGTGGTGATCGACATGGACAAGCTGATGGAGCATGTTAAGATGAAGCGGGAACAGGAACAGCTGCGCGACCCTTTCTCGTCCGATGCACACTCGGATAGGCCCTCGGACGAGTATAACTCCCAGCCTTCTTCTCGGCGGTCGAGCGAGTCTTCCTCTCTGGACGATGTTTGTCTTCCCATAGATGAGGTGGACGAGGATGGCTATAAAGAATGGCCTGACGTAAGCGTTTTAGAAGAGTTTTCTAAAGAAGAGATCCAGCGGCTGAAGCGTGAGGCCCTCAGCGACGCTGAGGATTTTCACTTCCGGTACGAGGACGAGGACGATGACGACACCGCAGACTCGATGCAGAATAACGGAATCGCTTTTCTACATCCTATTATTACAAACATCGATATGCCGGAATTGGGTAATACTCGGGTCAACGAGACGGAACAACTGCGGAAAGGTCGGTTACGTCCTAAGAAACTGACCCCATGGCATTTGAAGCGTGGGAGTTTCGATCTTCCCGGGTTGAATGCTGCCGGTAAGCCAACCACCCGTGATTTGTCTGGGCATGGAAGAGGCGATCTTCTGGCCGGCAGAAACATCAAGTACCCGCCCCATATCATTTCAAATAACCCAGAGACATTTAGGTTCACCTACTTTCGTGAAGATCTGGACTCGACGATACATTCACCAACTATTTCCGGTCTGCTACAACCGGGTCAGAGGTTTGAGGAGCTATTCGTTGGCAGTGTCTACTCTAATAGTGGCGGCGACCGCGCAGGCTCCAACAACGCCAATGGGACTGCCGCAGTCTCACATGCACCCGGCAACATCAACCCCAATGTACACGGTGCTCCCAGTAACGCGAATCTAGCCAACCTTGGTGCACCTGCGAACAATGAGAACAGCACACAGCACGCTCCGAATCATCCCTCGGTGGCTGCGGCGGGAATGAACGCGGGGACGGGCAGCGGCACTCCCGTTGAGACCCAAGCCTCAACTCCGGTTCAGCCGGCGAGCACCGCGCAGCAATCCGGCAGCTGGGACATGCCTGACCCGCAACCGTTTTGGCTGGACGTGCTCAATCCCACCGAGGAAGAAATGAAGGTCTTGAGTAAGGCCTTCGGCATTCATCCGCTAACTACGGAGGATATCTTCCTGGGAGAAGTGCGGGAAAAAGTCGAACTCTTCAGGGACTATTATTTGGTTTGTTTTAGGTCTTTTGATATTGTCGCAGAGCGGTCAACAAGAAAAAAGAAGCGCCAGCAACAATTTCAGGAAAATGCAGGCAGCGGCGCGGAAGAGTCAAGTGCCGAAGAGGACAGCAAGGCTGGGTGGTTTTCTCGGTTCAGGAAGATGCGCAGGAGGTCTTCTGCGAAAAACGCCGCGGGAAGCAGCACCTCCAGCTACCAAAGGCGCATCAAAAAAAAGATAGAGGAAAACGAAAAGTACAAGAAAAAGTCCGGCGACCGGCGGAAGCCAAGGGACGGCGAGTTGGAGCCATTGAACGTCTACATCATTGTCTTCCGCACCGGCGTCCTAACCTTCCACTTTGCGCCCACCCCGCATCCGATCAACGTCCGCCGCAGAGCGAGACTGCTAAAAGACTACCTCAATGTGACCGCTGACTGGATCGCATATGCGCTGATTGACGATATCACGGACGCGTTCGCCCCAATGATAGAGCTCATAGAGGACGAGGTCTACGATATCGAGGACGCGATCCTCAACATGCACCATATCGACGATTCCTCTGACGACGACAGCGACGCAGAGGATTGCTCCGACGACGACGGCAGCTTCCCGTTTGACCGCCACTCCCGCAGCACCGCCTTCAGCCGCGGCAGCAAGAGCACCGGCACCTCGCGCTCGTCCTCCAGCACTGAGTCCACCATAAACGCCAACATCATGGGCTGGAAAAAAAAGGGTGACATGCTCCGGCGCATCGGCGAGTGCCGCAAACGCGTGATGAGCGTCATCCGCCTGCTGGGCTCCAAGGCTGATGTCATCAAGGGTTTCGCAAAGCGCTGCAACGAACAGTGGGAGGTCGCGCCGCGCTCGGAAATCGGCATGTATCTGGGCGACATCCAGGACCACATCATCACCATGGTTGCTTCCCTTAATCACTACGAGAAACTGCTCAGCCGCTCCCACTCCAACTACCTGGCCCAGATTAACATCGACATGACGAAGGTCAACAACGACATGAACGACGTTCTCGGTAAGATAACCATTCTGGGCGCCATAGTCATGCCTATGAATATCATCACTGGTCTCTGGGGCATGAACGTCATCGTGCCTGGCCAGCAGCAGGACTCTTTGACGTGGTTCGTCAGCATTGCGCTCTCGATGCTGATCCTTGCCTACATTGCTTACACATACATGCGCCGGAGGTTTGGGTTTTAGTCCCACACCGTTGGCCTATTTATTCCCGATGATGTTCGTAGTTGGCCCGGAAGCCTGGATAGAATTTAACCAATACATAGACATGATCGACCCCTCAGAATCCTTCGAGGCGACCTACGCCGTGCCCATGCACTGCGGGGACTGCACTGGCGAGATTTCTCGCGCTCTGCGAGCGGTGCCCGGCGTGCAGGAGGTGACCCCAGATCTGGAACGCCAGCTCGTCGCTGTCCGCGGCATCGCGCCCCCCAGCTCCATCGTCCAGGCCCTCGCAGCCACGGGCCGCGACGCGATCCTGCGCGGCTCCGGCGAGCCGGACAGCGCCGCCGTGGCCATTCTGGAAAGCGCGTCCGCCGGCGGGCCGCCGGTGCGCGGCCTAGTCCGGGCTGTACAAGTCGCCCCGAACAAAACGCTTTTCGACATCACTCTCAACGGGCTGCCCGGGCCTGCGCAGTACTACGCCTCGATCCGCGCGTCTGGTGATGTGTCCCGCGGCGCGGCGTCCACCGGGCCCGCGTGGCACGTGTTCGAAGACGCCGTCGCGTGCGAGCGCGCCAGCCCGCTCGGCGCTGACCTCTGCGCGGGCTCCGCCCTGTTCGTCGCGCCGCTCGCCGTGCAGGCGCTGATCGGCCGCGGCTTCCTCGTGGGCGCCGACCGCGGCCACGCGCTCGCCGGCGCCGCCGCCGTCGGCGTGCTGGCGCGTAGCGCCGGCGCGTGGCAGAACGACAAGGTCGTCTGCGCGTGCTCCGGCGACACGCTGTGGCAGGAGCGCGGCTCCGCGCGCTCCGCGAACATCGCATGAACGTTTATACTACATACCTGCTACGTCTGCCTCGCGCCCCCCCGCCACGCGCTCCTCCACCGGCGGCGCCCGCGGCGCCTCCAGCTCCACCGCCGGCGGCTCCGCGCTGCCCGACAGCCCCGTCCGCACCGCCAAGAACACCAGCCCTAGCAGCACCAGGTACGCCAGCAGCTTCTTCAGCGGCGTCGTGAGCCCCGCCTGCCGCGTCGCCGGCGTGTTGTATCGCGGCAGCAAGTCCTGCTTCCTCCGTATCCCACCTTGCATCTTGGTGGTGCGCTCGCCCGCTCGCCACGCCGCCGCCCGCCTCTTATCCGCCGCGCGCCGTTACCCGCGCGCCGTTACCCGCCCGTTACCCGCCCGCCCATTACCCGGCTCGCCCGCAGGCACGCTGCAGGGCCCAGCCTTCCCCAGCCAATGACGTGCCATGGCCGCATGGCTTCCATAAGCCCTTCTCCTTGGCTGGGTCAGCTCTCTGACCTGCGTCCCAGGCGCGGCAAGTCCCGCTACAGAACCAGGGCCTGCGTGTGTCCTCCCCTGGGTCTCTGCGCGAAAAGCGTGAGATGCGGGAGATATAGATACAAACAGAATTTCGGAGAAGTAAGGATGGACTAGCTGCACAGCCAAGTTGCGTGCAGGTTAGGTCAGTGGGTCTACCTCGACGGATATAAACTATATAAAGAGCTTCTTCTGGTAACCGCAGTTGTGGCGCTTTTTCTTTTGCAAAAAGTATCGAGCATCCAACGTTGAAGAGTTGAGGTGCGCGCAGAATTGACTCGGAAGAGCTATATTAAACAGTCGCACAGAACTGTTGCACTGCACGTTCGGGAGCAGCAGATAAGGTGAGAACAAAAGCGTCCGGATAGCGAAGCAAGCTATAACGGTATAGAGCAGCCGTACACTAAGTGTGGGCTAAAAAAATAAAAAGGAGAGTAGCAGTAGTGCGGGCACACCACAGCATGACTTCTGCAGAATACACAGCGTATCTTCTTGGCGCTGAGTTAGGGCAGGGCGCGACGGCCATGGGTCTGACAGGGGCGGAGGGGTTGTACTCGAACAATTCGCTGAACATAACGGCGCAGCCGGCAGACAAGGGCATGGTTACGCCGCAGCTGGTGGACACGCCGAACACGCTGAAGAGCAGCAAGACACAGCTGGGCACGCCAACGGCGATGACGGACCTGCTGGCGATGCTGGACGACAACACGGCGTTCTCTGACATGGTGCAGCAGCAGGAGGAGCGGCAGTGGGACCTGGAGCGGCAGCGCAGCAAGTTTGCAGCACAAGCGGCGAGCGCGGTGACCAGCGGGCGCACGACGACGTCGACAGAGCTCTCGCCGCAGATGCTGCTGCAGAGCGAGGTGGGCGGGGACTCGGGGCTGCTGGACATGGTGCACGACGAGCATACGTCGCTGCTGCCGCTGCAGCAGGCGGAGCAGCAGTTCATCAACCCGAACCTGCTGAGCAGTGGCGCAGGCTCGTCGATGTTTGCGGACGACGGCCTCATAGACGAGCCGATTGCGCACGGTAGCGCGTCCCAGCTGATCATCGACGAGATGGCACTGTCGCCGGGGCAACGGCGCCTGAGCGATGTGGTAACGGGTTCAATTCCGCACCAGCAGCACTCGCGAGGGTCCATATCCCACCAGGTCGACTTCTGGAACATGTCGAACGAGCGGCAGTCGATATGCAGCAGCCACAGCGCGACCTATCCACAGCGTAATTCCATTGATTTGATGTCTTTTAAGAAGTCTCCAACGCCGAACATGCTATCGGGCGTATCGGGCGTCAACATCGACAGCACCACGCCTGTTGCCACGTCGGCCACGGGTCATATGACCACCGCGAGCTCGTCGCACAGCAACTCGGCCACTGCCGTCGGCACGGTCGCGCCATCGGTGTTCAAGATCGACAACGAACTAACACAACTACTGAACGAATACAACATTAACTTCAATGCACCCTCGAAAACAGCCTCTACACGGATGCGGGCAGGCTCCCTCAATCCGACCGGCTCGGCAGCACCAACCACCTCGGCCTCAGGCTCTAATATAATATCGTCTGCCATGGCCGCTGCCTCCCGGCGGAGCAACTCGGTCTCGGAACCGCACCGTGTACAAAAGCACCGTGCATCTATGTCTGTCATAGATGGCGCAAATCCAGTGCTGATGGACAAGCTGTATGGGGACGTGAACAAGGTGAAACCTGTTCAATGGGAGAGTGCAGTGATGTCGGACGACGATGACCACGAGGAGCAGCGTCTGTCGGTCGCGCAGCAGCTTGATCCAAAAAGCCTTCCGGGCGCGGGCACATTTATCACACCCGCTGTGCTTGACGGCCTCGACAATACATCCTATGACATGCGTAATCCCTCCTATGTTGTTCCGACGCGGCGCAAACGTGCCAGCGTCTCGAAGGCTTCGCGCGCGAGCAAGAGTTCCTCGCCCCTTGAAGAGGAGGAGAAGCCATTTAAATGCCAAGAATGCACCAAGGCCTTCCGCCGCAGCGAGCACTTGAAGCGCCATATACGCTCTGTGCACTCATCGGATAGGCCGTTTCCGTGCACCTATTGTGATAAGAAGTTCAGCCGCAGCGACAATCTGTCGCAGCATCTCAAGACACATCGCAAGCATGGCGATATAAAAGACACGCCACCAACCACCAAGAAAGGCTGACTTTCACACATCTATGCGAATACCCGATGTTGCATTAAGAGATACATACAGCGCATACAAGCTGACACAACGTCCCGTACGCCAACAGAGGAGATGATAAATACTACATACTCAATATATCAATACCTTCTACTTTTGGTAATCATATATAACTGTTTTCTTTCGCACTGTTCTGGTAACGTTGTCATAGGTTTCCCTGTTGCTGCTAGCTGGCCAGGATTCGCTTAGTGGATGAGGTTCCGGCGCGCAACCAGACAAAAGTTGCGCAGCTTAAGATAGTTTGGACAGGCATAGAGAGCCTGACGACAATAGAAAACCAGTTGCATGGTGCTAGGGCATAGGGAGCATGAAGTCGTACCCTACTATCGTGCAATTCAATGAAGGGAGACACTCTCTCTTGCTGCGCAGCATCTCCAGCCGTAGCAGCTCTCGTTTGACGGACACGGTGTTGGGGAGGAGCGGTTGCGGCGGGGACGCAGTAACATACGCAGCGTTATTTGAGGAGTATAACAAGCTGGTGGAGATGGTTCTGCTGCAAAAGACGACACGGCTGATAGGGGGCCGGGAAAGCGTGCAGGTGAACCAGTATATGCTGGAGGGTCGGTTAGGACGAGGCCGTTTCGGGACTGTCCTGCGGGGGCGACGGGTGGCCGGGTGCCGGCGGGGCCAGCATGATACGGCCGAGGTTGTGGCCTTAAAGTGCATCATGAAGCGTCCAGTATCGTCGCTATTCTCCATGAACCAGATAATGCGGAAGCGTGCGCGGCTGCAGTCGAGCGGTGGCACGCCGCCCGGGACGCTCACCGCAACGCCGGAGCCAACGGACAAGGTTTTCCGGCGCTCTTCGACGAAATCGCTGACGTCCATTCCTGTCGAGTATCTCGACAGCGACTGGATTATGATCGAAATGAACCTGTTACGCATCCGCAAGGAGTGCTTGATCCACGGGCAGCTGCCCCCCCATCCGCATGTCAGCAGGTTACTGGAGATAATTGACTCGCCGAGGTCAGACCGGGTCTGGCTGATCCAAGAGTTTGCATCGCTGGGCGAGCTCCAGTGGGAGCGTGCCTCCAAGCAGCAGGTTCCTGAACAGTGGTGCCAATTCATGAAGCCTTCGGTGACGCGTGCGGAATTCGCGCTAAAGGTGCTACGTGATTTGAGTCTGGGGCTGGCCTTCCTACAGAAACACGGCATAGTGCACCGCGACATCAAGCCATCGAATATACTACTGGACGGTACCCGCGGGACGGCCAAGATCTCAGATTTTGGCTGCTCGATCCTCAAGCCAGACCACCTGCCATGGTGGAAGCATGATCCCGAGAAACAAAGGTGGAGTAGAGCATTTCAAGACGAGGTGTCCAAAATCGTGGGCACGCCAGCCTTCATTCCCCCAGAGCTGTGCGACTTCACCCTCGAAGAGGAAGGCAACTCCCGAAAGAGTCCGTCCGGGCGTCCGGCGGCAGACGACCCCGATCGGGGCTTCAAGGTCGACATCTGGTCGCTCGGCGTGACCATCTACTGCATCCTGGAGAACCGCCTCCCATTCTTCGGCGAAAACGAGTTCGAGACATACCACATGGTGGTCACTGCAGAGCTGTCACCGCTGCCCGAGGACCCCGCGGACCCAGATCTCGAGTGGCTCTACGTCTTTGTCACCCACGGCCTGCTGTGCAAGGACTGGACCCGCCGGCCTACCGCTCAGGAAGTCCTCACGCAGCTGGCCCTGCACTGCGGCGACCACTCCTCCAAGATGAGCAAGGTAAAGAAGAAGTTCTCCACCTGGAAGCGCAAAATCGCGCGTTCTGTCGTGCACAGATCCGCAGGGCAGCAGCCCTCCGAATCCCTCACAGGCACGATTTTCTCGCACTCCTCCTCCTCCTCCTCAAATGTATCCAGTATATTCACTACGGACTCATCGATAGAATTGATAGAATCTCATAGGTAAACGTGCGTCTACATTCACGCATCACGGCAGCTGTTTAAATCCGCATTCCGTCTGACGTTACCATCCCCACACACACCGCAGTTACTACTGCGCTTGTAATCGTCTGTAACGCTTACCCATGTTGATAAATGGATCACCATGCAAATTATAGGTCGAGAGCCCTTTGTTCTGCACGCCGCGCCAGGCGCAGAAGTCGTTACCATTTTACAGTTTTTGATGTTATTTTAGACAACGACATGAAAATGGTTCTCTATTTTGTAAACAAAAAAAAGCCTACTTTCTCTACTTAATAGTGTTTACTCGAGCACCTAGCTATATCGGTGTCGCTTCAGGCCCCGTGAGACCTTAGGCTGTGCAGCGTTTTGACCGCCAAGAGAGTCAGCACAAGACTCAGCAGAGGACGCAGTGCGTGTAGTAGCCAAGTGCCCTATCTGCACGTCGGAACAATCGCAGAATAGCAGGCTTATTTTGCCTACGTCGCAGTTGATCTCGACGTGCACTACATATGCAGGAGGCCGGCGACAGCAAAGGCAGGAGAAGCTCGTTTCATGGCGGATCGAGCTCGTTCCTGAAGAACCTCAACTCGCTCTTAAAGCTCAAGAAAAGCCCGGGACGGCCGGCAGAGGGAGCAGAGCCTGCAAACGAGCCGCATCTCGGGGACAATGCGAAAGAGCGAGACAGAGGGCTATGCACGCGGCCGCCAGGCCCGGTGAGCCGTTGCAGCACGGGGACGGTGTACCGGTCGCCAAGCCACCGGCGGCAGGGCAGTAGCGCTTCTGCCAAGCGCGAATTTAAGCCATCGCACGCTACTGCCGTCCAACATGCCTCGCACTGCTGCAATTGCATGCTGCGCGGTATGCAGCCCCCAGCCGATTCCCCTGCCGAACGCGGCGTCACGCGAGGCGAGGCTTTTGCGAACCCAGTGTGCAGTAGGGGTCTCGAGAGCAAAAGTGTCCCTCCGTACGTCTACGATTCCAGACTTCCAGCCAGTGCTATCCCGTGGCACACGAAGGACTCGTCAACTGACCAACTTCCCCGGATCAGTGTGGACGTATTGGCGGCCATTTTGGATGGCAAATTCTCCTCCCACTACTCTGAGGTTTACATTATCGATTGCCGCTTTGAGTATGAGTTCCAGGCTGGCCATATCAAGAATGCTATAAACGTGTCCAGTCGGCGAGAACTGGAGGCGGAGTTTATCCAGAAACGCATACAGCGCTGCTCCGCAGATCCAGGGCGCCCACCACTGTTGGTGTTCCACTGCGAGTACTCGTCATACAGGGGCCCAATAATAGCGGCACACTTACGGAATTACGACCGCATACTAAACCATGGTCAATACCCTAGGCTGCACTATCCTGACATCGTGGTTCTGGAAGGTGGCTTCAAGTCATTTATAGAAGCCTTCCCAGGGTTCTGTCAGGGTCATTACGTCGGTATGGACTCATATGTGAACCATGAGCTCGAATTGGCCAGATTCAAACGAGATTCCAAGACCATTCTAACAAGACAGAATTCTCAGCATATATTTCAGGAACAGGGCCAAGAGGGAGGACACGGTCTTGCTGGGAGAGCGTACCAGCCAGACCCTGTGGCCACTCTGTTGCCAACAAGACGGCCCAGCTTCTCTTTTGATGCTCCGCCGCAGAGCCCCAGCCTAGTTATCGGCGGGAACAGCGGTAGCAGCGCATGCTCGTGTAGCAGCAGCACCCGTAGCGTGCTTACAGGTAAGATGCTACTGATGCACGATCTTACAACGGATGTGAAGGCCTGCGATAAGGACGACCAGGATGACCAGTTCAGTTTCGACCTTGGCGATGAGCTCGCAATAACAGTGGAGGATCTCTTCTCCTCGCCGGTCGGCAGACGGCTTTTCCCAGAGATCGTCAAGGAGGAGGACAACGACTCTTAAGCCATCCTTCTGCCGCAGTGCAGCACGTTGTTCGACATTATATAATATCTAGTCTTTCAGCTATGTACACGTAGCGGTAGGCTCGCCTACCCCGGCTCCCGCAATCATGAAGCAACAACTGCGCGTCGACCCATGCCCTCGTGCAGGTCTGCGCCCCATCTCGATGGCGGCCATATGACCCGTGTCACCTCGCCTACCACAAGCCCCGTCGAAATCGGCCCGAAGTGATTCGAGTCCACCGACTGCGTGACATTGTCCCCCTCGACCCATATGTGCGACTTTGGCACTTCGCAGGTACTCTTCGGATAAGGATACCGCGTGCGCACCGTATCATACTGCTTACCCTGGATGCGCTTGCAGTATACTTTCTTGGGGTTCATGGGTGAGCGGAAGATCACCACGTCCCCATGATTCAGGTTCCGAATATTAGTCTTTCCAAGCTTCCACACCAAAACCCAGTCCGATGCAACTCCGTCCATTGGATTGAGCGTTGGGCGCATCGAGGGGCCTTCCACCTTCGATATGAATACAACATGGTGTGTCACTGTCATGTACACGGGCAGCCATGTGACGGCAACTAATGAGCACTTGGCAAGCCTACTGGTGAACATCTATTCTGGATGCTCTACTGGCCGTCCCGGTAGCCGAAGAAGACAAAATGGGATCTCCAGAGGTGTCACTGAGTGTCACGCTTGGCCATTCTCATGTCAAGTGTTGTGGTCTTGACAAGCGCACGTGAACTGATTCTATTTCTATCACGTGACAATTTAAAGTGTCAACTCACCGGACCTGTCCCATTCATACTGTCTTATCCTTGTTCGCACAACATCGGGCTGCAGTCTGGGGGTATTTAGGCCGTGTGAATTGTATCACTGGGGGTTTAGAAGGGTCACAAGAGCCGCTCTTAAAGCGACAGGTTCACGAAGTGTCGGTGTGTGCGAAGTGGCATGAGATCGATGCGAAGTTTGGGATCACGGATCTGGGAACATCGTGTAACACAGTTGATCGTGGGCCAATGGTTTTATATCGGATTAGCCGTGGCGGTGGTGCTGGCATACTACTTTCCGAATGTGGGTAGACATGGCGGTGTTATAAGTGGAGAATACACAATAGGATACGGAGTCGTCGCTCTAATATTCCTGCAAAACGGGCTATCTATCTCGACCAAGGACCTAAAGGTGAATATATTCAACTGGCGCGCGCACCTGGTAGTGCAGGTGCTGAGCTTTCTGGTCACCAGTGCGATTACATACGGGTTGTGTTGCTGGATCAAGAGCAGCAACGACCCTCGGATCGATGACTGGGTACTGGTGGGTGTGCTAATGACCTCAACGCTTCCTACTACAGTTGCTTCCAATGTTGTGATGACGACTAATGCGGGAGGCAATCATATTCTAGCGCTGGCGGAGGTAGTAATTGGAAACGTCCTGGGAGCGTTTCTGTCCCCCCTCGTGGCCCAGATGTACATGAGCACAGGGCCGATGAAGTACGGCAATCCCGCGAGTGGCTCCTCGGTAAAGGCACTATACGGCCAAGTACTGAAACAACTTTCGCTGGTTGTGTTTCTGCCGCTGATAGTGGGACAAGTATTACGAAATGTGTTTCCGAAGCAAGTTAAGTGGACCCTAGAGACATTGCGCCTACGTTTTCTCGGATCGGTATGTTTACTGTTCATTACATGGTCTGCCTTCTCCACCGCTTTCTACCAGAAGGCATTTGAAACGGTAAGTCGCATATGCATTATCTTCCTAGTCTTTTTTAATATTGGAATGTACCTTTTCCACACGATGACAAGCTTCGCCGTATGCAGATCTCCAGTTATTAAGCGGGGGTTTGCCACAAGGCCCGGTCCAGATTCAAGCGTACTGTACACCGCCTCTTACAGGATTATCCAGCCATTTTATTTTAACCGGCTAGATACTGTGGCGGTGATGTTCTGTGCGCCTGCGAAGACCGCCACCTTAGGCGTGCCTCTAGTCGCCGCACAATATGGTAGTGACTCACCGAATCTCGGTAAACTCCTAGTGCCCGTTGTGATATACCAGTTTGAACAGATCGTTGTCGCAGCCTGGCTGGTTCCGCTGCTCAGAGCATGGTGTAGAAAGGCTAAGCCAAAGCCCGACCTCGACCAAACTTACCATGACAATATATCACGCCCAACTACAACGACCGGACAAGGGATACAGACTGATATGACACACTATTTGGATGAGGAACCCGTAAAGCCAAGTAATTACATACATTAAATGGTTATCTCTTTCTCTCAATAGTTGGCTCGTTAGCTGCATACATATTTAGCGTAGTTTTATCTCACATTTGGCAATAATACTGACGCACTAGAAGCACACATCCCAGATAATCGCTGGCCCTTTTTCGTCGTACTTGTCTCGTGTCATGAAGAAAGAGTCATTTGAATGGCCAAATACCTGCTTGGAGACTATTTGGGCGCCCAGGAACGCTACTTCACCGTAACCGTGCTTCTTCCACTCGGTGAAATAGTCAGGGAACTTCGGAGACTTTATTATCGTAGGGCTCTGTAGGTACTCCAAGGAAGTTAAGAAGCCACCAGACACGCTTGCACTGCCTATATACTTGTTCTTCCGCTGCTTCGGCATACTTGCCATCATGTCCTGTTCGCGCTGGTGCTTCTCCCCCTCTGGCTCAAGCACGAGGTTATCTTCGCAGAGCTGCGTCAGGAGTGCTTCTCTGAACCCAGTGATCTCGGAAGTAGCCCCAGCTATGAGTATGTTTTCCCAAATGGCCCTGTTTTTGGGTATCTCGTCGATCTGTGCAAGAACCATACCGCACGCCTGGGAAATCCCTTTCAGCAGGTCGTCGCACCCCTGGAACCGCTGCTTGCCCACATTAATCTGCTTGCCGGTACGGTCAGCAAAGACGTTGGTTTCCAGTTGGCTGTTTGACACCTGTTCTTTATTCTTGTTCCTCTCCCGCTCCTCTAGGATCTCCCGGGTGTCCCGGCCAGATGTCACAATGGCCGCAACATCCAGCGTGCCCTCGTCATTATCCTCCCCATCGGCTGCGTCGTCGTCGAAGTTGAACCGGGACTGGTCCTTCGCGTCTTTCGACAGCACCTCAAAAATGGGCGACTTCTTCAAGTCCTCTATCTGTTCCGGGCTCCAGCCTGGCAGAAGCGTCGCCAGTTTGGCATTAATGTCGTCGCCGCCAATCGGCGCGCTGTATGCCATGTAGTCCAGCGGTACATAGTCCACAATCGGCACGATGTCCGTGTGTGTGGCCCCGATGTCGATCACAAGGCAGTTCTGGATCGACCCAAACGCATAGCTGATGGAGAGCGCCGCCGGAACCACCATGAAATGGTTCAGCCGCATCTCCTCAAACACGTACTGCGTGATGAGCTCCTGCTCCCGCTGCGACCACGAGTAGTGCGTCAGCAGCAGCATCGGGATGTTGGACGCGTGCGCCTCCCACGTGTCCGGGTGCTCCGCGATCCAGTGGCTGAGAATCGACTTGTAGATGAGCTTCAGGAAGTACAACAGCCCATCTAGGTCCGCTATCCGCCCGTCGACAATCGGATACACCACCTCCGCGCTCTCAAAACTCGTCAGTTGGCCCTCCTCGTCCCTGTATACCCGTGTGGGTACCTCCCAGCTCGGAGGAACAAACGTTTCTTCTCCGATTCCAAATTGTACCAGTGTCGTTCTTGACCTGGGGTATATCAGCTGTATTCGCCTGTTAGTAAGAGCCTCCACAGAGCAAACTAATCACCTATTTGCATACAAAGTAGCTATCCTGTCTCAACGGTGCCATAGCGACTGATCAGTTCTATATCTTTAACCTATCTATTCAATCTTGCGCCTTCAGAGTTGTGTAGCAGGAGAATTTTCAAAACCTAGCGCACGCTAGGACTCGTCATTCGTAACCGCAGTTCATGCCGTGTAGTTCAAGGCCATTGATGCGAGTGGTATGAACGGGTGCTTGGCTTGGCATTCCAGATAGAACAGGCTACACCAGAACCTTTCTGGCTTCTTCGCAACCTACTTGTATTTCGTGTACAGCCATTATTGGCATCGGGGGACTCATCTCGCGTAGTTATTTCTTTACATCCCCAAGGCGTAGATCTATACCCGTAGAGCAGGCCAATATGGAACAGAGCATGTCAAGCGAGCAGGCTGAGCGGGTGGCCGGGCGGGTGGAGCAGCTTGGAGGGTTCCAGAACAACGAGTCAATCAACCAGCGGGCGCTGCTGCTGCTGCAGCGCAACCGGCAGCGGCGACAGCTGCTACAGAGACAGGAAGACCGCACACGGTACATACCGGACGACGCGAAACGACGGGTGGTGGAGAGAGTTGCGGAGCCGGCGGCTGCGGAATCGCGTGCGGACGGCGCGCGCGAGGAGGAGCGGGCCGCGCGTCCCGCGCGGCCACGGGAAACGCGTCGGATAGCCAAGAAGCCGCAGCGATACCGGCCCAGCGACGTGGCGCTCCAGGAGATCCGCAGGTACCAGCGGTCGACGGAGCTGCTGATTTCGCGAATGCCGTTTGCGCGGCTGGTGAAGGAGGTGACGGACCAGTTCACGACCGTCGACCAGCAGATGCGATGGCAGTCGATGGCCATCCTTGCGCTGCAAGAGGCGAGCGAAGCGTACATCGTGGGTCTCCTGGAACACACGAACCTGCTGGCGCTGCATGCGAAGCGTGTGACGGTGATGCGGAAGGATATGCAGCTAGCGCGGCGGATCCGCGGCCAGTTTATATAGGCTACTGGTAGTAATGATGATAATAATTATAGAACACGACGTTACAACGTCCTAATATGTAATAGTCCTTTGCGGTGGCCAGGCGCCACGCTTTGTTACAGTTTTGATTGGTCTTCGCTTCAGGAGAGCAGTTCCACGTAGTTCATCGGAATGAGCCCCTGCTTGCCGTTCCCATTGTGGACTTCCCCGATATACCAGTCGGTGTTCAGCTTTTCAGTGAGCAGCAAGTGGTCCCCCATCTCGAAGTACAGAATGTCATTGTCGTTAGGCTCCGTGAAGCTGTAGATAGCGCGCGCGTAGCCGATAACACGGCGACCCTTGCTGGTGACCTTGGGCCACTCCATCGCAACGCTTTTGGTGCGCTGGAATGGAATGAATTGAGGCTGGCGATTGATGGTTCGAGAGCTCTCAAAGTCATCGCTGTGTGCGGATCTGCCTGCGTGGGACGACCTGTCATCTCTACCATTACGTTTACGCATCTCATCCTCTTCGAGCGCACGTAGAGCCCCCTCAACGTCCGATCCAAGCGACTTGCGATGGTGCGACCGCGAGCGGGTCGGTGTCACGCCACTCATTTCCGTGCGTTGGCCGAGTATACGGTCCTCATCAGATGAATGGCGCGAATCTGCCTCCCTAGGCCTAGAGTAATCACGAGATTTGCGTCTATTCCTTGAGTTCCAAGACTTTGCCAGCCGCTGGGAGTCATCGATACTGCTTGCGTACGAGGAGATGGACGTTACCATCGAGTCCGCACTCGTGGCCATGCTTCTGGCTGTAGTGTCGGTGGGGTTCGAATTAGAAGACGAGGATCCCGCTGAAAGAGGGCCAGTATTGAAACGGCCCTCGCGATGCTGTAGCTGCTGCTCACGAACAGCCCTACGTATCTCAGTATTCTGTGTCTGCTGCTGCTGTTGCAGGTAACCTTTCATCGCGGCACTCTGGGGCGTGTGGTCGGCATAATCAATTGGGTGCCTGTCAAGATAACTTGGTTCGGTAGGGCTTCTCGAGGCGGCCGACATGATGGGTCGGCCATGCATCGAAGACCGCTTCACAGACGACACACGCGATTGTATTGAATAATCAGCCAGATCATTCGAGATGCAGGAGATGCGGTTGTCGCACATCTTGGCTGGTTGACCATACATTATATCATCGTCCAGCACAATTACCGAGGAATTATCGCTTCCGGGGTCCCGGCAGAACTCATTGGAAGGCATCCGCTGGCTGGCTGGCCGATTGCGCGATAACTTGGATGAAAGAATGCGCATGTTTTCGGTGTGTTTGTCGACCGGCGTAGCCACAGAAGCAGATTTGTTAAACGTGGCTTCTACCGACTTCGACTTTATCCGGCCTGTGCCGTGATTGTAGGCAAACGAATGGATATCTTGCTGTGCGGTGAACCCACTCAGCATGTTGGTCATCTTGTCCATTGATATCTGCTCATGAATAGCACAGTCTGTGCTGAATGTGACAAACTCCTGAAGCTTAGTCTTCGTCATCTGGATACGCGACTCTTCCAAAAGCTGCAAATCCATACTTAGAGGACCCCACTCTTGCAGCCAGTGCCGCTTGGCGCTCTTGTACTCCTGCCCCAGCACGTCGATCTTGCGGTGGAGTTCGTCCACAATGGCGCTCCATTTATTCAGCTGACGCTCGTTTGCAGTCATCTCGCGCCCACTCACGACGTTGATCTGGTTCAATTGGATCTCGCGGAGCTCCGCCTTCGCCTTCTCCAGTTTGTCCAACAGTTCATCATACATCTGCCGCTTCTGCAGCTTGTCTTGGCGCAGCTGCCGGATCTTACCCTCCAGTGTCTTGTAGCGCGCCTGGCCGTCGCTCACAAACTCCTTCAGCGAAAGGTAATTCTCGCGGTAGATCTGCTCTGCCTGTTTCGAGTGGCTCTGGGCCAGTTTGCTCTGCTCCGCCCGGCAGAGCTCCGCACACTTCTGCATGTTCCCGTAGTCCGGAGTGGACTCCAGCTGCTGCTCCAGGCGGTTCGCGATCGCACCCAGCTTGCGCGAGTAGTCCTTCTCCAGCTTGCTGCGCTCCTCGAAGAAGGTCACCATGTTCTTGCACGCATCCAGCCCCTGCGCCACATGTCGCAACAAGATCCGCACCCCCTCCTCTTGATCGTCCCAGAAGTTTAGCTGGTAATTGTAGTTCTGTGCCATGCTCCTTTACCACCCAGCTGTCTTTTCCTCGCGCCCGCCTATGCGTACTTTATTGATGCCGCTTATATCCTGCCTTGTTCTGAACCAGCAATTCCCCCTCAGGTAGAAGAAAGAAGCTTACCTGTTCCTTTAATGACGGCCTAATCAAGGCCACTTAGATCTCGCGCATCTAACCACTGTCGGTATACTCATCTCCTCGAGGCCCGCTCCGTGTTTACTAACACTCGCATTAGGTAGTCTATCAATACCGGTGCGGGGCACTATGCCCGCTTTTAGAAGTATATCACGTGATGATACACGTCCCGCGTGATATTACGTCTCTTATGTCATCGCATCCTCGAGCCTGCCTGTCGCTCGGACTCGAGAATTGCTCCAAGAGGTAGGGGTGCTGGACGTCCACAAAAGGTCACGTGGATCCTCCATCCGGAGGTCACGTGGATCTGACATCAGGGGTAGCTTGCGATGTGCCAGAGCAAACGATGGTGATCGCCCTTGTTAAAGGGGCAATCCAGCAGCAACGCATAAGTCCGGCATTTTGTTACTTCTTCCTACTTCTTCTCTTGAGAACTGTCCAGGCTCAGAGACATCACGTCAATCGATATGTCCCTTGTGTCTGCAGCAGTCGGAGATGAGCGCGGAAGCGGTGGTCAACCGCACAAGAAATCGGTATACAAGCCCAACGGACAGCCGCTCTCGAAGGAGGCGTTGTACAGGGCGCAGTTGAAGTATGGGACGTACAAGTCGCCAGCACGGGGCGGGAACCTCGGGGTGCAGGACTCTAAGACGGCGTCGGACAAGGCAGCAACGACTGCCAATTCGAACAAGAAGGCAGTGGAGGCGTACAAGCGGATGTTTGTAGACTCCAACGCCTCGAAGGCGGCCTCCCGGGCCGGGCAGCAGCCGGCGCCGGCGTCGTCTGCGGTGGAGCCTGCCAAGCAGGACACGTCGCCCGCGGCTGCGCGCGCTGCGAGTGGTGGGCAGGGCTTGCGCGGGCCGACAAACCCGAAGGCACCCGCACTGGACATCTCGAAGGTGCTTGAGGGGGCAGAGCGTGCTGCTTCCAAGCGGATCCAGGAGCGGATCAACCCGGAGAAGGTGAACTTCACCTATGGTTTGCGCACGGGCCCAGTCGAGAGTAGGAGCTCTTCGGAACGGACCTTCTCGATCAACAATGATCTAGCGTTGAAGACCAAGGGGGACTATCTCCGCGAAATTGATGGCGAGACAGACCCTGATCCAACCAAGCTTGCCAACTACGCGTCGAGCGCAGCAATCAAGAGCTATGATGCGAACAACCCCATGGACCGTGAAGTTATCGAGCGCCACGCCCGTGACACTGAAATGTTCAAGCACTTGAGTTCCCAGCAGGTGCTGGCCAAGGCCAGGGCGAACGCGGACGCTACTATTAGCAAGCTCGACAGAGAAGCGAAGGAGAAGTTGATCTTCAGTAATGAAGGTTACAACAAGGCTGCCATCGAGATTGCGAAGAAAAACCACGCTGAGCGCCAACGCTTGACCGGAGGTAAAGTAAACCTAGGAGGTGGATTGTGGGTGTACCCAGAGGAGGTTGAACAGGTTGCTCAGGGGCTTGTGAATCCTGTTTTGAGTGACGTGGACAGACGCGCTTCCGAACAGAGGGAGGTTGACGCGGAAATTGCTAAGCGCCAGGCCCAATACGAAGCAGATTTGGCCGAGTGGCAGGCAATTCAGAGAGAGAAGGCCGAGAATGATGCTCTTGAGCAGAGCCAAGCGGTGGACAGACGCGAGATCGAGCTGTACGACACCGAGGAGACTCTTCAGAAGAAGACGGTAGAATTGGCTCAGGAGCATGCTGTCATTATTGAGGGCAAGAAGCTAGAACTCAATGAACTAAAGCGGCAGCATGCTGCGTTGTTGCAACAGAGCACTGCTCTTTATGAACAAGAGCGTGCTCACATCGACGCAGAGCTTTCTAAGCAACGGCAAGAGAATGCTGTGTCGTTGGAATTGGCGCGTGAAGAAGAAGAGAAAGCTCTGGAGCCAGTTATCGGAGAATTGTGTGAGACAGAAGAGGAACACGCACGTTTGGTCGAGGAGCGCGCGAAGCTGGAGACCTCTCTTTCTACAGTCTTGAGTGAACTAGATGAATACAAGAAAACTGTTTTGGAGCTTGAAAGTCAACTTCTGTCTACCACTGCGAGCCTTGAGGAACAGCAGAAGGGGTTGCGCGCCCTAATTTCCTCCGAAAAAGAGCTCGAAGATGACATCAACAACAACCTCTCCACGTTAGTCATTAGTTCACGTGAAGAAGCTTCTTCTACTGCAAGGGAGCTCCAGGTAAAGGAGCATGAAGCCGAGGCTGTGATCAAAGAGCATAAGGCTGATCTCGCAAGATCCCAGCAGCTTCTGGAAGAGGAAAAGCAGATCTTGATGCAGACGGTTGATGAGCTAAACAAGTTAAAGGAGCAGGCGAAGGTCGAAGAACCACACATCAGGCCTGCAGTTACCCTTTCCGTCACTGAAAGTACCATCCAGCAAAGCACCTCTTCGCAGCCGGCTTCTGTGGTGCAGCGAGCTCCTATGCACCAGGTCGGTCAGCAGCCTCAGAACGTCTCCGCGGGAGAATCGACTGTTCACCAGACTGTTTCAACCCATCCCTCCGGTATAGTCCAGGGATCATCTTCAGTGAGTCAGCCTCATGCTATCCACAAGCCAAGCTCCCCAATGGATGAGTTCTACTCCAAAGGCGCGCAGCAACCTGAACATTTAGCGAAGCTAACAAAGTCCTCCGGAGACAAGCCCTCGTTGAAACAAAGAAAGGTCAATGGACCGGCCTATGTTGCCTCGTCACCTTCAAAAAAGGACTCCGCGCTGGGCCGTTTCTTCCACAAGTTAATACCATCTAAAAAGTCTTCTGGGAAGGGTCAACACGGAGTAGCAAGAAGCTCTACTGTTCCATCGCGTAAGATGCAGACCGGGCAGCGGCCCGTCCAGCCTGCCACCACCTCGAATCAATCTGTGCCAAGACACCTCGCACGGGAGGTTGAAGAGGATGTTGACGCAGAAGATGTAAGGGATTTGCTGGAAACTCAGCGCGCGAGTGGCGGCAAAATAAGAAAGGGAAGCCTTTTCAAGGAAGTGTTCTGATTGTACTGCCAAAGTAAGAGAAGAGTACTCTCGTGTTATCTTTTAATTCAACTATTTTTCCTTCTCATGACGGTTTTAATTCTAGTTAAAAAAGAATCATACTACTTTGTTCGTTTTCCAATATAGCCGATATCGAGTCATTCTCCGAGGGACCTGTTTTGCACGAAGCTAGCTACTGGTAAGGGACAACTAATCCTGCGAATCCTACCGGGCCAGTAACAGCTGCTCCAGCCCGACTCTCAAGGACTGTATAGACAACGTTGTATAACTAAGGTAATTAATAAACGATAATTAATCTGGGAGCTTGAGCGCGTTAGCGCAGCCCACATTAATTGCAATTGCTTTATATGTCTGGTCTAAGACTGATCATTTCAAGCTATACAAGCGACGCTACGGTTTAATCAAGATACTTAGTCATTAGTGTCAGATACTTTTATGTTACAATATCAACCGGGGTGTTTCCGCGATAGTCTTGGCCCGCATCGTGCCCGACCCGTTCCACATGGAGCTTCGCTTCGCCGAGCACTAGCTGGTCATATTTGTAATAACCAGAGAAGTTGGTTATTTGGTGGAAGTACTTCGACTCCTTGTACCTACTGCCCATGTAGAAGTCAACCGACACGATGACATAGTAGGCGCACAGCCAGAATGCCAGCACCCACTCGAACGATGCACTGATGGATGGGTTTTTCACAGCCCCAAAGCATATGGCCCAAGCAGCTGCCAGAAATAGCCAAACCATTTTCACCGTCCCGCTAACAGTAAGCTTGTTCCACACGTGACCGTGCCGAGAAGAAGCGGAACCAACATGGGCAGCAGAGCCGGCCAATGGGTGCAACCGTGCGTAGTGGCGACCCATGCTCAGGTACTCAATTGCAGCGCACAGAATTGAGAAGTACATCATCGAGACGAATACGCCGACCATTGACAGGTGCACCTTGTGGAATTTCGCCGTGGAGAAGATCGCGCACATCAGAATGGCAAGCTCGCCGATCAACCCTAAGACAAAGGATGCAAAAATCAGGTTGCGCTCGTGCTTCGTGTAGTAGGGAGGCATCAAAAAGCGGCTGCTCGAAAGCAGCTCCGCGTACCGCACGCGCATAGACAGCTCGCTCCCCATGTAGCTGCTGCTCGAGACCGGCTCGACGTCCGCCGGCAGCCGCTGCCGCGCCAGCCACGGCAGCGGCCAGTGCCCAGAGCGCTGGAAAAACTCGCACGCGACCATGATGCAGTACCACAGCCCCTGCCACGCTACGCACGTCACAAACAGTGGCTGCAGGTTGGTCGCGCCGATGTCGCTAATATATACTGGGAACTGGTCCCCGTCCATGAACCAGTATATCGGGTGCCCCTGCACCGACCAGCACACGAGCATGGCAATTAGCATGCCGCACCAGGGGATCACCGCGATCCATGGCACCAGGAAGAAATAATTGCCGGGCGGTGGAAACCCCATCTTAGTTACTATTGCTCTAGGTCGATATATCGGTACTTGGGTTTTCGCGCAACCGGGCCCGCTCGTTTTTATAAGAAGCCGACTGCCGGCAGTTCCGCGGTGAACAACACATTCCGGGCGCTGCTAACAGCAATTCAAATGCCTGCGCTCCTGTTCAACTGCTTACATTTTTCTTTTTTCGCTTATTAAGATAACGTTCGCCAAGCCTTCGCGGTTATGCTGCTCGACTGTTTCAGGGTCCAGGGCTGTCGATGACCCTCGAAATCGGTGGCTGGCCGTAAATGACGTTTGCATTTGCGAACTCTTTCGTCACAAAACACGGATCACGTGCCAGAGCGACGGGACGGCGGCCGGAGACGGCAGTGCAGTCGCATTCCGGTATGCGGCGGTTCGGTGGTAGAGGACGCCGGGACCGGGGTCCGTCCGCGCGCGCGTCTGCGCGTGGCGGTACGCGGAGCAGCAATCACGTGCTCGGAACTGGCCGCAAGGCACGGAGGCGGAACTGGTAATATCCGGCGGAACTGGTCGCAAGGCACGCAATCGCAAACAGTCACGTGCGCCGGAACTGCAGGCACGGGGCCGGATGTGGCACGTGACCGCAGGTGCGGGTAACGGCGCGGGCTGCATATAGCGCCCGCGCGCGGCCCGCGAACGCGTCACAACCATGGCACGCCAGCCCCCCGCCCCCGAGCCCACGCTCGAGCAGCTGGACCAGGAAATCACGCTGCAGCTGCAGAAGATCGATGCCAACCTCAGCGCGTGCTTCAGCAAGATCACCAAGGACATCATCCCTGCGGTTGCGCGGTACGGCGCCGTGTGCGACGACGCGCTGAGCGCCTGCAGCTGGCTGCGCGAGCTGTTCCAGAAGAGCTCGGACATCCAGCTCGCGACGGAGCCGGCCGCGCCCGCGCCTGCGGCCGAGTCGCTGTTCCCACAGGCGCCGGCGCCGCGCGCGCCCGAGGTCACGACCGAGGGTCACGTGCTCGCGGTGCCCGTGTCCAGCGATGACGAGCCCGACGACGGCAGCACGCTGCAGCGCCAGCACAAACGGCGCAAGCTCTCGCTGCAGCTGCAGCAGCGCTACGGCTCGTCGTCGTCGTCGTCGTTTGTCTCGCGCTCGCCCACGCTGCGCACGCGCCCGGCCTCGTCTCCGCTGCGCGCGCCGGACGACCCAGACCCCCCCGCGGTCCTGCGCTTCGCCGCGCGGTAGTCACCCGCGACGAGGTCTTCAGTTCCGCGCGCATCCCCATTGCTGCCCGCAACTCACCAATGGGAAACGCCATGTCCGCCAGCTTCGCGCCTGAGTGCACGCCGCTCAAGGAGACCTACGATCAATGCTTTAACACCTGGTACTCTGAGAAGTTTCTCCGCGGCCGCTCCACGGAGAACGAGTGCACCGAGTCCTGGTACGCCTACATGCACTGCGTCGAGGCCCACCTGGTCAAGCAGGGCATCAAGCCGGCGCTGGACGAAGCGCGCAAGGAGGCGCCGTTCGAGGATGAAGGCCAAACGCGCAGCCAGTGATACATACTGTATAGTCTAATGTAACTGCTACGTCCCGCGGCCGGGTAGCTGCCCGTTCGCCGTGACGCAGCCCAAACCCTCCAAAGCTGATTCGGTGAAAATTTTGCCACCAGAGAACATTTCACGGTACAAGCGAGTCTTGCATTAGCATAGTTCAGCAAAAGGCAGTTCAGAGGTGAGCCGCTGTAGGGATAGGAACAGGCAGGACGTACGCTAGATCCGCACATATAAACTGGGAGTGCCAGCTTTGGACAATTCGAGACGCAGCGAGACTAGAGCACAGTTGCAGATATATCGAGCCGCGCCGTAGCAGAGCACAGATCGGCGGACAGGGCAATATACAGAATGTCACAGCAGTATAGCAGAAGAGGTGGCGGTAAAGCCAAGCGGACGCAGGTGGACGCGGAGAAGAAGTTCAAGCTTGATACGCTGACAGAGCTGTTCCCAGACTGGACGAACGAGGACCTGATCGACCTGGTCCATGAGTTCGAGGACTTGGAAACGATTATAGACAAGATCACCACGGGGGCGGTAACGAAATGGGACGAGGTGAAAAAGCCGTCGAAAAAAGATAGACAGCAGAAGGAGCCGGCGGGCGACGTGGAACATATACATGCGGGATCCGCTGCCGCGGCGTTCGGGGCCTCCGCGCAGGCCCAGGGCGCGCCGGCGTCGCTACAACGGTCGCATCATTCTGCAGGTCATCAGAACAACGCTAAGCCGTATCAGAGACAGAGCAAATACAGCAACAGCCCTCGGCAAGGCAAACAGCAGCATCAGAGAAAAGAGAAGGTGGCGAAGGAGAACCTGAAGCCTGCCGGCCAGCCGGCCAAGTCGACGGCGTCCAGCACTTCCTGGGCCGCCATGTTATCAAAGAAAGAGGACTCTAAGTTACAGGCGCCAGAGCAGCAACTTGAAGAACAGCCGCAGGCCCAGTCACAGGCCCAACAGACGGAGGAACCAGTAGCGAAAGAATCTCAGACCGAGAAGAAGGTGGGACCACAGCCTGTAGCCGCACCTCTGCATGAAGAGCAGGATTCAAAGCCTAAGAAGATGACCTGGGCTGCAATTGCCTCTAAACCACCGAAACATGCGGAAAATGCATCCAAAAAGCCGCAAGAGATTCTACAGAATGTCCAGGACTTGAAGAAAGAGATTAATAAAATCGCCACAGAGGACACTGCCGTGGAGCACTCGGAAACAACAGTTACGCACTCGGAAGTGGGCGTAAATGCCCAAGCTGAACATGAGTCTTTCCCTATCGAGGATGGCGCCAGGAGTGTTGGTGCCGATGATACCTACTATGCAGAAAACGTGGATGCCACGAACGAGGACGCAGCTGCAACTGTGAACGGCAATGCCCCAGCGGCCTCGGAAGAGGCAGCTGCCCAAGAAGACGCGTCTAACGCGAATGCTAACGTTCCAGTTTCTCTACCGGCCGAAGCTAACCACCAGGCTTCCCAGCAAGTTTCTTTTGGCTCAGAGGAGAAGCAGCAGACTCCTCAGCAACCTTCCCAGCAGGGCGGTATGCACGCTGGGCAGCATGTTGTCTCGCAGGTGCCTCAAAGTGCTCAGCATAGCTCACAGGCCGCCGCACAGACGTCCCAGCAGGTAGCTTCTCAGGCTCCTCAGCAACAGACGCCGCAGCAGGCCTACTACCAAGACACTTACACACAACAACTACCTCAGCAACAAGCTCAGGCTGCCCAAGCCCAACAATACTACATGAACCAGTACCAGTTCCCCGGATACTCTTACCCGGGCATGTTTGACTCACAATCTGCTTATCCTGTTTATAACCATCAGCAGTTTGCCGTTCCACAGCAGGGCCAACCAACAGCTCAGAGCAGCCAGAATAGCCAACAGGCCCAGTCGCAGTCGCAGCAGCAGCAGCAGCAGCAACAACAGCAACAACAACAGCAGCAGCAGCAGCAGCAGCAACAACAACAGCAGCAGCAGCAGTATGGTATCCCACCCGGCTATGTCCAGGCTGGCGAGCTCGCCGCTCAATCCCCTGCTTCTACGCATACACAGCCTCAGCAGCAGCCACAGTACGGCGGTTACGGCATGCCTTACTACTTCTACCAGCAGTCCTTCCCATACGCCCAACCGCAGTATGGCATGGCTGGTCAATATCCATACCAGGTCCCTAAGGCTGCTTACAACTACTACCAGCCTCAGCAAATGAGCCAGGCTGGCAACCAGGCCACTCACCAGTCCCAGTCTTCCCAGAACGACGACTCCTCTTCAGCGTCCGCTGCCAATCCTCAACAGGGCCAGCAGGGTGGTGCAAACAGCCAGCAACAGTCCCAGGCTGCCGCAGCGCAGGCCCAGGCTGCCGCTCAGGCCCAGTTCCAGCAGTACTACCAATTCCAGCAGCAGGCGGCGGCAAACCAGCAGGGCATGCCATACGGGTACTCCGGATACGACTACACCTCTCAAACTTCGAGAGGATTTTACTAAGGAAGTACTCGAGACATGTCTTGTCGTAGAACTTCCGCCATCAAGGACTTGCATCTAATAATTTCTGAATTATTATTTCTGGATACATGTTTTATTAACGTTTATATTACAACGATTTGAGAAGCGCCTACCACCACTATGCCATCGTACATCCCGTGCTCCTTGTAGTAAGAGCCGTTCACAGCGCCGCAGCCCTGTACGTCGGAATCCGCCGCTGAAACCGCCGCTACCCATATCAAAGTATGTCTCTATGTGTAAGTAGAAGTCACTCCAGTACAACGGCCATGCGCGGATCACGTGCTAAAGTTACCGCGTCCTTTTTCCGCCACGCTACCGTGCGCCACCATCCAAGATGCACAGCCTGGCCGTCGCAGTGGTGACCGGCGGTACCCGGGGCATTGGGTACCAAGTCGTACAGCGCACGCTGGCAGAGGGGCTCTCCTGCGTGTTTGTGGGCTCGTCCGAGGCCTCCGTCGCGACCGCGTTCGACCAGCTCGGATGCACGCCGCTCCGCGAGCACCAGTTCGTGCGCGGCGTCGCGCTGGACCTAGCGACCTGGCCCGCGTGGCCCGCCCAGGCCTCGTTCCCCTGTTGGGAGCGCTCCGCCGCGGGCAGCGCGCAGCGCGCCGCCGCGCTGCTGGACCTCGCGCCGGGCGGGCCGCGCCGCGCGCGCTACCATTACGACCTGCTTGTCAACTGCGCCGGCGTCTCGCAGGCGTCGCTGGCCGCACACACCTCCGCCGACGCCGCCGCCCGCCTCCTCCACGTCAACCTGGGCTCCCTCGTGTCCCTGTGCCAGCTCTCCGTGCGCCCCATGCTGCGCGCGCGCCGCGTCGCCCACGCGCGCCCCACAATCGTCAATGTCGCGTCTGTCCTGGGCTGCGCGCACGCACAGCCGCCGCCCGGCACAGCCGTCTACGCCGCATCCAAGAGCGCGGTCATCCAGTACTCACGTGCCCTCGCCGCTGAGCTCGAGCGGACCGGCATCGCCTGCCATGCCGTCGCCCCGGGCCTTGTGCCCGACACGGACATGATCGCAGCTCTGCCACCCGACGCCCGCGCTCGCCTAGCCGCTGCATTCCCTGAAGCCCCCACCACTCCGAGGGCTGTCTGCGACCACATCTGGCGCCTCTATCGCCAGCCATCGCCGCGCGCACCGGGGCCGTGAGTTTCTTTTTATGCCACGTTCCTGCTCCCACGATGAGTGAAAAATTTTCAAGCATAGTATATATGGGTCCAAGCGGCCCTTCCCGCTGCCTCCTGCCCCGGACTCGTCATCTCTGCAGCTATGATCATTTTCAAGGACCTAATCTCTGGCGACGAACTGCTATCCGACGCTTACGATGTTAAGCTAGTCGACGGCGTCATCTACGAGGCCGACTGTGCCATGGTCAAGGTCGGCGCTGACAACGTCGACATCGGCGCCAACCCTTCCGCTGAGGGCGGCGACGAGGACGTCGATGACGGCACGGAGACTGTCAACAACGTTGTGCACTCCTTCCGTCTACAGCAGACCGCGTTCGACAAGAAGTCGTTCTTGACCTACATCAAGGGCTACATGAAGGAGATCAAGAACCGCCTGCAGGAGACCAACCCAGACGAGATTGCGATCTTCGAGAAGGGTGCCCAGGTTTACGTCAAGAAGGTCATTGGCTCGTTCAAGGACTGGGAGTTCTTCACTGGTGAGTCCATGGACCCTGAGGGTATGCTGGTTTTGATGAACTACCGCGAGGACGGTGTGACGCCTTTCGTGGCCATCTGGAAGCACGGTGTCAAGGAGGAGAAGATCTGAGCGCTCCATGTGTAACTACTTAGCGAACGGTACATACTCTTACATTTAATCACCTCATCGGCGCTGCGTGGTGCAGTGGTGGCTTAAAATTTTTGGGGTCACGATCCCCTGTTCACTCGTAGCTGTTCGCACACCGGGACACGAGCTGCCGCCGGGACGAGGACTAAGCGGGCGATCGAGATCAGCGCGATAGCACGGCAGCGCATTGTGTGATGAATCAGCAGTCGACAGGGTCGCTCTCTGCGCAGTACACGCTTCCGGGCGTGATGCACTACCTGCAAACAGAGTTCACCAAGAACGAGAGAGATCGGATCAATTGGGAGCTGGAGCGGTGCGAGATGAAGGCGCGCATAGCGCAGCTGGAGGGCGAGAATCGCGATCTGCGCCGCGAGCTTGTGCGCTGCGCCCAGGGGCACGAGCGGCCGGAGGAGGTGCAGCCGGTGGAGCCATCGCTGTTGAAGGCGAAGCTGTCGGTGCAGGAGAACGTTAAGGAGATCGTGTACCTGCTGAAGAGCCCGCAAGTGACGGACCAATTGGACGCGTGGAACGAGAAGGGCTCGTCGGTGCACCTGCTGGAGACGATGAACCTACACGTCAAAAAGGCGGCCCACGGTGCGCCGCTCACGTCGGGCGGCACGTCGCCGACGTCTGCGGAGCTGGAGCTGGGGCAACCCGTTGCGGCGGGGCTGCCCGGGAGCCGCGGGTACGAGTCCGACCAGGATACCGTGATTCTGGAGGAACCGCCGGTGCGGGTGCCGCCGTCCTCCAAGCAGCGAGGACTGGCTGCCCCCCCGCTGACCCCGCGGGACACCCCGAGCATGTCGCTCGAGGGCGCGACGGGGCCGTTATCCAACACGTCGGTGATCCAGCCAGTAGCAGGGGACTCCGCTCCCGTTGCCGTGGAGAAACTGACTCTGCATCAAAAGAATCTGCTGACTCTTACAGAAACTGGGCATCTGAAGCACTGGCAGATCAACCTCAACTTGGAACTAACAGACAGCCTAACACAGGTTTCTTTTGAGGGCCTGGGTCCGCACGTCCTGGGTCTTTTCTGGTGGGATAGCAAGACGTTTATGACCCTTGACACCAACGGGCTTAAGGTCTGGTCTGTGGAGCTTCCGGAGCCGGTAATGCTCTGGGAGTGTTTCCAGGACCTCCCCTTTGAAACCGTAGACATGGTAGACTTCAAGAACAAGTGGCTTGTGCTCAAAGTCGCGGAGAAGATTTTGATATGGAAGATCTGCACCACGGGAGAGCAGCATACCCTACAGATGAGCAATGACTACGAAATATGGCTGCATAATCAGGACCCGACCTTTTTCATCCTCGGGCTCACAGAGGAATCCCTCCTCGTTCTGTATCTGGATCCATGCCAACTGGCGGTGTACAACTTCCAGGGCAAGATCCTACAGCAAGTGGATCTCAGCCACCTTGTGAAAGACTTGAAACCCCGGGGCAAAAACACCACACGGCTCGTTCTCAACAAGAAAACATCCAAACTGCTAGTTCAGGTTAACAAACAGATCCTCATCTACTCTTTCGACCAGAAAAAGATCGTCGCTAGCTTTGAACTCGGAAACGCGCCTAGTCACATCATCTTCAAATTCAATTCAGAAAGTATTATCCTAGGGTACCTAGATGGAACCATTGAAGTCAGAAACTTAAACAACTTCGAGACGGCTGTCAAGAGGTACAACCACTTCGAGTCTGTTCAATCGGCACACGAGCAGCCGCAGCAGTCGGGGTTCCAGAAGTCCCCCAATACAGACGCCCAGATTGATGCCCTCCTTGACCGCAATCTTACAAGCATGGACATTGCGGTAATCGATGGCGTACCTGTCGTTGTATCGGGTGGTACAGATGGATATATCCGTCTGGAGAGTGTCTGGGCCATATCCTACTAGTTAGGACTCAAGTTCTGGGCTGGTTCCTCCATGTGTTTATAAACTATAGATACGGCGTACAAGCCTCAGGAATCTAAAATAGCATTCAGCTGGCCGAATTCACTCAGCACCAGCGGCAGTCTGCATCATCCCGGGCTATCAACGAATAAACTATGCTCAATATTGCCTGAGAGAACGTGGCACAGTGAACTAAATATTATCACCAATCACGTGATCAATATAGTTCTTATATCAAAATTTTTAAAGCACAACAATATATAGGAAGGGCTAAAGGAAGCCATCTCAGGACACTTCAAAGAAGAACTGCCTACAGGAGCGTCAAGATCGGAGGCTACCCAGTCGATCTTAAAATGGCAGAATCACAGTTGTCCAAACTTGATGTTAATTTACAGAGCTTGAATCCCTACACGTTCTCAAAAACCCGGTGTATTGTCAACCTTCACATATCTGACGATACCAAAAACAGAGATCCATCTACGACTAATGGCAGCTATTCCAATTCACAGCTGCTTTCCAATGGCGAACATGTCTGCTATCACTTTTCCCAGGACTACTGCGTGCTCTCTATCTACCCAGTGACAGACGCAATCACTGGGAAAACGGTTGTTGTGCACCTGCCGCATGAGACCTTTAACGACCATCATACCTTCACCATGGCGGAAGAAGATGGCTGTATTGTAATGGACCTGATACTGAAGACGGGCCTGTTCCTGACACTCCGCTTTTCCCTTGAGTACCTTTTCAATCGGAACGCGGACATCAACAGCTCGTGGTACTCCCTGTTAAAACCATACGATTTCACAGTTAGGCTGCCCGATTACCTGTATAAGGTCAATAGCGCGCTATCGATTGTCTACCTAAATGATGGTGGCCTTCTCGGTCTGCAGAAAACACAAACCTCAGGGAGTGATGAGTACGACCTGCATCCCGTGCTATTCAATGACAACAGCTACTTCCAAAGTTTTACGAGGTTTTTCAGCCACAACGATAGTGGCCGAGAAAATGTTGTAAGCAGCGTGTCTTATGGCGATTACCATTTACTCACTTTAACTGAGAATTGCAAATTGAGAATCTGGGATCTGAGAACCAATTCTGTAACCGCGCAGCTAAATCTAATCACAGATCCCCAGGATAAACACAGGAAATACGAATCTATTGGTCCCTACTTGGCGTTACTAGATAGCGTACTGGTTGTCTTTCTTCCCTTTGGCAATGGTGCTTTCAGAACATTTCAATTGTCCGTCAACAACTCTGGAGGCCTTGTGCTAACACCCAGAGGGGAGCTGATTCGGACAAATCTTTCCACGGCTTCTATCTGGTCATTAGTTGACACGAAGTTGACAAAACCTTTTGAGCTTAATATCGAGACCAGCTACCTACAAATGGTTGTATTATGGAAGAGCAACACAAGCATCAAACTACAGATTCTGAATTTTGAAACTGAAGCGTTAGATAAACACAGTTGGGTTGAAGCCTCAAATAAATCGCTACCAGACATTTTGGATAATGATATCCTAGGTGACAACTTTGAGCAATCCTTGTTGGATCTAAAGGCACACTATACCCCTGCCATATATGAAGAGGCCCAGAGAATTTTAAGCGCTAACGGGATTATTTTTGTTCCAAGTCAGCAAAATAACGATGAGTACTTGTCAAACCTTGAATCCATTTTGAAAGACCTTAAGAAGCACCATGATGAACCTTCATCCCTAACTTTATACAATGGCGAAGTGGTTATGGTAAACACACTCTATCTTTACAACCATTTTGTCTACAAGATAAACTCCAAATTGGAATCGTTTTACTACAACCTAACATCAGAGAATGAAGCGACCCAGGACGACCTGCTCACATACCTGCAGGTTGTCAACGGGTTTGTCTCGACTCTCTCTTCAGAAACTCTGCAACGGACTTCTAGAAAACTATGCGGACTTGTCACTGGCGAACTGCAAGGCAATATGCCATTGAAGGATAAGTTCACTGCGATATTCAAAGAATGTTTGGAGTCTCAATTTCAGGTTTCAAACCTCAAGAAATTATATGACCGGTTAACGTCATTGGATATCATGACTTTACTGAAAAGCTTCATCGAAAATCATCTGCAAAATTCATTATTAACACCAACGCTGATAGACTCTATGTCGTTTGATAATTTCTCGAGTGTTGCACTTCTGGAGTCTGTCTACCAATGCGTGCTAATCGAGAACAAATTTATTGTTGATACTTTGCTTATCTTCACACTCATGGATTTCAATTATTCTATGTTTGAAAAACAACTCAATTTCCTGCTCAAAACACACTACAATCAATCTCTCTGGCTTCAGCTCTACAGGCTAGATAAGTCCCTGCTGATCTCCGAAATTTTTGTCGCAACGAGCAAGTATGGCTATGGACCCAAGATTTCCAGCTATGCCGACCTCTCCGCTGCCACAAAACGTATCGTCACTTACATTGCAGAGGCGCCATTGTTGGAGAATCCCTTTTTGATCGCCCCATACAACAAATGGATAATCCACCCCAAGAACAATTCCACTGTGAGGAATCCATCCTTCTTTTTAGACACCATACACACGCAGTTCTATGTTCGTGAAAACACGGTGCATCAGTTTATGCTGGGCCTTTCCTATTATCGCTGTGGACGTTACGAAGAAGCTTACAGTTACTTGTCGAGGGCAGAAACCGCAGCTATCAAGCCCAAGCAGCTACCGCTATGCCTGCAGCTCATAACCAAGGCAGCAAACCACCCATGGCAGAGTATCATATCCGATCTCGGTGTTGAACCCCAGGCTGCGGGCTATTACTATAACCTTTCGAAGTTATTCAGCAATGTGATGAGCTACTCGTATGCATTGCAGAGCATTAAAAAATCGATAGCGCTCTCCCAGGAAGTTTCTCCTTCGACTGAATTCCGTATACTTCAATTGACGCAGTTTATGGATACACTGATCATCTTTGATGAATTCGAGGAGGTGCTCGATGTTCTGACGCTAGAGCAGGAGACCCTAGGCAGAGATATAAGGACCTCATACTATGAGCGGCTGCTCTCCGACCAACAGTTGAGAGACAGGTTCATCACGACTTTGTTCCGTCTATGCTCGACCAGCTGTGAGAAGCTTTACCTAAATTTGGATGACTTCTTAATCATCGACTCTCTGCTTCGGTCACAACTGGATGCTAGCATGTGGGACACATACAAGCGTCTATTCTGCTACAGAATTCTAAACCACCACGAGCGCGAGGCTGCGGAAGTCCTATATGAGTACATCGGGCGTGGCAACGATCCCATCGTCAAGGAAAAGTGTTACTGGATGATAGTCAACGTGCTAGCCAGTCTTTCCCCCCAGGATCAATGGATAATTAACTCAAGTAACCGCGGTCAGGTCGTGTACTTGGCGGACATCCGGAAAGACTTACAAGCGCTGACAGCTTGAATGCAAGACAGTATGGGCTATGTAGGAAGTATGTAAATAGCAACCGGTAGCCCGAAATGACATATGTTTTTAGCCCTTGTTCATGGTGTTGCCGCTGCCCCTCGGGTTGGCCTCCTTGAACTCGTCCCACTCCCGTTCCTTATACGTTTGCTTGTCCTGCCACTCCTCGTTGTCCTCATCAGGCACTTCCTCCGGCTCCTCGCCTCCCTGCAGGACCCTCCCGCTCTCGAACTCCTGCTCCAGGAACTCCTCAACTGTCATCGTGGGCCCATATTGGCCGTAGCCAAGCACGCGCTCCTTCACTCGGTCTCGCTGGTCCACCAGCGTGAAGTTGCGCAGCACCTTGCCGTACTTGGAAAGCAGCGGCTTCTGGAGCGACTCTAGCTTCTCTGTGTACTCCTGGGAGTCCGGCGTCGCCTGTGCCGCCGCCGCGGGCTCGTCCGCGGGCTCCGTGTTGCGCAGCAGCTCCATCTCCATCAACCAGCCCTCCAACTCACCAAAACACTCGTATGACATCTGCTGCAGCTGCGCCAGCCACAGCCGGCGCTCGAGCTCCTCATCCGCACCCGCCGCTGCGCGGCGGGCCTCCAGCTCATCCAGCTGCGCCTCCAGCTCCCGCACCCGCCGGAACTGCGCGATCTTCGCCTCGCGCCGCAGGTGCGCACCGCCCAGGTCGCGCGCGGACTGCGGCTGCGGGTACATCTCCTCCACCCGCGGCCGGAACGTCTTCTCGAAGCCGTCCAGCCGCTTGGACAGCGCCTCGTCCAGCACGCCGTAGTCCTGCAGTCCCACTAGGAACTGCATCGCAAACTGCACCGCCTCCTCCAGGCACCGCAACCGCCACCGGCGCGCGTCCGCCCCGCGCCGGTACCGCCGAGCGGCCACCCGCGCCAGCTGCCAGTCCAGCGCCAGCAGCTCCAGCGTCCCCGTCGCCACGTCCTCCACGCCCTCGTTGCGGCTGAACAGCCCCAGCGTATGCACCGCCTCCCGCACCTCCGCCAGCCCCTCCAGCGTCCGCGCAACCTCCGCCTGGTACGCCTCCTCGTCCTGCCGCCCCGCCGCGCCCGCCGCCGCCGCCACCAGCGCTCTATACCGTTCACGAACCGTTACCATGCTGCCTGCCACAGTCTCACACTTGCTACGTAACTACACAGAAAAAGATCTACTTGGAGTTGCACGCCACGATGTGCAGCCGCTCGCACGTGAAGCTGCTCTCAGCTCCGTCCGCGCTCGGCTGGTCCAGGTTCACCTGGCAGTCCTTGATTATGAACGTCCACACGTCGTCGCAGAACCGGTACGTGTCCAGGTGGCCCTTGAACGTTAGCTTCGCGCTGGTTTTGTCGCGCAGCGTCTCCGACACAACCTTGTCGAACGTCTCCAGCACCCGCATTGCCAGCGAAGCCTCGATCCGTCCATCGCTGATCAGCGTGTCGAGCGAGTCCATCAGCGCCACGCCGATCGTGCTCCGCCGGTACAACTCGTAGTAGCCCGTGGTGCTCATGTTGCGCGCGGGAGAGGGAGTTGTTTGTTTATCAGGAGAGGTGGCCGGTGGCAGTTTTTTTGACTCGCCATCTTCACCAGCAGCAGCAGCAGCAACAGCAGCGAGATGTCGAGCACGATCTTCTACCGGTTCCGGTCGCAGAAGGACCCCTCGCGGATCCTGTTCGACGGGACGGGCATCACGGTGTTCGACCTGAAGCGCGACATCATACAGGAGAACAAGCTGGGGGACGGGACCGGGTTCCAGCTGCGGCTATACAACCCGGACACGGGCGAGGAGTACGACGACGACGGCACGGTGGTGGCGCGGTCGAGCATGGTGATCGTGCGACGAGCGCCCGCGGAGCACGGAGTGGCGGGGAACGCCTCGCGGTACGTGCAGGGCCGGCCGCGGGTGGCGGCGCGGGCGCAGGGGCCGGCGGTGGGCGGCAGCTTCGGGAGCTACGTGGCGGGCGGGGTGGGCGGCGGCACGGAGGAGGAGCGGATCGCGCGAATGTTCGCGAGCCAGGAGAACCAGTGGCAGGAGACGCAGCAGGCGATGAGCGCGGCGGTGCCGGTGTACCACAGCCGGTCGCACGGCGCGGCGCAGGACGAGGGCCCGCCGCCGCCGGGCTACATGTGCTACCGGTGCGGCGGCAAGGACCACTGGATCAAGAACTGCCCGACGAACTCGGACCCGAACTTCGAGGGCAAGCGGATCCGGCGCACGACGGGTATCCCGAAGAAGTTCCTGAAGTCGGTGGAGATCGACCCGCTGACGATGACGCCCGAGGAGATGGCGGAGCGCAAGATCATGGTGACGGACGACGGCAAGTTCGTGGTGCAGGTGGCGGACCAGCACTCATGGGAGGACTACCAGCGCAAGCAGCAGCAGCAGAAGATCGCGGTGCGCGAGCAGGACGCCGTGTGGCTGCCGAACCGCTTCGAGGACCTGCCCGCGGAGCTCAAGTGCCCGATCACGAACGGCCTGGTACGCGACCCCGTGCGCACCGCGCGCTGCTGTGCGCGGCTGGTCTCGCGCGCGCCAATGGAGGACGCGCTGCTCGCGAGCGACTTTGTGTGCCCGCTGTGCGGCGCCCCGGACGTGCTGCTCGACTCGCTGGCGCCCGACGCCGAGTCCGCCAAGGCTGTGGACGAGTTCCTCGAGAGCCATGGCAGCAAGCGCGCGGCCGACGCGCCCGCGGACGACCCCACGAAGACCAAGATGCCCATGATGCCGATGCCGCCCTTCGGCATGCCCTTCATGTTCCCCATGCCCTTCATGCCGCCAGTGCCGCCGTCGGAAAGCAAAAAGTAGACATTCGTACGTACTCAATATTTACCATCGCAGTAGCTCACCACGGCCCAGCGGCCGCAGGTCGCCCACCAGGACCCGTGCTCGTGGCCCTCGCGCTCCCACTCCGCGCACAGCCGCTCGTCGACGCCCGCGGGCAGCCCGACCACCACGTCCGCCTTGCACGTGCGCAGGCTCAGCACGCGCAGCCCGTGCCGCGCCAGCGGCCCGAGCGCCGTCGCCCACGGCGTCTCGCGCGGCCACCGCCGGTCACCCGTCAGCTTCCGGTAGTTCAGGTCGCCCTTGAACACCACCAACCGCGCCTGCCGCAGCTCCTCAAACACTGCGTGCCCCGGCACCAGCTCCCAGAAGTCCTGCGGCTCCGTCCAGAACGAGTCTGCGCGCAGCCGCAGCCGCCCCGCCGCCAGCGCCGCGCGCACCCGCGTCGCCACCTCATCCAGCGCCTCGCGCTCCGCTGCGCCCACCGCGAAGAACGCGCCGTCCTCCAGGTCCGCCAGTAGCTGCTCCACGTCCTTATCCATCGTGTCGCTGACCATGTACGGGATGTCTTTCGTGTGGAACACCACCTCGGCGGCTAGCCCCGCGTCCAGCAGAAACAGCGCGAACAGCAGGTCCGCGTACAGCTCAAACCCCGAGTTGTCCAGCACAAAGTCCACGCGCCCGGGCGGCCCCGCACTCAGCCCCGCCCACGCCGCCGCCGTGTCGTTCACCAGCACGCGCGCCTCCGCGGCCGCCCGCGCCTGCGCGCCCTGCAACGACTCGATCTCCGCCGCCGTCACGTTCGTCAGCAGCGACAGGTCCGTCGCGTTCCCCCACAGCGAAATGTCCACGAACTCGCGGAACAGCGGCTCCAGAGCGTCGCGCGAGCGCGCCAGCTGCGTCGCCGCCCCGCAGAACCACTGCGCCAGCTCCACCACGCCGCGTCCCGACTGCCGGAACGTCTCGCGTTTCACGCGCTCGAACACGTCGTGCTCGCGCCACGCCGGCTGCGCGCGCACCAGCACGTCCAGCCGCCTGTACAGGTAGATCTCGCACGTGAGCCACTCCGCCGCCAGCCACGACCGCGAGCCGCTGCTCGCCAGCGCCGAGTTGAACGACGCGGGCACGTGCGCGCTCCTTTCCTCCGCCGCCGAAAAAAACTCCAGCGCCCGGTCCGCCTCCACGTCCGCCTTGAGCGCTGCGACCTGCGCCGTCAGCTCGCGCAGCTGCGCGGCCGCCGCGCCCTCCGCGTGCTCCGCGGCCAGGTCCTCGAGGCAGTTCTGCAGGATCCGCGGCCAGCGTTCGCGCGCGGTGTACTGTCCGAACGTGCCGGCGTCGTCTGTCCGGAACTTGCGAGGGGGTGGTGCTGCGTTCATCCTTGGCCCGCGCGCCGCCCGCGCGGGCCGCCCCCCAGCAATAAATAGGCGCTGTCCCGCGCGCCCGGCGCGCGCGTCCGCGCGCGCAGGGGGCTGCTCGAGCGCCGCGCGGGACACGCAGCCAGCTGCGTGTCCGCGCGTACGGCCCCGCGTCACACGATGCCGAACGGGTCCACGCCACGTAATCTGCCCAACTGACCCGCGACCCCAAAAAGAAACCTTTGCCCCCATCGCCCTGGCGGCGCCATGACATGATGCTGTGACGCAGGAGCAAGCGTGCAGGCCGGCGTAGGCGGCTGGGGCTCCGCAGCCCCATTTTTCATATATAACGGGCCGGCGAGCCCGCGCTCTCGAGCATTCGGTCCGGTCCGACAACCGGTAGACTACAAATCGGATAATATAGAAACATGGGTGTGCAAGACGTGCTAAAGAGAAAGCAGGGTGTGATTGTGGGTGACGACGTGCGTGCGCTGTTCTCGTACGCGCGCGAGCACAAGTTTGCGATCCCAGCGATCAACGTGACGTCGTCGTCGACGGTTGTCGCGGCATTGGAGGCTGCGCGTGACAGCAAGTCGCCAATCATCCTGCAGACGTCCAACGGCGGAGCCGCGTACTTTGCGGGCAAGGGCGTGTCCAACGAGGGCCAGTACGCTGCGGTCCAGGGCGCGACCGCGGCCGCGCACTACATCCGGTCGATTGCGCCTGCATACGGCGTGCCTGTGGTGCTGCACACCGACCACTGCGCCAAGAAGCTGCTGCCATGGTACGATGGCATGCTGGAGGCGGACGAGGCGTACTTCAAGGAGCACGGCGAGCCGCTATGGTCGTCGCACATGCTTGACCTGTCCGAGGAGACTGACGACGAGAACATCGCGACCTGCGTTAAGTACTTCCAGCGCATGGCCAAGATGGGCCAGTGGCTAGAGATGGAGATCGGTATCACCGGCGGTGAGGAGGACGGTGTGAACAACGAGCACGTCGAGAAGGACGCGCTATACACCTCCCCAGAGACCGTCTTCGCTGTGTACGAGGCGCTTGCGCCAATCTCGCCTAACTTCTCCATCGCCGCTGCCTTCGGTAACGTGCACGGTGTGTACAAGCCAGGCAACGTCGTGTTGTCGCCTGAGATCCTAGGCGAGCACCAGCAGTACGCGGCCGCCAAGGTCGGCGGCTCCGAGGCCAAGCCTTTGTACCTGGTCTTCCACGGTGGCTCCGGCTCCACCCAGCAGGAGTTCAACACCGCCATCTCCAACGGTGTGGTCAAGGTCAACTTGGACACCGACTGCCAGTACGCCTACTTGCAGGGCATCCGTGACTACGTCCTGAACAAGAAGGACTACATCATGAGCATGATCGGCAACCCAGAGGGCGAGGACAAGCCAAACAAGAAGTTCTTCGACCCACGTGTCTGGGTCAGAGAGGGTGAGAAGACCATGACCAAGCGTATCGCCGAGGCCCTACAGGTGTTCCACGCCGTCAACCAGTTGTAAGCCGAGCTAGCAATAGTGTATAGTTTTCTGTATAGCGGCTTGTGAATACCATTACTCGTTACTACGGCGCCGCGCGAGGCGCGGTACTTGTGCGTTTTCCCCGAAAACTGCTCTTGGTCTGCTACCTGAGCCCCACCAGCCCAGCAGGCCATGGACTTCTACTCTAATCTGCCAGTCGATGCGACTGCGACGCCGACGCTGTTCGAGATCACGTCGTCGCACGAAATCGATGGGCTGCTCAAGCCCACGTTCCAGTACCTGTCGGCGAATGCCATTCAGCGGGCGCCCACGCGGGCGCGGATCATGCTGCACTCGCGGTTCGACGAGCTGTATGCGCTGCTGAAGCTGCTGCTGGAGTACTACCACCTGGACAAGTACAACGCCACCTTCATCGAGAAGTACTACGGGCTGCAGCGCGAGTCGGTGGCCGGCGGGGTGGCCGGCGCGCGCCTGTCCAGGGGGCAGGTGGCGGTGGTGCTATGCGAGAAGGTGGCGGCCGTGTACGTGCGGGACAAGCTGGACCAACTGCACGGGAGGCTCTACGGGCGGCGGCTGACGGCGAAGCTGAGCGCGTGGGAGCGGTGGTTTGTTCGCTGGTACCCGCACCTGAAGAAACTGGTCGCGGTCGCGAGCCTGCTGTGCAAGCTGCGGTACCTGTCGGGGCGGTCAAGGGCGACGTCCGTGCTCGACTACCTCGCGGGCATCCAGTACGCGCGGCTCTCGCAGCCCGCTGGTGCCGACGCAGTGGCGGCTGCCGGCGCCGCCCTTGCTCGCCCGGTGCGTACGAACTGGCCCCGCATCCGCGAGCTCATCTACCGCTTCCTCAAGACGACAGGCGGCGCGCTGGGCGTGCTGACCAGCGAGCTGTTCCCGACGTTCATCTTCACCGTCAGGCTGCTGCAGCAGTGGTCGCAGCAGCCCACCAAAAAGCAGGACCCGTGGGATACCCTGTCCTCGGCGCCGCCGGCGCCGCGACCCGAGGTCCTGGTCCACGGTGACGCCGAGGCGACGGACGCCGCAGAGGGCGAGCCGTACATCAGCGTGCGCTGCCCCGTGTGCCGGTCAGCCGTCAGCAACCCGGGCGTCCTGCAGACTGGGTATATTGCGTGCTACCCCTGCGCAGTGCGCTATGTAGAAAAGCACGGGAAGTGCCCCGTTATGCAGACGCCACTCCTGGGCGGACCCCGCGGGATCCGCAAGCTGATTTGCTGATCCGCGCCCCTAGTCCAGCAGCATTGACGTCTCGAACTGTGTAGTAAGAACATTTATAAGCTGGCACTGCGTTTCCAACGCCAATATCTCTTCTTCGATGTCCCGCGACGGCGGTCTGCGCAGCCTACAGACCAGCAGCCAGCACTGGCGAAGTATCTCCTCCTGCGGCAGCTCCAGCTCGCCCTCGATACCCTCTAGGTAGGTCACGATTTGAGCCACCTTCTGTTGCAGCGCCTCCAGCACGCGGCTCTGCTCCTCGAGGTCGGTCTCTTTGCCGCCCGCTTTCGCCGGTTTCTGAGGCAGGTACTTGCGCATCCCGCACGCCGCCGTCACGTACGCCACCTGGCGGCCAAGCGTCAGATCCAGGCATTGGAGAGTCCCGTCCCTACCGTAGGTGAAGACGTTGTGTACTGCGGGCCAGCGCGCAGCAATCTCGAGGACGAATGTGCTATAGCATTTGCCCGTACCTGCAACCAGCAAGCCAACCACGGTCTGCATCGTGTGTATTACCTGCACCAGGCGAACGCGCTCTGCAACTAGGCTTGCGTCCCACATGAGCTGCTTCGATCCTGCATCCACGCGGACGTCAATTGCCACCGGCGTCTGCACATGCTTGGCACTTTCGTCCCCGAGGAGCAGATATGCCTTCGGCACTTCATCACTAGTGCCTGCGCGCGACCTCCCGACGCCGCTGGTGGACTGCGCGTTGTAGTAGCTGGCGGCCAGGAGCACCTCCTCTTCAATGATCCACTCCTCCATCTGGTTAGGTCGAGCTGGACGACGCAGAGTAGTTGAAAACTATCAATGAGGGTGTTTTTATATATACAGGCTATGAACAATATTAAGTCAGCGACGGTTCCTGCAGCGCATCTGGCAGCCCCGATTATACGAGGACCTGGCCGGGATCTATGACGGGGCCTTGCGAGGGCAGGGGCTGGTAGCAGTACCACTTCATCAATGCATCCGTGGCCGCCCTGGCCTTCGCCTCCTTTAGCGAACTACCGAAGCCCTCGCCGAGCTTCTCCTCGCCTGAGAACACGCCAACCACGAAGACAGGCGCCTTCGAAAGACGCCCCGTTTCGGCAATCAGCTTGGAGACTGGACGCTCGAGGCCCTCGCGCGAGCACAGGCGGGCCAGCTCCCTGGTGGGCTGCTCAAACATGAACAGCTGCGTGATAGGCAGCTTCCGGGACATCACATGGGCATCTAGAAAGCGCTCGACGAGCTGCAGGTCCTGTGTGGACGCCCACAGTGCGCCAACTATGCTCCGCACCGCCATGGCCATCGAGGCGCTCTCCGACATGTTGGAGGACGACAGTATGCGGATTCCGTCTATCTCCTTCAGTGTGTTGTTGAAAAAGCGCAGGCGCCCCAGGGTCATGTGTGAAGGCTCCTGCCGCAGAAAGCGCTCCATGACGGTCTCGCGCTCCGACTCGATACCCCAGCCGCGGCCGATCTGCGCCAGCACGGGCAATCCAATGTACGCGTCCACCGCGGCGTTTAGCACGGGCACTGGCAACCGCGGATACCGTTCCACAAGCCGCCGCATCGCGTGCAGCGTCAGCAGGTTCTTGCCCAGGATGTTCAGAGAGCGGTTGTGCTGCTCCTTATTCTGCGCCGTCTTGGCCGTCTTCATCCCTACGTCCGCCAGGTTCGCCGACGGGCAGTTCAAGCACCGGCTCAGCGTCCCGAGCCCGAGCTGCTGCGGCAGCGCAAGCCGCGAATGCAACGTATGCAGCAGGGGCGATTTCCCTGCCGCTTCCTCATCTCCTGTTTCCAATGCTTGTTGCAACTGCTTGAAGTACCCGCGATACTTCTCTAGCTCAGTAGCCCCACCAGCACCCGTCGCACCGACCGCACCCTGGCGCAGGAAAATCCCACTATGGAAACACCGCAGCGCTCGAATCACTTGTGGCATCCTAGCAACTCCACCGGCTCCTCTCTCAGCTGTATGATGGTTCTTCAGTAAGAATACCAGATGACCTATTTTTGAAAATTTTTCAACATTTTCAACATTGGACCTTTAGGTTCCCCAGTCAGACGATGATTGGGTGTATGTGACAGACACTGGTTAACGAGTGACACCAAAGATCAGGGTTTCTTATGTATCAGTATAGATATAAAGAGCGTAAATCTACGGAGTTCTATTACTATTACTGCTTCAGTGGGATCATTTTGTGTGGAGCGTGGAGCTCAAAAGAGTAAGGCACTGCTGACCAAGACGATCACAGCGCCGACAAAAGACCACGGGTGGAGATTGGTGGCCACATTCGACACATTGGTGTCGATGATGAACGAGGAGCCGTTGGTGTGGTTGCTGTAGTACTTCTCTAGACGTTTTCCGGTGGGGAAGGTGCCATCAAAGGTGACGTAGCCCGGTCTGCGCGCTAGCAAGGTGCTGGCGGCGTCGGACAGGTCGGAGGACGCGGCGGAGGAGCCTGCGGCCGCTGTGCGGGTGTAGCGCACGATGGAGGACGCCTGTGTGCCGTCGACTGGGCTAGCAGAGGCTGCAGGGTCTGCATCCGGGTTGCCGGCTTCTGGCGCGGCTTCTGGCGCGGCTTCTGGCGCGGGTTCCGGCGCAGCAGGAGGGGCCTCCTGGCCGTTGAGAACAGCCTGATTTGGAGCGTGGAGAAACTTGGAGAAGCCCTTGAAGCGAGGAATGAAAATCGAAGACATCTTGTGGGTGCTGCGTGGGGCCTGTTCGGCGGGCTTTGCCGGCTCGGAGGTTTCTAGCGGCTGTGCAGTTGAGCTTGGAGGCTCTGCTGGGGAAACCAAGGTGGCCGGAGGCTTAGGCAGCACGACAAGGGACTCCTTAGGCACTAGGGAGGCAGATGGCACGGGCTTCTGGGTGGGCTCAACTGGGAATTTTGGGTCTAGGATCTGGGATTTGGGAAGCGCGCTGCTCCTCAAGTGGGCGTTCTTCAATCTGTCGGCTAGCGCGGGGTCGCGTAGCGGCTTGCCCCTAGGAAGGGCGGTGGCCTTCACTGCGTTAATGGAGTCCTTGGAGTCCTTGGAGTCCTTGGAGTCCTTGGGGCCCTTCGAATTCTTGTCGTCCTTCTCGTCTTCGATAGGCTGCACTTTTGGCTCGTCGCAAGGTTTAGACTTTTCGTCGCCTTTCTTTCCAGAATCCTTGTCCTTCTCATCGTTAGGGTTCTGCTCCTTTGGCTTTCCAGAATTGTCTCCGTCCTTAGGCTTGTTTTTCTTCCACCTGTCGCACGGCTTGGTCCATCCCTTCGACTTGTCTGGCTTTTCTTCAGTCTTGTCGTCGTCGGATGGTTTTCCGTCCTTGTTCTTTCCATCCTTTGACTTCTGGTCTTCCTGTTTCTTGCCTTTGGAGTTGTCGTCCTTTGGATTGGTTTCTTTAGATTCATCTGGTTTCTCAATTGGCCTGCACTTTCTGAACCTGCCGCATTCATTCTTATCCTTCTCGTCCGACTTGTCGTCCTTGTCAGACTTGTCGCCCTTCTTGCCAGACTTGTCGTCCCTCTTGTCTTCCTTCCTGTCGGACTTGTCATCCCTCTCGTCCTTCTTGTCGTCCCTCTTGTCTTCTTTCTTGTCAGACTTGTCGTCCCTCTTATCTTCCTTCTTGTCAGACTTGTCGTCCCTCTTGTCTTCCTTCTTGTCGGACTTGTCTTCCTTCTTTTCTTCCTTCTCGTCTTCATGTTTGTCCTCATCCTTCTTCTCGTCGTCATGTTTCTCGTCATGCTTACCACCTTTCTTCTTCTTATCGGAATCGTTCTTGTCCTTATTCTTTTTCTTGTCGTCATGCTTGTCGTCATGCTTGTCGTCATGCTTGTCGTCATGCTTGTCGTCATGCTTGTCGTCATGCTTGTCGTCCTTCTGGTCCCCATCCTTCTTGTCACAATCCTTCTCGTCGTCCTTCTTGTCATCATTGCCATCCTTCTTGTCGGACTTGTCATTCTTCTCATCCTTCTTGTCATCATTGCCATCCTTCTTGTCGGACTTGTCATTCTTCTCATCCTTCTTGTCAGACTTGTCATCCCTCTTCTCATCCTTCTTGTCGGAATTGTCATCCCTCTTCTCATCCTTCTTGTCAGACTTGTCATCCCTCTTCTCATCCTTCTTGTCGGAATTGTCATCCCTCTTCTCATCCTTCTTGTCAGACTTGTCATCCCTCTTCTCATCCCTCTTGCCATCCTTTTTGCCAGACTTGTCATCCCTCTTCTCATCCTTCTGGTCGGAATTGTCATCCCTCTTCTCATCTTTCTTGTCGGAATTGTCGTCCTTGTTTTCATCTTTCTTGTCAGACTTGTCATTCTTCTCATCCTTATTGTCAGACTTGTCATCGCTCTTCTCATCCTTATTGTCAGACTTGCCATCCTTCTTGCCATCCTTCTGGTCGGAGTTGTCATCCTTGTTTTCATCCTTCCTGTCAGACTTGCCATCCTTCTTGTCATCCTTCTTGTCGGAATTGTCATCCTTGTTTTCATCCTTCCTGTCAGACTTTTCACCTTTCTTGCCATCCTTCTTGGCATCATTGTTGTCGGACTTGTCGTCCTTCTTATCAGGCTTGTTGTCCCCCTTCTTGTCAGGCTTGTTGTCCCCCTTCTTGTCAGGCTTGTTGTCATCCTTGTTGTCAGGCTTGTTGTCAGGCTTGTCGTCTTTCTTGCCGGACTTGTCATCCTTCTTGTCATCCTTGCTGTCGGACTTGTCATCCTTCTTGTCATCCTTGTTGTCGGACTTGTCATCCTTCTTGTCATCCTTCTTGTCGCCATCTTTCTTCTCATCATCCTTTGGCTTCTTAAACTTGGGGAAGTTGAATTCAGCAGTGGCTTTCTTTGGATTGGCGTAATCGAGCGGGTTTCCTTCGGTCTTCTCACCATTGCCTGCGGGAGCTTTGGATCTAACAGTAGGCGGCTCTTTTGGCAGATCCCATGGCGACGATGGGCTGTCACCCTGCGAGGAGCCACTGCCCTGGTTTGGACCACCCCATGGGAATTCCTTCGGAGCTCTCAGACTGTTACCATGAGGAGCGTCGACAACGCCGCCAACAACATCAATAGAGTGCAACTGCACTTGCATGTCCTTGTAGATATCGGCTAGCTTTTCAAAATGTACCCCAAAGTTGTCTCTCAATAGCTCCTCAAACAAATCCACAGTACCCAAGCGTATTAGACTCTGGACTAGGCCGTGCTTCCACCATTGGAGCTTCTGGGAGTCCCTCGACTTCTCCATAAGCTCAGCAACCAAATCTATACCCTGTCTAAAAAAGTCAGACGACTTGTACCACTCATGCCCGGTGCTCACCGCTATTTCTAGTGTTCCGGGGTCTAGCCGGTGTTCATTGTAGTACTCGAAACATTCCGAAATGCTGCTAATATCGTGTGACTCCAACCAATCAACTGCCTTTTCCACAGCAATGTGACTGAGATACGAGATCGAGTCCAAGTCAAAGTCATACGTGGAGACGTCCTCGAATCTTTCCTCTAACGAAACCTCTTCGTTGACCGGCGAAGGGTCTACCGCAGCCACTAGGCCTAAGCTTAATAGTAGAGCCGTTCTCATCTGCTTGATGTAGCTTGATGTATCAGGCTTAGAATGAAACTGAAACTAATCGACGAGATACAGGATATTCCCGTACCTTAAATACCTTTCCAATTCCAGACACTGTCACCGATGCGACTTGAACTCTCGAGATTCGTCGCCAATGTAATTTCAGCGTTGGCCCCGACACTATGGCGTAGCAACACAAGACGGAGAGTCGCGTCGTACAGCCGCGCCATGCATCGATCAATAAGCATTTTCTTTTGTGTTGCAGATGTCGATAATAGGTTTGTTCTCCGGAGTAGATGTGAACGCACAATTTAATCTAACGTCGCCGATATGACTCCGAAAAGACCGTCTGCACTGGCTAAATCTCGGCGAGGGCATCAAACAGACCGAGTTGGTCTCGCTGCCACAACCACATTTCGCAACGACTGTCTTTTGCCGTCGTTTCCAAGCTCGTCTTTGGTGCAGTCGGCAACATCATAGGCCAAAATGCACAATTTTTGTCAATAATGATTTAGTGGAGCTCCTAAACGATAGCTAGCAGAACAAGAGCGCATTAGGTGGCTTCAACTTCCTGTCTAGCCGGTATCATGCTTAGGACCATCGGGCGAAGATGGCTGAGCGTTCCAGCAACTACGTATGCCCCGACGATCTATGCTCTCTCCACGCCTATGGGCCAGAAATCGGCCATCGCAGTGGTTCGGGTTTCCGGAACGCATGCCCGCCTGGTATACGAGAAGCTCACGGACTCTAAAAGGCCGCCCACACCCCGGCGTGCATCACTTCGGAACTTATACAGCCCCCAGTCGGCGCCAGAAAAGGTGTTCTTGGATAGCGCGCTGACTTTGTTCTTCGAGCAGCCCGGCACGTTCACGGGGGAAGACATACTGGAGCTGCACGTGCACGGCGGCAAGGCGGTGGTCGCAGGCGTCCTCGACGCGATTGGCGCACTGCATGACGAGAGCGCCGGTGTGCAGATACGCTACGCGGAAGCCGGCGAGTTTTCCAGACGGGCGTTCCAGAACGGGCGTTTCGACCTGACGGAGATCGAGGGGATTGGCGAGCTCATCGATGCAGAGACAGAAACACAGCGCAGGAGCGCAATATCGAGCTTTCGCGGCCAGAACAGGCTCCTCTTTGCCGGCTGGCGCCAGCAGATCGTGGACAACATTGCGCAGGTGGCTGCGATCATCGACTTTGGGGACGATACCGAAATCCAGGACATCGACGCTATTCTGGAGGGGGTGCGCTGCAGCGTAAAGGCGCTGCGACGCGAGGTTGCGGACTTTGTAGAGAGGGTCACACGAAGCACCATCCTCCAGAGTGGTATTCGGCTGTCCGTGCTTGGCGCCCCGAACGCAGGCAAATCATCTCTCGTCAACTGCATCACCAAAGATGACACATCCATTGTCAGCAGCATCCCGGGCACGACGCGCGATGCCATCGACGTGCCGTTGGATATCAATGGCTACAAGGTTATTCTTACAGACACCGCGGGGGTACGCGCGCACAGCACCGACCCCATCGAACTCATCGGCATTGCGCGCGCGCAAGAGCGGACCGCGCGCAGCGACATCGTGCTACTGGTGGTCGACGCCACGGCGGCCACACCCCTCAGCCCCGCGCTGCGCAGCCACCTCCGCGACCTCACTGACAAGTGCCGCCTCGTCGTAATCAACAAGTCGGACCTCGTGCCCCCAAGCCGCCTAAAGTATATACAGACGCAGCTTGCAGCGGAGCTGCCCGACTGCGGTCCTGCGCTCGTCATCTCCTGCAAGCAGCGCGACGGCCTCGACGCCCTGGTACACGCCCTCACCAGCCACTTTACAGACCTTGCCAGCTGCGCCGCGGCAGACCCCATTGCCATCTCGGCCCGCGCGCGCGACATCCTGCGCCAGGACGTGCTCGCCGGCCTGGACGGCTTTCTCCGTCTGGCGTCCTCCGCCGAGGTCGACGTGGCGTCCGAGAGCCTCCGCAGCGCGGCTGACGGCATCGGCACCATCACCGGCGATGCCGTCGGCGTCGAGGAGGTCCTAGGTGTTGTCTTCTCGAACTTCTGCGTTGGGAAATAGACGCTAGTTTTCCTGTACATAGCTATTTCGCCTAATCCGCTGTAACTTCACGCTCAGTTCATTCTGAAACTCTGCCAGCTCCTGCCCCAGATCTTCGAGGTACTTTACTTCTGTCTCGAGCGTGTCTAGCTTCTTTACATAGCCATCCTTTAGCTCTCGGAACTGCTGTAGCTCCTCCGCAGACCGTGTGGGGTAGCGGCCGGACAGCTCACTCAGCCATTCGTGGTTGGCAACCGCGTCCCCGCTGAGTTTCGATATTGCCCGTGCACTGAGCATGTCAACATGCTCCTGCACATGATCCAGGCAGCGATCCAGCTGCTGCCGCAGTTGCTTCTCATTCATCCCGGTAGCTTTTGCGCTGCTTGTGTTATTAGACGATACCAACCTAAAGGCGTGGGATATGAAATCGCAATTGCTGCTCTTCACCGCACAGACCATACCGGCCTAAGAGGTGGCAGAGGTTACACTAGCGCTAACGATGTCTTTGAGAAAGCAGGAAGCGCCACTATCGCCCATGGTATACCATCCACGGTCTGGCAACTTCCAGTTGGGGTCGGCTAGTCATAGGGTGCCACTCACCGCGATGTGCTTGACCAAGTTTGACGTGAAGAAGGGCAATACAGTGCTGTGGACGACGTCGCTGGCGCCCGAACACAAGCTTCACAATATAGAGTTTAAGACTTTGCCTGCTGGGATACATGAAAGCGAGCAAGACTGGGTGAATTTTGTGCTGCCCAAGGAGGACGGGGAATTCTACTATGGCGTGGCGCTGTTTAGCCAGAACGGCCTGCGGCTGGTGGAGGAGGAGCAGTCCCATGGCGTGGACCGGTCGAGGGTGGAGATGTACTCGCTGGCGGTGATCACGGACCCGCAGTTCCGACTGGATGCGATGGCCGAGAGCAAGTACTACCGGTGGAAGCCCAACATGTTTATCTGCGCGAACGAGTACAAGGAGGACCTGGCGCAGCTGATGGAGCAGTGGCTTAAGAGCAAGTCGCTCGAGGTGCTGGAACACTACTTCAGCTACAACAAGTACCAGCCGGACCTCGGGTCGCCCCTGCTAATGCGGAAGTGGCCCGGTAGCTCGACGCTGACGGGCGGAAGTTACGAGGACTACGCACAGGGCAGCAAGGACGACGCTGAGACCTTCAAGCCGTCCAAGTCGTGGCTCTACCTGTTACCGGAGATCATAGAGCAGCTGGGGCCGTCGATTTTCACACTGTGGAAGGCCTGCCTGCTCCGCCAGCGAATATTGGTGGTGAACGAGCACGGGCAGTCGTTCGAGCGGACGAACGCGCTGACATACTGCCTCTCTGTGCTGTCGCTAATTCCCCTGCAGCTGGAACGGAAGCTTGCGCACGCGAATATGCCGCTGCAGACATTATACACCATTGGAATTGCCGACTTGGACCACCTGACGGATATGGTCTCAGACGCGCTGCATAAATCCGATCCCGACGGGCCGCACCTGCCCAGCTTTATAGCTTGCACGAGCGATGAAATCCTTGCCGAGCGCGGCGAACTGTTTGATATGGTTGTCAAGCTTTCCAACTATCACGGCGTGAAAGTGTACGCCCATGGCACCGAAGTCCGTGCAACTCCCCACGAATGGGAGTCGTTCCAATATCTTTCTGCCAACTTTCTCTATCGGGAATATAGTGAGGTTGAGATGAACGGCTATATGAAAAATGTTGAGTCGTTGTCCTGGTCACAGTACATTATTGACGCACTCTATTGGTGGTCCACCGCGGGCTACTTGCAGCCACCCTACCACAACACCTCCAACCTGCTTGCGAATTGCGATAGAGTTGACGAGAAGAATGAGGTGGAGATTGTCCTCGGTATAGTAGAGTACTTCCACAGCAAAATCACGCTGTTATATGAGAAGCTACATGAGATAATCACAGACCCGGATGCGGATGCTAGCGATCGCATCGCGGTTCCTTCGCTATTCCTGGCTGAGTGTGGTCTCGACTGCTTCAGCTTCCAAGATCATGAGTTCCTCAAAACTCTCTGTGCACAGTGGTTTAACGTGCATATCGAAATAAGAGTCGCTGATTTCAACGTTTTCTGTTGATGCACTAATCAATACCTAGCCTGCGCTATGGCTCCTGCCACCTTCGCTTCGAATTCGCGACAATTATTGCATGACTTGGTACAATATTAAGTACATAAAAAGAACTGCTTACTGGTATGTAACGGCCTGACTATTCGAATAGACTGCACGCCAGCGCGAACGCAATTACCAGTGGTCTATGGAATATATGGTCAGATAATAAGCCATAACGTACATGCGAGAAAAGATGAACCAATGAGCGCGGTGATGATACCGGCACCGGCCCGATCACCTGCTTTTATGTCCAACGGCGGCAAGTTTTCTGCCTTAGTCTTCGTGCCTGCAGCTGGATCGCCGGGACTGGTGCCACCGTTCATAGCGGTGTATGGAGCGGGCCGTTCTAAACACCGTAGATTTTGTATTATCTCAAGCGCGGCCATTTGCTCGCCGAGCCCCCACTTGCCGTCCCAGCCATTGATCAGCCAGTTGAGGCCGCAAGTGTGCCCATCTCGCCCGCCACTGCAGGACGCGGCTGCCCCCTGCGCGGAAGCCCGGATCCATCTGACTATTGTTTCACGCGATTCGGGGACCAACTGTGCAGTCAGGCCCAGGAACCGGGAGAAATAAGCCTTGAACGAGCGCTGGTCGATATTACAGTTGTCGCCACCTTGACATCCTGCCTCGTACAGGGTGTCGTTGCTGAGGAAGATTCTGGCGCTGTCCAAGAAACGCAGTGTTCGCTGGTGCCACAGCTCGTCCTGGGTATGGTTGTAGATGAAGGCACAGCCTGCCATGATCAGCCCATGGTTGTAAGTCCACTGCAGCTTATTTAAGTTGGTACAGTTGTCGTTGATGTCTGTACCGTCGTAGACGACGTGCCAGTTTGGCTGCACAATCGAGATCAGCCCAACGCCATACATCCAGTCGTAAACCCGTTCCGCCCACTCTAAGTATGTGGCATTCCCGGTGTAACGCGTTAATCGTGCCGCCATGTGGAACAGCGCACCGTTGGAAACGGAGTTTTTGTAGTGGTACCCGTCGTTCCAGCGGAAAATCTGCCATCTGAGCCCGCCGTTGCACGTCTCCATATCCCAGCGCAGGGCCATGGTATTAAACACCGCCTGCGCCAGCGCCAGCCATTGCGGCTGGTCCGCGGGCGGGTTCGGGAAGTTGCGCTCCGCGGCAGCCATCACCGCCATCCCCCAGAAAAACTGGTCGTCGTTGCCCTCTGTCGTCGTCTCGTTCCAGGGCGTGTACGAGAGGTCCTCGCCCGCCTGGTGCAACAACGAGTCCGTCAGCAAGTCGTTGTACGTCGAGTTCTCCATATAGTACCAGTAGTCCAGGATGGAGCCCCACGCCCCACCAGCCTCCCACCAGTAGTAGGGGTCCGAGAACTTGCCAACGGTCTCCCCGTAGTCGTGCCCGTGGTAGTAGTCCATCAACCCGGTGGCCAACAGCGACGTGGCCTCGCGGATCGACTGCAAGTCGTCCACATCCAGGTTAAGCGTCCGTCCGGACGCGGCCAGCAGACTGAGCACAGCTGCCGCCGTGAACGTAACGGCTAACATCTCTATGTTCCAATTACCTCTGCTCCTGTTCTGCGCAAATGGATGATGAGCCTGTCAACTCTTGTGAAACCCTTCCGCAACGTTGTAGCCTCCCCAACGTCGAGTGCTCCGTGATGCTCAAAAACGTACGTATACACTTTCAACTTCAAGCAGATTCGCAGGGCCCTGGCGGCCGTGTCAGCGGTACCTATACATAGTAAACTATGGAGGCGCGTGGCGGTGCCAGCAACGCACAAGGCGCATGCATCACGTGACCCGTGCACCCGAACGGGCCTCGGCCGCCGCCAGCTCACCAGGCGGGACCAGGCGCCGCGCCAGCGGCCCGCCTACAGGCCCAGCGAGCGCCGGACAGACTCCTGCACTTGGCGCTCGAAGTCCGCGCGGTTGTCGCGCCACAGGATACAGGCGTCGATGTTTGCGCCCGACTCCACGTTCGGCTCGCTCAGCATGCTCATCACGCTAAGCAGGATCTTCTCCACGCTCTGCACCGGCGACCAGCGCTCGCTGGCCTCCTCATACATGTTGGGGTCCTCGCCCGGCGCGTGCAGGATCGAAATGCACACCTCGCCGTTGGGGTACACGTTCGGGTGCAGGATGCTGGGCGTGAACGTGAGCTTCGGCGGCGACAGCGGGTAGTCCCGCGGGAACTGCAGCCGCGCGTTGAACACCCCGCCCTCATACGGCGAGTCTGCAGGGCCCTCGATCAGACAGTCCCACAAAAACAAGTTGTCCTCTGAGACCGGGCCCGCGACAATCCCGTCCGGGCTGTCGCGCAGCAGCTGCTGCAGCTCCTTCATCAAGCGTTTCTGCGCTGTCTTGGACATCCTGCTGGCCTGGCGTCTGTGTGGTGTGAGAAACGACTACAAGTGCAAGGTGAAGTCAAGAAAACGACCGGTGTCCCCAGCGACCGCGGCAGCGCGCGGCGCAACGTTTGTGGGGTCCCTGCCGCGCCCAGAGCAGCGCGGCGAGGGGACGAGCGCCTGAGAGTGGGCTGGCTGGCCGGCGAGCGGCCGAGCGCTGTAGGGCCGGGAGGCCAGAGACCTGCGATCGTGCACAAGTGTGAGCAAATTTGTGAAGTTTTTCGATGATCTCTCTGGACTTGGCCCAACACAAGACAGTACTCTCGAGTACATGGAGTGCACGGCGAGGCCGAGCCAGATTCCGTTAGCGAGATACCAGACGGGCTAGTGCAGCGGAGCGAACGCGCCGCGGACAGGCAGATGATCATATTCGATGGAGAGAAGTACTCGTGCGCAGCGTGCATCCGGGGTCATCGGTCGACCACGTGCAAGCACAGCGACCGGATGCTGGTGAAGGTGCGCACGAGGGGCCGGCCGTCGCCGATGGACATCCGCAAGGTGATCCTGGTGGACGCCGGGTCGCAGGTGCCGATGGAGGACGAGGACACAGAGGAGTGCTGCGATGGGGGAAAGACTTGCGGGAAGATGGACCGGCAGCCGATCCTGTTCCTGAAGGCGCTCAAGACGCAGAAGGCGCTGTTGGTGGACGGGGCGCTGAAGATCATGATCGAGGACCGGGCCAACAGCGACGGGGTGGACAAGCGGTTCAAGTTCGTGACAGAAAAGGAGTTTCTGCTCCAGAACGCGGACATGCTGGAGGCGCGCGACGGGTGCGGCTGCCAGCGGCCCGGGAAGCGGGCGCGCGTGGGGTGCAGCACTGGGGCAGGCTCGCCACACGCCGTGGAGCCATATACGTACAAGGGCGTGTATCTGAGCACGCAGTGCTCCTGCGACGACAGCGCCTGCCAGTGCGCGAACTGCCTGATACACCGGAAGGAGGAGGAGCTGGACCAGTTCATCCGACAGTCGGGGGTGCCGCTGACGTCGGTGGATCTGGAGGATCGGAAGCCGGCCGAGGCTGGCGCTTGCTGCGGCGACAGGGCGTCCGGGCTGCTGGGCTATGACTACGCAGCGAATGAGCGCACGAGCTGCGCGTGCAGCCCCGTGAGCTGCATGTGCAAGGACTGCGAGATCCACGCGGAGGAGGTCGTGTCGATGAACAGGCTGCTGCTCCACGGCATCCTAAACACGCCGCTGAAGCGCAAAATGTCGATTCAGTACAAGGGCAAGCTCATCAACTCCAAGTTTTGGTGGGACATCCTGTACCTGCAGTGCGCTGTGGCGCGAGAGCCGCAGCTCGAGGCGCTGGACCTGCTGCAGTGGTTCGACAACATCATCGAGACACACGGCGCCGCGCTGCCTGACGCGGAGCCGGCGGCCACGGGGTTGGACTATATGCTGGGGAAGCTCAGCTAGGACTAGGCAATAGAGGGTAATTAATTTCACGGGATCATGTACATATATAGTCATTTACTGTTTCTTGCCATCTTGCGGGTGGGCCAGGGGGAACCGCCTGAGGTATTCTAGCACGTACTCAGCCTCGCGGCGGCCGCTCTCCCAGGCCCCATAGGTGCACCCGTTGCCCTCCATTACGGTGTGCTCGCCCGCAAAGCGGATTCTGGAATCTTGGCCGTTGTTGAGGGCCACGGTCAAGGGCAGCTGGTCGTCGTCCACGTGACTACCGGTGTATGAGCCACGAGAATACGTATCCTGTGACCACGGATTGAAGATCACGTTCTTTAGGATTGGGCCTGGATGACTATCGTCTTGCGGTTGCGTGTTTCCGAGGTCGAAGAGGCACTCCTCCTTGGACCCCAGTGCACGTAGTGCAACAACAATTGCGGGTTTGAAGTAGTCCACAATCTCTTGCTTTGATAAGCGCTCGACGTGCTCAGTAAGAGGTGTCTGCGTGAACGCAATAAGTGTCGGTATCCCTGCCAGCGCAACCATGTTCTGAAACTCTTGTGGAAAGTCAAAGCAGTCTTGTCCCAGCTTCACCTCAGTCTGAGCACTGGCGGATCGCAGCAGCTCCTGCAAATCTTGGGCCTTACGGACCTGCGCACTAAAGTCGTCGGGAACTTTGGCTGCGATAGCAACCCGCGGGCGCTGCGTGTCCCAGGTGCACTTGTCAAACTCAAAGAAGATCTTGCCCAGCGAGGCGTAGTGAGCTCGCTCAAACGCAGACGTGATGTTGTCGTTGAGGGGGGGGCGAAACTCAATGCGCCCGGGCACCCGCTCTGGTTTCAGAGACAGCTCCAGCACGCTTTGCGGCACGGTCACAATCGCGCACTTGGAAACATAGCAGGCACCGTCCGCAGTCGTTATGTGCACCGTGTCCCTCACCCGCTCGATCTTGGTCACTTCCGTTCCCAGGCGGATCCATTCCCGCGGCACGCCAGATTCGATGCGCCGCAGCAGTTTGTCGTAGTTCAGCACAAATGCGTTACGCCCGTTATTTTCCACCTCCGAGAGCTTCGCACTCAGTAGCTTCCAGTCGATCGCGTGCCAGAACTCAAGGAAGCGCACTGTCCCCGGCAGCTGCTGGATCTGGTCGTCGGTGAGCACGCCCCGACGCTCGTACAGGTACGCCATCACGAGCTCGAAAAAAGGCATGTCCCTGGCCTCCAGCGACTCGAAGTACTGCTCCTCGATGTAGTGCTCCACCTCCCGCTGCAGCGCCTCCAGCATCAGCCCAAAGTCCCCGTCCAAGCGCCGCCCCGCAGGACTCACCACCATCGTGGGCACATCGTCAAACACATAGCCCGCGCGCTCGGCCTCCGGAAGACGCAGCTCTTCCGCGAACAGCTCGTTGCTCAGCGTGTCATGGTGCCACGACGCCCCCAGATCGTACCGCCGCCCGGGAAACACAGAGCTCTCCACCTGTAGCAGTCGCCCGCCCGTCCGGGCCCGCGCCTCCAGCACCACGCATTTTTCAATCCCCGCCGAGTGTAACTCTGCTGCCGCCTTTAGTCCAGCGATTCCTGCTCCAACGACCACAACCGTGTACTCGGGGGTGCCCGCGTTTTCTATCATCTAAGCCTGCGCGTATGCCCGGTCTGCGACCTATCTCTCTCACCTGCTGACAGACAGAGATGAACCCACCTGGAAAACCATAGCTTCTTTTTTTATAGGCTGTGCCACACAGCCCATCCTACCTGTCACACCGTATACCTGCCAGTCGATTAGCTACTGTCCGCCATGGCAACAGCCGGGTCGCCACCGTGGTCTGGCCAAACGTAGACCACCAGTGGTCGTATTCTGTGCCCTCTCTGCTGCGCCAGCCGCTTCTCCACCTGCTGTAGTGGCTCACATGCCAATTTCCGCTCTTCAGGAAGCGCACGCCCGTAGCTCCGCACGATGCGCACGTGGTGGCAGCCGCGGCCCGGGCTGTAGCCGCGGACGGCAAGCTGGTAGCGCGCGATGGAGGCCTGCGCGCAGTCGCAAGTAGGAGGTAGGTTTATAAAACGCGAAAACGGAGTGAAAACTCAGGCGTCCAGATGCATCTCGCGACACTGGGACCTCAAGATGTTTAGACAAAGCAAGCGACGCGTCGCGCAGCGGCGCCACGGCGACGGCGCGGACGGCGCGACGATCCTGGCCGGGCTGACAGCGGAGGAGGAGCAGGCGCGGTACGATCAGCTGTACCCGGCCAAGCTGTCGTTCTACGCGCTGCCCCCGGTCGGCGAGATCACGCTGGACCAGTTCGAGACATGGGCCATCGACCGGCTGAAGGTGCTGCTGGAGCTGGAGTCGCTGATCCAGCGCAACCGGGCGGGCAGGGAGCTGGAGCAGGCGATGAAGCCGCTGCTGGGCAAGCTGCTGCCGCTGGGCGAGGAGCAGGAGGCGCGCCGCAAGGACTACTACAGCCACTTCATCCTGCGGCTGTGCTTCTGCCGGACGGCCGAGCTGCGCGAGCGGTTTGTGCGCGCAGAGACGGCGCTGTTCCGGCTGCGGTTCCAGATGCTGACGAGCGCGGACCAGGCGCGCTTCGTGCAGAGCCTGGACCTGCCACTGGTGCAGTTCATCGACGAGGCCGAGAAGCAGGCACTGGGCGCGCAGCTCTACGACGCGGTCGCGCCGCAGCTGCTGCACCAGCTGCAGCTGACAGACGAGGCGCAGCGGCGGCAGTTCTTCCAGCACGAGCGCTTCCTCAAGCTGCCGTTCGAGAGCGTGATCGACCTCGTGGGCCCGCGCCACGTGCTGCTGCGCGGCGGCTGGGCGTACCTGCCGCAGTTCATGCAGCTCAACCACATCGCCGCGGAGTACGCCGCGCGTCTCGCCACGGACCTGCGCGCCACGTACCAGCACTTGCCCGCGCTGGCCGGCGACGACCGCCTGCCGCCCATCCTCGCGCACCTCTCCGCCGGCCATGTCGTCGCGCCGCCGCCGCCGCCCACCGGCGGCGGCCTCACGGCTGCCGACCTCGCCGCCGAGCCCGTGCGCGCCGCGCTGCCGCTCTGCGCGCGCGGCCTGCTCGACGGCCTTGCCGCCAACCACCACCTGCGCTACCTGGGCCGCCAGCAGCTCGCGCTCTTCCTCAAGGGCGCCGGCATGTCCGCCGACGACGCCCTCCGCTTCTGGGCCGACGCCTTCACCGCCGGCCCCACCTCGCTCGACCGCTTCAACCGCGAGTACCGCTACGCCCTGCGCCATACCTACGGCCTCGAGGGCAACCGCATCAACTACCGCCCCTGGGACTGCCGCACCATCCTCGCCAAGCCCCGGCCCGCCCGCAACGAGTTCCACGGCTGTCCGTACCGCGACTGGGCCCCGGACCGCCTCGCCGCCGCCCTCGCCGCCATGCAGCTCGCGCCCCCCGCCGTAGCCGCCGTGCGCGACGCGTGTGCCCGCCGCGAGTACACCCTGGCCTGCACTCACGTGTTCGACGCCTGCCATGGTCACGTGGCCCCGTCCGCTCCCGGTCACGTGCCCGCCCCTGACATGTCGCACATCGTGCATCCGAACCAGTTTTTCGAGCGCGCGCGGCCCGCGTAACGGGCCGTGCACAAACGCCGACGTACGTCATCCGGGGACCGTAAGGTACGCGCCCCTGCAGCCATGGCGATTTACGCGCCAAATCTGTTACGTTAAGCCCGCACGTGCATTGTATCGTGCCTGCCGATTGTGCGCCCCCAGGCACCGGTATCCCGCGCGTATTGTGTCCCCGCGTTCCCTGCAGCATGCCCCGTTCAACCCTGCCGGGCAGAGGGGCTAAAAAAAAGAAAGCGGTATATTGATCGATCGCCGATCTAGTGCCGCGCGATCCAAGCGCGCGCGCGCCTATATAGCCCCGGCCCAGCGCCTGTATACTAGCATCCGGCCAGCGCTATGGGGAGCCCCTTTCCTTGTTGCGCCCGGCGACAGACATGGACTTGTCGGCCCTGCCACGACGCCTCTAGCTTGTGCACTAATTTTTTCGCTGTTTCGTTTCGGTGCCGGTCGTTGTTGGCGCTCGAACGCACGCTCCAGACCGCCGGCGCGCCAGCCAGGCGCCACGCAGGCGACGAGGGCTTCGTTTCTTGCAACCGCGTGCAGGCGGTACAAGCCGCGTGGCCCGGCACACAGGACGAGGCCGGCAGGATGCGGCGGCAGTCAGATGGCAGAACCCCCGACGCACGTCCGCAGCCCGCCCCCTCCCCGATCCTTTTTTTCTCGCCAAGTGTACCATCACTACAAACACACACGCACACAACTAGGCACACAGCAACGCACCAGCTCGCGGAACACAGCGCGGTGTGGCGAGCTCATTTTGTGTTTGATTTGTTTTTGTCCCTCCTTGCTGCGAGTGTTTTTTTTCTCTGGGACAGAGGAACCATATCATGAGCTACTATGGCGATTGGTACCACTACTATCCCCAAAGCCAGCAGCAGGACGGCCACAGCACGCAGAGCGAACAGCAAGCGCCATTGCCAGGTCCCCTTCCCCCGCAGCAATCCAACATGGTGTCAGCGCAGCAGCCGCCGCAGCCCGCGTTTGGCGGGTTGTTCGGGCAGCACCAGAGCCACAACGGGCGGCGGCCCCCGGGAGAGCCACAGAAGGCGCAGGCCTCGGCGGCAGGGCCGGGGGTCTACTGCTACTACTATCCACAGCAGCCGTACAGCGGGTACAGTCCGTTCTTCGGCGGCACACAGGGCGGCGGGCCGGCCAAGGTAGGCGGCGGGCGGCGCGAGGAGGGCCCGTTCAGGCACGGCGGATGTCCCGCGCCGACCGCATACCAGTACCCGGGCTTCCAGCCGGCGACGTACGGCGACCCCAGCGGCGCGGCGCGCTACGCCGGCTACGCGCAGGAGCAGCGGGCGGCTGCGCACCAGACACCTGCGTTCACACAGCATCAGCAGCATGAGAAGCCTCAGCAGCAGCCGCAGCCGCAGCAACATCAGCATCAGAATCAGCATCAGCATCAGCAGCGCGCCGCCGTGCCGGCAGCGGCAGCCTACATGCGCCAGGTGGGCGGGCCTGAGGCGCTGCCGGCGACAGCGGCCACGGCAGCGTCTACCGCGACCACCACCCCGGTCCCGACCACCAACACCTCATTGCAGAGCAACTCGCCGGGCGCCACCAAGAACCCCTTCGTGGAACCGGTCCCCTCTATCATTCCGCAGAACAGCGTGGGGGCCGGATTGGGCTTGGGCGGTACGCGCGTAGGCGACGGATCTCCAGCAAGCACCCCTGCAACAGTTAAAAAAAACAAGGCGGGCGAGGGCAGTCTTCTGGCGATCGCGACCGGCTCGCACGGGAACACTGCAAAGGCAGCCTCTGTTGCCGACTCTGGCAGTAGCAGCAGTGGCTTTGAATCACAGGGACCACGTGTTACGACCACTATGTGGGAGGACGAACATACACTCTGCTATCAAGTTGAGGCGAACGGCGTCAGCGTGGTCCGCAGGGCAGACAACGACATGATCAACGGCACGAAGTTGCTGAATGTAGCGAAGATGACCCGCGGCAGGCGGGACGGTATACTCAAGGCAGAGAAGGTACGGCATGTGGTCAAAATCGGATCGATGCACCTCAAGGGTGTATGGATTCCGTTTGAGCGCGCACTTGCATTGGCGCAACGGGAGAAAATTGTCGACATGCTTTTCCCACTGTTCGTGCGCGACATCCAGAGCGTGATACAGCAGACATCGACGACCAGCGGGCCCGCAGAGAACGGGGCCAAGCTGGGGAAGCTGATCCAGGCCACGGGGGCTCCCAGCAGGAACGGGCCGCCGCCTCCGTACGGACAGCAGGACCAGCAGCACGGCGCGGCCGCCGCGATGAGCGTCCCGTCGCAGCCGCGCCGCGCATCCGCGGTCGCGGCCTCGTCCCTCCCGCAGCAGACGCCCTATCTGGTCAGCTCGTACCCGTCTTCGTCGCAGCCGTACTACGGCCGCACCGGCTACTTGCCCCAGCCCATCAGCTACGCTAACTACGACACCGGCGGCAGCGCCCTTTCGAACTACGGCTACTCGCCCGCGGGGTCCACCTCCACCGGCACGGCGCGCCCGCCGCCGCGCAGCCAGTCGCCGTTCCAGGCCCTCACGCAGGTCAGCGCCCTCGCCCAGAAACAACTAAACTCCAAGGACCAGCAGCTGCTGCCGGTCGGCCCCATAGCCGCGCTATCGTCGGGCACACCCGCCCTGGGCCAACAGCACTTCCAGAGAAGGGAGCACATGCAGAACAGCCTCGGCCGGTCCACCTCCGATGAGGGGCACGCAAACATGCTACCGCCGCCGCAGGCGCTCATCCAGCGCGACCACACGGTCCCCCAGGGCCACCCGCACCTTCTCTCCAAGTTCACGCCCATTGCTACCCTCTCTTCTACAGTCGCGGCCGAGCACCCGGGCTCGATCGTCTACTCGGCGAAAGAGTAGGCCAGTCGCGAGCCTGTGCGGCTCTGCGGGCGCTGCAGAGGCTCTAGTCGCCCGCAGAGGCGCCACTGCCCGTATGTACCCGTCCGTACGCAGTTCTTGTCACTTTAGCTACTATAGCCTCACGCCACGTGACCAGAACTGGCACGTGACCATATAGCGTCGATCTACATACACGTCCTGCCCGTCAACCTGAAACACGAAAATTTTGAACACAAATACTGACGCTGAGTTGCAATGGGCCTCTCCCCTACCTCAGCGCACAAAAGCCCCGGCCGCAAGATATGAACATATCTCCCACGCCCAAAAGATATCAGAGCTCGAACCACATGCCGCGCGCCGTAAACCACAATTACCACAGCGCCGTGCCTGCATACCACGAGCACGCGGCAGGCCAGAACGCAGACCGCATCGTGCCTGATGAATACAAAATCAACTCCAACATGATCTCATCGCTCATCAAGCAGAACAAGGACCTTCTCGCAAAGCTCGACGAGAAGGACCGCGAGCTGGAAAAGCTCAACGTCCTCGTCGGCTCCTTGCGCGGCAAGTTGATCAAGTACACAGAGCTCAACAAGAAGCTCCAGGCCCAGGCCCAGGCGGCCCGCGTGCCCTCGCCCCCGGAGCCCGCCGCAGAGCCCGCCGCAGACTACCTCCAGCTGCCGCGCCGCGCACCCGCCGCCGAAAACGACAAGAAGATCGGCGAGCTCTACGACAAGCTCGAACAGCTCACCAAGGTCGTCCACCAGCAGCACCTCCACGACCCCCCCGCGCCCGCCCGGCCCCGCTCCCCCGCGCGCTCCCGCTCCCCCGCGCGCACCGCCGTCTCCGACGACGACATCATGATCAGCGAGTCCTCTGAGCTCAAGCGCCTCGAGGAGCAGGTCGACCAGCTCAAGCGCAAGGTCCTCATCAAAAGCGAGAACGAGCTCCGCAAGCTGTCGCTCAACCAGCAGCTAGCGGACCTCATGCACAAGCTCGGCGTCTCTTCCTCCTCTCCGGCCTCCTCCGCGCTCCTCTTCGACCGCCAGCCGAGCCCCACCTCTGCTGCCTCCTCTGCCCCGCTCGCCCACGCCCACTGCGAGCAGTGTCATCATGCAGAAGATGCCCTTAAAAAGCCCGCCATGGACATAAAAAACGCACTACAGACGCCGACGCCGTCGCGCACCCGCCGAGACGCACATCCGCACACCCATACCACACACCATGCCACCAACGCCCTTTGGTGAACGCCGTGCGTATTACGTAACGTTCATACCATCCATTACAGGCAACCAGTCGCCGGCACCGCACGATCTTCGAAGGCTGCTGCATGGGGTTATGTAAGCAGACGTTTTCGTATAGGCTTTTGCTCGGTCGTACAGGTCCCCTCGAGCTGCAGGCGGGAGACTATTCCCCTGGCAGTAGCGTCGTGATAGTTAAAACTGAGCCATTTTAGAATTTTTTGGAAATTAGTGAATGCTGCATCATAGTCGTCTTAGAATTGGCAGGTAGCGCTGGAGACTACGACGGGGCTATATAGCACAAAATGGACGCAATAGGCTTCGGGGAGCAGGCAGGCTGGTTGTGGCGCGCGCTGGCGGCGCTGTGGGCGTGGCGCGTGCTGGCGGCGCTGGTGCTGGTGCTGGTGGCGGACCAGGCGGCGTACCGGCGCAACAAGGGACGGATAGCGGGCCCTGCGTGGAAAATGTGGCCGCTGATTGGGCCGTTCCTGGAGTCGCTGGACCCGAAGTTCGAGGTGTACCAGGCGAAGTGGGCGTCGGGGCCGCTGTCGTGCGTGTCGATCTTCCACAAGTTCGTGGTGATAGCGTCGACCCGGGACCTGACGCGGAAGATCCTGCAGTCGCCCAAGTACGTGAAGCCGTGCCTGGTGGACGTGGCGAAGAAGATCCTGCGGCCGACGAACTGGGTGTTCCTGGACGGCCAGGCGCACCTGGACTACCGGCGCTCGCTGAACGGGCTGTTCACGCGGGACGCGCTGGCGCGGTACCTGCCGTCGCAGGAGGCGGTCATCGACCGCTACATGGCGAAGTTCGTGGCCTTCTCGCGCGAGACCGACTACGAGCACCGCGTGTTCTTCCACGAGATGCGCGAGATGCTGTGCGCGCTGTCGCTGAAGGCCTTCTGCGGCAGCTACATCACCGACGACCAGGTGCGCAAGATTGCCGACGACTACTACCTGGTGACCGCCGCGCTCGAGCTGGTCAACTTCCCGCTGATCCTTCCCTTCACCAAGACCTGGTACGGTAAGCGCACCGCCGACATGGCCATGAAGATCTTCGAGCGGTGCGCCCAGGAGGCCAAGCAGCACATCGCGGCCGGCGGCGAGCCCACGTGCGTCGTGGACGCCTGGTGCAAGCTGATGCTGGACGCGAAGGCCAAGGACGACGCTGACTCGCGTCTGTTACATCGTAAGTTCACCAACCGCGAGATGTCCGAGGCGCTCTTTACATTCCTCTTTGCCTCTCAGGACGCCTCTTCCTCTCTTGCCTGCTGGCTTTTCCAGATCGTTGCCGATAGGCCCGATGTGCTCGCGAAAATTCGCGAAGAACAACTCGCAGTTCGCAGGAACGACCCTTCGGTGCCTTTATCCCTGGAACTCATTGACCAAATGAAGTACACTCACATGGCCGTCAAGGAATGCCTGCGCTACAGGCCGCCCGTCCTCATGGTCCCGTACCAAGTACATGAGGCGTTTGCGGTGTCCGCGGACTATACAGCGCCAAAGGGCTCAATGCTGGTGGCGACTATGTACCCGGCGCTGCACGACCCAGCGGTGTACGAGAACCCAGATGACTACATTCCCGAGCGCTGGGACGGAGAGCAGTCGCCCGCGAACCAGGCAAAGAAGAATTGGCTGGTTTTCGGATCCGGGCCCCATGTATGCCTGGGTCAGAAGTACGTTTTCATGACCTTCACGGCCCTAATCGGGAAATTTGCCCTATTCACGGAATTCGACCACAAGGTCACGTCGCTCAGCGAGAAAATCAAGGTTTTTGCGACCATCTTCCCGCAGGACGACCTGCTGATGAGCTTCAAAAAGAGGGACCCCCTCACAGGTCAGACGACTGAGTAGCTGCATGTGACCTGCGGGACGGGCGGCGGTGCCGCCCGATGTAATCTAGCACCATCAGCTACCATCCATTGGCGTTTTTAGCAACTATGGAACTATAATTAATACGACTGGATGAGTACGGCGGGCCGGCCAGGCCGCGCAGTTTTCGCCGCGCGCGATGACGTGGCGGGCGCGCCGGTACGCACGTAAATATGCTTACGTAGGAGCGATGTCACGATGTGCTTGCTTGCGCTCGTAGAATGCTTAGAAATGCGTTATATACTGAATTTTGCTAAAGATGGCCGCGCAGCATCCCAGGACTTCAATCAAATACAATTTTCTTACCCTGGAACTTCGCGGCTTTTTGCTTCTCCTGCGAAAGTTTCTTCGCTTCCCACGATGGATGTAGTTCCTGTGCGACAGGCTTTGCTGCGGACTTTGCTGCACCCGGCTCCGCTGCGCGGATAGCGGAATCCTTGAACGCGGGACGAGTTCTTGCCAGCTCTGCCTCTTTGGCTGCACGTTTTGCGGCGCGCTCCTCGTATTCCCGCTGTTTCCGTGCGCGCTCTTCGCGCTCTTTTTCGAATTGCTGCTGAATGTGCTTCGCATTCCGGCCATACTTCTTTTCCCAGATCTTCTGTCTTGCGCGCTGGCCGCGACGGTTTTTGCGCTTTGGTGGTTCCAACGGTTCGGCTTTCCCGGCCAGATCGTGTTCTTCCGCGTCGCTGTCGTCGTCACCGCTGTAGTAGCCAGCCATGAGTGCGGGGAGCTGCACCTTCGTCTTGGACGTCTTTTGCTTTTTCAACGGAGGCGCCGAGCTGTCGCTGTCGCTGCTGTCGTCGGCATCCGGCTGTATTGTCTCGTCTGCAGATTGGTCAGGTTCCTCGTCTGTGACCTCGTTGTAGTCGACATTCGGGTCTAGGTGGTATCCATCAGGATCGTCATCCTCTTCGTCGGAGGCAGCTAGCATTCCGGCGTACTGTGAGACCAGTGCGTCCTCATCTACGGAAGGGCTGCGGGCGGCCTCGTCGTCCGAGTTTTCCTCTTCGCTCTCGCTCGCGGCACCCTCATCAATGTCTGAGGCGGCATTGTCGGAGGAGCTGGAATCGTCCTCGCCTTCAGCCGACCGGGCAGCGACGGCTGTCTTCTCTGCAGCGTCGGAATTTTGCCGCCTTTCCTTCTTTGTGCCAAGAACGAGGTCGACGCTGGCCTCGAGCGCGGCCAGCAGATCTCTCGCTGCTTTCGTGCTCAGCAGCTGCGAGACCAGTTGTTCGCCGCCTGCCACTGCCTGCACCACCTCCTTCCAGACTCTGCCGGGGTTGCATTCATCTTCTTTGTTCCCGAACTGCTGGAGGATGCGGTGGTTCTGGAACCACGCGGGCGGGTCGTTCTTTAGCGCCTTGGTCGGGCATATCTTGCCGAGCACAATCTTGACCACCTTGGAGCGCACAATGAGGCGCACAAACTGCTCAAAGCCCGGCCCGCGCTGCACACCTTCCAGCACCTGCAGCTTCGAGTTGCGCTGCTCGTCTTTCTTGGGATTCTTGCGCAGCACCGTTGCCTGGTTCTCGAGCTGTTTTACCAGCAGATGGCTCAGCTTGCTCTCTACATGGTGCACCTTGTGATCCAGAAGCTCGGCCTTTAGCGACGATATCTGCTGCAACAGGCCGTCGGCCGTCAGCCCGGCCAAGAGCTTCTCCACGCGCTGCGCTGCCTTCTTGCCCTGTGGGTTGTAGTACTTGGCCGTCGCTCCCAACCGCGGATGGAACTCTGCTACTGTGTTATTCAAAAGGTGATACTGGTACTCTGCATGATCAAGCTTATAAACCAGATTGGGTTTATTCAAAGGCATAGCTCCCAAAGGTTAGCTGTGTCTAACTACTGGACCCACAGTGCTCTTAGCTGAACTCCATGCGATGAGCTATCTACAGCGGCGACCACGAAAATTTCGCACCGATTCAGTGGTGTCTGGGTGTTCTGCGCACGAAGCTTTCGTGACCGCGTGGCGGTCTCCGTTTTGATCCAGCAATAGTACTGAGACTACAATCTACGTCAGACTGACATGCAAATCGTTTAATAGTTTCAAATCACGAATGAACTTCATAAATTTGGGTATAATCAAAGTCATCATGCGTACAAGATCTACGGTGTTCTGTAGTGCTTGACCTCAAGCAGCCGTCCATATATGTAGCACAACGCTGTATGTTTTTCTCAGTACCACGCCCAGTCACGGGCGACATATCATCAACGTCCCGGCTTAACAGGCCAGGACACAGTTGACCGTCGTGAAATGTGGAAAATCATCATAAACAGCGCCATGCCCGTAATATATGAACGAGAACAGGGCGTACTCAGACTCAAAACAATTGTCGTCACCGATGCTCAGACATATGCTTGTCAATTGTTTGGTCTTCATCATCGAACCCCTCAGCCCGCAGGCCCGGATACCACGCGGCAATCGCCTGATCGCCGCAGGACTTCGCAGCATGCTGCTCAGAAATGCATGAATGGAATTGTGTGTGTGTCTTCAGCGAGAAGCTCGAATCAGACTCGTCATCTATGGAGATCATCACAGTCCGCAGTATCCGCAACCAACGCGCGTCCCCGGCTCGGATCGGCCACGGCGGGTTTCTGAGGCCCGCCATAAGCATTGTCACTCATGCCGTTCAGTGCCCAGTGCTGTACCTCGTCATTTCCGTCCAGAGCCCGCTGTTGCTTGCCCGTCTTCGCCCGAAGACGGCTCGCGGAACATCAGTCAGAGTAGTGCAAAAACGTATCAACACAGATAAATTCAGCCAGTAATTCCAGCTTTTGTTTTTGTTAATTCATCACTCGATGTTCCGTGCTGCGCAACTGCGCCCGCCGCGCGGTACGCCTGTACCAACTCGGAGACGCCAATCCCGCCGCAGCCCAGCCTCAGATAGCAAGATAGTTCCTAATCACGTGACCATCAGAAACTCTAGTTTGTAAAATATCTTTGGTCATCAGCGGCTAAGCATAGCTGCAGCAGGTCCCAGCGTTCTCGCTGCGACCGCTCAACAGGCTCCAGCTTGTAGAAGCTGGCAGTCCGTTTGGAGTCTCTTGTAACAGCGACGGGAGTGTAAAAATTTTAAGCTTCAAAGCTCGGTATTTATAGGAATTTCTTCCGGAATTAATCCGGATTCTTCCGGGTAACGTCGTAAGCAGCTCGCGGTTGTGGTAGTGTAGGGCTGGCACTACCGAGTACAAGCGCAAGGGCTTGACTAGTCTTTCTGTTGTAGCTGCTTGGGGGGAGTGATACGTGGGACCTGAGAGAATCCAGGGCCAGCGGTGTATTCCCGGTGAGCATGATGGCAGTCAAGACTGCGAATGCGGAACAGGCCGTAAAAGCGGAAGAGCAGGCAGACACAGGCGCGGTACCCCTAGGCGGGAAGGCTGTGCAGGCGGTTGTGTTGGCGGTCACGGTGCATCTAGCTGCGGAGGTGTTTGGCAAGGACGAGGCGGGGCGGGCGGCGTTCTACAGCGCGCTGAGCGTGGCGGCTGCATACGGGGCGGCGGCGGCTGCGGGGCGCGTGCCGGCATTCAACGCGGTGTACGTCGTGTACCTCCCGGTGATGGTATCGCTCCTCTTCCGGCGGGAGCTAGTGCCGGTGAACTGCGCGATGGCCCTCGGCGGTATGCAGATGCCTGTGGTGCTGCGAGTGCTGCAGCAGCTCACGATATTATATCTGCAGCCGGCCGCGCGCGGGCGGGGGTTGCGGGACGTGGCGGCGTTGGCGGTGCACCAGGCGGTGTGGTGGGCGTTGGCGCGGGTGTCGGAGCTCCGGTCGTTGGACATGGTCGACTGCGGCTTGCTCTCGATCCTGCTCACGAACGTGCTCTTCGTGATCGGCGGCGAGTCCTCTGTGCAGTTCCAGATTCTCCGCGCATGCCTCTACGGGTTCCTCGTTGCAGTCGGAGCAAACTACGTGTTTGTGCGGGCATACGGGCGCCGGAACCAGTACGTACGGACGGCGGTCTTGCTGGCGGTGTTTGCGCTCGTGTTCCCATCTGTGATCTTGGCGTTCCTCGATCTAGACGACACGGACAATGCGTTGGTCTGGTTGATCAAGTACATTTTCAGCAGCGCGCTACGGATGCAGATCATGGCCGGTTGGCTCGTTTTCCTTGGGGTGCTGATTCCCAGTGTGTTCGTGATGAAGAGCCATCTCTCGTTGAACACCTCCCGCAAAATCTGGCATTTTGCGTTGTTGCCTCTCCTTGTCTGCCAGATGGCCGTGGAACCTGAGTTTACGACGGTGGCCATTGCGGGCACCGTGGTGGTGTTTTTGATCGTCGAGTATTTCCGGTACATGAACCTATATCCTTTTGGTGATTATATCAACGCACAGCTGCGTACCTTCACAGATTTCAGAGATGAGCAAGGTCCGATCATTGTATCGTATCTATATCTAATTCTTGGGGTCTCCTTTCCGCTATTGATCAACCGATCTCTAGTGGGTGTAATAAGTTTGGGTGTTGGAGACTCGTTGGCGTCTATCATCGGTCGCCGCTACGGCAAGTACCATTGGCCGGGGACAAACAAGACTGTGGAAGGTACTCTGGCGTTTATAGTGGCGTCTGCAGCACTCTGCCTAGTGTGCCAGCAAGCTTTCCTGGCGTTTGAAGGTGTGGCGACCAGAAACATTATCCTGGCATGTGTTGTGTCAGGAATATTGGAAGGGAACTCGGATCTAAACGATAACATACTAATACCCAGCTTTATGTTGATCTTTATGGAATTGTGCAAATACTATTGAACTGAACTTTCATCACCAGGAAACATCCAACGGACCAGTCACTTAGACTATAAAATAAGCGCCAATTACTCAATCGGCTTTATAAAACTAGTACTCAAAAAATATAGTCCAAAATTATAGAACTCGTACACGCAGTATTTACAGGACAAGTTGAGAGCAGTACAGTAGCATGTCTACTACTTTTTGGCGTTCTTCTTCTTTTTACTCTTTTTCGCAGGGGCGCTTCCTCCGTTAATAAAGTTCATCAGCTCATCGATAGACTTATCACGCAATTCAGCACTCTGCTGCTGTTTTTGCGCAGGCTTTTTCTCTCCCTGCTTTGCCGCTGCAGCTGCCTTGGAGGCAGCCAAAGCCTTGGACTGTGAAGTAGATTCAATGAGATTTTCTACACCAGTAATCCAGCTATTGCATTCCACAGTCGTTTTGTGATTCACACCCAATTCTTTGGAAAACAATTCATAACAAGACTCAATGCATGCAAGCGAGCGCTTGTACTCGCCAACAGATGCGTATAAGTTAGCTAGACGTGATTCATTCACAGCGTACGGTAAAGACTTGTGGCCATCGATCTCCACAATAATATCTCCCAGCTTGTTCAACACCTTGATCATTGCAGAGGAATTTTGCAGAGAAGAGCACATAGAGTGTAGCATAGAGTAGGAATTGATGGTGGCAGGATGGTTCACAGGAATAACCACAGACAAAATGGACATAATGGTCTTCAGGCAGAGTGCCGCATTGTAAGGAGAATCGTTGGCCATTTCTAGCATAGCCAAGTTGTTCAGAGATCTGATCATTTCAAAGGAGTCAAACCCACATACGCGCTCGTAGATAGCACATGCCTTCCGACACAATGCCACCGCTTCAGACTTCTTCTCCAATTTCGAATGGATTGTCGAAAGAGCCAAGTAAGACTCAGCAACCGTAGGGTGAACATAGCCGCTAGTCTCCTCGCGGAAGGCAATAGACTGTGAAAAAAGTGCCAGGGCTGTGGCTTGCTTCTCCTCTTCGTTGATCATATACGCACCCTGTGCCCAGCAATCATCGCTCACTCCAGTAGTGAGAGTGGCAACCTTGATAATTGGACGAACGGAAAGATCGTTGATAGAAAATGTTGACACTGGCTCGACAAGTTTGGATCTGATCTTTTTATCTTGCGCTTGTCTCCAATTCTGGTACTGTTCTCTTGTGAAAAAGTACTCTTTGTTTAGGAGCTGGATACCAAACTTGTTACAGATGGGCCTTAGAAGGGCAAAAGGTGTATGCTCGTAACGGCTCTCCCATCCGTCTGGTAGTGTGTAGCGGAAACGTAGAACGGCCTGCTCAGAAATTTCTGATAGCAGCTGTTCACGCGTTAGCTTGGTGAAGGCAAAGTCAATGTCGGAGCCATCTGTAGGGAATTCAGCAATTGGGGCTTTGTTGTAGCAATAGCCAAACAGCAGGTTTAATGCAAACGCAATAAACGTTGGAATAATTACAGCAGGAAGTTCGTGACAGTGTTTTCTGAAGACATGCTTGATGGAACGAGATATTATCTCGATTTGTGCAAGCGTAAGTAGAACGGACAACTGGTCGTTGTTCACAGCTACGCCTTCCTTTTCATGAGGCTTACGGATCTCCTTGTCGTCGAGTTTCAACTCCTCCTTTAATTCCGCTGGAACCTCTTTGCCCTCGGCCAGCAACTTCTGGATGGTTACCTGTCTCTCCTTAATCAACGATTCTATGTGCTTCAAGTAGTTCGCCTCCCATTCGGTAAATTCCTTATTGTCGGCCTCCACCTGTTGCAAATGTGCTTCCCTCAAGGCACGCTGTGCCTCAAGTTCCTGTTCAGCTAGTTCGATCACTCTACCTAGGTAGCGAATGTTGATACCATTTTTGTGCATTATATCTACCAAATGCTCACCATTGAATGGTGCGGTAATAGAGCCTTCTGCAACTTCCTTGACCAAAGTGGGTACAACCTCTTTACGCAAATAATCCGAAAGTTCGACAACGGTCTCGTCCTCGATTCCCTCAATTTTGTAGGCATCTGGGTTATATGAAAATTTCCCTTCTTCGTAAGCAGCCTCCATTTCACTTCCAGTACCGTCAACCTTGGAGAACCACCATTTTTCGACAAGTTCACGTCTTAGAAGCGTCTGTCTGTGTGGATAACGAGCCTTTTCGTCAGTCACCGCATCGAAGTTTTCTAGAGCAAACCCAACATCCAACGGATTGTTGTCTGCCAAATCTAGAATGTAGTTCCTCTTATCAAAGCCCACAACCCCCTTGGAGGTAGATGCAACCTTCAATTCAACGCCGTCAACTTCATGCTTTTTCAAATGGAAAACCTTGGCAAAGTCATCAAGACTGGATCCGAATTCTGCATCAGCAATGACTTTGTTAGAGGCCTCATCGAAGCCGTAACATACAGTAATATCATTCTTGGCTTGGATTGCCTCCTCTTCACCTTTTTCGTTTTTGATAAACTTCATGCCAGCAGTGTCAAGAATACCGGGTACAGGTGACTGTGCCAGGATTCTAACACCACCGAACTCAACTACAGCAGTCAGTAAATGGCGCACGCTCCTCATATTCGATTGGAGCAAAGTCTTGATGATATGTAGATCTTGGTTGGAAGCTGCATGGGCTGCTGCATCGCCACCCTTGTCCTGGTAGTGGCCATCCAAATCCGAAACGAAGGAGTAGAAGATGTTATTCTTCAAGAAAATGTGTTCCTGGCGTGGAGCATCAGGGTTCATGGCTACCATGTTCCCGTAGAAAATTTCCATGGAGCCCTTGGAGGCGGCAACGTTAAAGTCATGGATGACCCTGTTGAGCAGCTTCTCCTTCTCTAAACGTGCAACAATATCTTCGGAGGATGTCTCCTTAACAGCCTGGAACTCGTCATTGAAGTTACGTTCAGTCTGGAAGTTCAAGGCCTCTAACTGGTACTCGGTAAAATCAATTGAATTGCTTGGCAAAGATGACGGGAACCAGGTCTTGTGCAAAAAGACGCTGATGGGCTTCACGTAGTTTACAGATTCGTGCGCTTTCAGGGCCGCTTCTAGCTGGCTGAGGTGGGACGCAAACTTCTTCGAGTGCTTCGTTAACAGCTCGTATAGCGTCAAACATACGGCAGCGTCTGTCTTAAGTGTCGGGTCGAACTTGATTGCGCTCGACTTGTTCACATAGAAGCCGGAAACCGTCGCAGTGATGTGCAGGGTCTCACCCTCCAATGTGACAGCCTGCAAGTATAGAAGATGGCCCTTCGTGCGGAAAAACGCCGGCACAGGGTTGTAGCCCGAGATGATTAGAGAGCGCAAGCACGGCTTCGAGAGCGCGCTGCCGCCCTTCAGCACGTCCTGTGCCGACGGCCGCAACTCAAGAATGCTGTCCAGCTCCTTGGTAAACACGGCCTTCTCCGCATCGCTCACCTGAAACTCCTCCTTCTGGCGGTCGTCCGCCACTTCCGTTTTGCCGCTGGCCGCCGCGATGTCCGTGAGCGGGAGCTCGCGGAACTTCGCAACGTTCGACAACGCAAGGCTCGTGATGTCGTCGTCGCTGTCACCCACAAACCCTATGTACTCCCGGAACGTGACAAAGTGCCGGATCACCTCCCCCGTGTTGTATGGCTTCAAACGCAGCTGCAGGTGCACTGTTTGCTCGTTTCCAGCCAGTTCCGAGATTAGCTGCTGTTCGTCCACTTCCACACCGTTGTGCAGAAGCTCGTAGTTCGTGTAGTACTTCGACGCCGCATTGAACGCCAGGAAGTACATGATCGATTGCACACGTGCGCGCCGGGAAGCCGTCGTCGACAGCCTCTTACTCTTGCCGAACGGCACGCGGATGCTGACCTCAACTGTGTCCAGCTCTTTCGACATGTCGCACTCTTAATTTGGTATAACTGGCAACTCGATTCCTAACAGCTGGCCAACCCTCAGTATTCCCGTCGCAACAGTCCCAGGATGATGATAGATTTTAAGCTCTGCAATCGGCGTCCGACGGTCTCGTTACAGCCTCAACTATGTATAGAATCGAAAAATTTACGTCGCCCATCATCATCGCACCGGGACTCGGAAATCGTGCTCTACGGAGAGGCATGCAATGAGTCTTGCCGACCGCCAAGTTGTGGACGCAGCCAACAGCTAGCGACCAACACTCGTGCCCGTGCTCGCGCCAGGCCATCATGCGCTGCGGATCGTCCCCGCTGGCCCGCATCATGCGCCTGGATGAACAAAAATTTTAGTTTTCTCCGATACCGGGAGTCGAACCCGGGTCTCCACGGTGAAAGCGAGGTGTGATAGCCGTTACACTATATCGGATAGAATACTTGATGGTTGAGAGGTGCATTCCCAGGTACCATGTTTGTGATAGGTCATGTGACCACTACAGGCGACTGGTAACAGTTTAAGGGCACTGTGAAGCATTAGTCTCCCATACTGAGGTACAAGACCAGTGCTACAACTTGCTTGCCAGCTGACGGGTAATCGAGAGGTCAGATAAAACTGTCCGGGAGAACTGCTGACAGGAGTTCTCATATTGGCGGCCAAGGGGGCTGTGTGTTGAACGAATTGACTTGTTTGTATTGGTGGCGGTAGAATGAACTTCATCAAGACGGCCATCTGGGGAGTCGATCCGCGTGAGCAGCACCGCAAGCTGAAGGCCATCTTGCGGAAGAACCAGCGGCAGCTTGACAAATCGCTGCGTGAGCTGGCAGCGCTGAAGGGGAAGACGCAGGTGCTGATCAAGAAGTCTGCGAAGACGAACGACGTCAAGACGGTGCGGATATACGCCAAGGAGCTGTACCAAATCAACAAGCAGTACGATCGGATTTACACGTCGAAGGCGCAGCTGCAGTCTGTGGGGATGAAAATAGAGGAGGCGTTCCACATGAACAAAATGCAGCAGACCATGGCGCAGAGCGCTGGGCTGATGAGGGAGGTGAACTCGCTCGTGAGCGTGCCGCAGCTGCGCAGCACGATGATGGAGCTGGAGAAGGAGCTGCTGCGGTCCGGCATTGTCAGCGAGATGGTGAACGACTCGCTGGAGAACATCGACATGACCGTCGACGACGAGGAGGTGGACGAGCAGGTGGAGCAAATCGTGATGCAGTACACCGGTGCCAAGTTCAATGCTGTTGATAACGTGCCAGAAACGCAGCTGGAACGGCAGGATGCCCTGGAGGAGGTGGTCCCCGAGGAAGACATCAAAGACGAGGCGGACAACATGTTGCGCGAGATGCGCGAACGACTCAATGCACTGCAGGGCTGACTCAAATGTGTACAAGACGCTTACATATTCTGTAATATAATACTATACAGAGCTGCGCTTCAACTCGTGTCGCTGTTGCTCGGACTGCTCCTTCTCCAGCTGCTGTTTTACCTTGGACTTGAGCTGTGCCTCCATGTACTGCGACTTGATCAGCTCCTTGAGCTCCTGCTTGTGCTTCACCCACTCCTCGGCCCGTCCGAGCGTCATGTCGAAAACCTGGATGATGTTGCTGACCATGTCCAGAGACTCCTCCGCCAGAATGAGCATCTTGCTGTTCGCCGACAGGCGGGCGTTCGTGGGCGTCTCCCGCGACGCGGAATTGACGGTCAAGGACCAGTTCGTCGGCATCTTGAGCAGGGTCTCCCGAACCTGGCTTCGCGCGGGCTCGGGCAGCGAGCTTCCTGCAAACCTCGAAATCAGCGAGTACACCTTCTTCACCGTCCCCACAACCTCCATCTTGATCTCCTTGGACCGCTCGCTCACGATCGTCTCCGAGGCGTCAAAGTACTGCTCACCGTCCTCCTCCTCGGGCTCGCGCGGCCCGCTGTCCTCCCGCTCCTTCTGCACCAGGTCCTGCAGCGACCCGACCGTCGACGACAGCTGCCGGTTCGCGAGCTTCAGCAGGTGCAGGCAGGTAATCAGCTGTTTCTTCGACTCTATAGACATCGTCAGCCGATACTCCTTCAGGTTCTCCTTGATCTTCTGCCGCTTAGACACGCGCGGCGACGGGCCCACCTCGTCGTCCAGCGGCGTCCCCGTCTCGCAGCTCTCCTCCAGTCGGTGCTTGCTCGCCCCATCCCGCGGGGCCCAGAGCTCGCTGGTGCGCCTCACCATCGTCGACGCGCTCCGCTCTACCAACTCCGCTCGCCGCCTGAAGTTCGGGTGGTGTGATTTGGTCTGCTCGTACAGACTCACAGCGTTGGTGAATATCGGGTTCTGTCGCATTCTGCACAGTAGCGTCTCTCCGTCGTCTTGGTGTTGCTGAGCTTGTCCTTGCTCCGCACCATGTGATTTCTCTAATCTGGTCTCGCCATTCGTACCATTGCACAGCCGGCTGAGCGCCTCGATGGCTATCAGCTCATGTTCTTCGCCAGGCTCTGTGTTTGTATGGTTCATAGCTGCGGTCTATTTCGGCGAACTATGTCTTGCCGTGTTGCCTGCTGGTTGCGGTATTGGGAAAGAACTGATGGCCTCGTATGTGGTCTTTTGTATACTCCCACGGTTGTGTATCACTTTTTTATACGGCCAAGCACTGACCACAATACGCACTGACCAATCTGTGCGGCTGTAGTAATGCTTCTGATGCCTTTTGGAGTATGTTGAACCCTGTTGTTAGTGAAGATTTTGACTATGTCTGCGGGGATCGGAGGGGCCACGCAGTTTGTCTTGTAGAAAGTGAACAGGTCGTTGAAGGCGGTCGCAGCTATATAGATATGTGTGGTGTCCTGATAGCGGCGTTGGCTCTATAGCTGAAAAGCACAGAGCTGGTGGTTGGTGGACTTGTAGCGTATCCATGGGAAGGACTGGTACTGGAGCTGTGGCTCGAGAATTTTTAGGAACTCTACCTTAAGCCCGCTGATTGTGTGGTAGGGTACCTCGAAGTCCACGCGCAGCAGCGCGGAGGCGTGGGTCGGCGCGCTGGCGTGGGTCTGGTTGTAGAGCGCCTCGAGTTGCTGCCCCGGGTGGGCGGGCAGTGGGTCCATGGACGTGGAGAGCTGGGCGCGGCGCCGCGAGTAGTAGGCCTCGTCGTAGAGGTGGAACTGCGACTGCATGGTGAACCGGCGGTCGCCGTGGCTGCCCTTCGCCTTGCCGATGTCCCAGAGCAGGTAGTCGTCGGTGATGTTGAACATCACGCAGCCGGCGTCGCACTTGAAGCGCGGCGGGAAGGAGAGGTCGACCTTCCACTGCTCGAACACGCGCGCGAGCGGCACGCGCACCTTGAGCACGGACGTGGCGTCCTGCAGCTTGAAGTTGGTCGAGATGGACACGGTCAGCACGAGGCGGTCCGCGTCCGCGGGCCGGCGCCGCGGCTTGACGGCTGCGCGGCACTCCTCGAGCTTGATGAGCGGCTGCTCGTTGGCGCCGCGCGCCAGCTTGTAGTGACACAGCTGGAACTCGCCGTCGGGCGGCACGAACGTGATGTGGCGGTCGGTGGCCAGGCGCTCCAGGTCCACGCACTGGTGGAAGTGCACCTGGCTCGTGAAGTCGCGGTCCTGCGCCACCATCTTGTTGAGGCCGACCGTCAGCTGCGGCATGCCCGACAGGTAGGAGCGGCAGTTGATCGCACCGTGGACCTGGTTGAGGCGCACCTGCGCCCGCTCGAAGTCCATCAGGTACTCGAGCTCCTCCACCACGTCTAGGAAGAACTCGTTCTTGCTGTAGTATATGCCGCGCGGCCGCCAGGAGATCGCGGACGTCGTCGTCTTGGCGATGTAGCTATTCATGAAGTGCTCGTCCGCGGCGCCCGGGTCCGCCTCCTCCTCCTCCTTGCCGGCCTTGTCGCGCTTGGCCTTGTGTTTCCCTGCGTGCTTCTCCCCGTCCTCCGCGCGCCGCACCACCTGCACCTTGACGTAGTCCCGGATGATGTTGTGGTCCGTGAGCTGCGGGATCCCCATGTCGATCGACTCGTCCATCAGCTCGTACACCAGGTGGAAGTTGTCCATGATCAGCTGCCGGTTCAGCCTCTCCCCTAGGTACTTCTTAAACAGCTGGTAAAGCTGCCCCAGGTATGCAAACACAGTCATCGGCACCACCGTCTCGACACCGTAGCTCAGCGACAGGAAGTAGAGGCCATCCCGCTGGATGTAGATGTAGTCGTAGCCCCTATGGCTCAGTACTGGCAGCCTCCGCGGACTGCTGATGAACCATTGCAGCGGCCCCAGCAGCTCCGGCAGCGGCCGGAGCTGCCGCACCGTGAGCAATTGCAGCTCCTCGTCGAGGATCAGCAGGCAGCAACTCATTCTGGGCTTCGCTCTGTCCGTGGCGGCCGTCGCCGTCCTGTCGCTGCGGTGAAAGTTGAGCGCGCGCAGCAGGCTCCCCGCTGGAGCTCTAATCAGCAGGCCATGTACAACAAAATCGCCAAACAGCTGCCCATCCTCCTCCGCCCGCCCGAGCTGCAGGCCGGCCTCGCCGCGCTGCCGCACTGGCGCCTCGTCGGCGCCAGCCTCCAGCGCGAGCTGCGGCTCGCCGACTTCGAGGCGACGTGGGGCCTCCTGACACAGGTCGCCATGCGCGCGCACCTCTGGGGCCACCACCCGACCATCACCACGACGCACACGCGTGCCACGATCGCGCTGACCACGCACGACGCCGGCGGCGTCACGGACATCGACCTGCGCATGGCCCGGCGCATCGAGCGCCTGCTCGCCCGCTCCGAATGTATATCTTAAGTAACTATTTACTCGTGCGCGCGCGCAGCCGCTCCTCCAGCCGGCCGAACTCGTGCAGTGCAACCTGCTCCTCCACGTCCAGCACCTGTTCCACGCCGCTGACCTCCTCCACGTAGTGCTTCAGCATCGACTCAATGCCGTGCTTCAGCGTCACCTCGCTCGACGAGCACGACTTGCACGCGCCCTGCAGCTTCAGGTACACCCGCCCCGTCTCCGGGTCCCACCCGCGGTACTGGATGTCCCCGCCGTCGTCCATAATCGCCGGCCGCACCCGCGTCTGGATGATCTCCTCGATCGTGTCGCTGATCTCCTGCTCCTCCTCGTCGTACTGGAACCGCTCCGTGCCGCCCACCGCCACCTGGCCCTGCACCGCCGCCTGTCCGCTCGCCAGCTGCTGCGTCAGCACCTCCAGCACGCGCGGCGTCACCTGCGCCCACCCCAGCTCCGCATCCTTGCTCACCGTCACGAAGTCGTCTCCGATCATCACCGCCTCCACTCCCGGCACCTGCGCAAACAGCTTCTCTGCCAGCGGCGCCTGCCGGATCAGCTCCATGTCAAAGTTGCGGATTTCGACGCTCGGCGCCCCGCGCTCCTGCAGCAGCTCCCCGTCAGTCGACACATACTTGAGCGCGTTCTCGTTCGGCGTTGTAAGCGTCTTGATATGCAATCCCCGCCGCGCAACACATCGCGCGGCCCGTCCTAGCGCTAACATCTGGCTGCGCATGTCTCCTAAAGTCCGGATACGGGTGTGTTGGGGAGGCGATGCTGCAACCAAATTTTTCACGAACTTACGTCTCAAAGGGTCCTGTTAACACGTCCACTACAAAGTTGCAAGAGCGCTAAGCGAACGTCTCAGGTCGGTACTACTAGGTTTCCTCGAGATGATGCTACGGACGTTGTTGATGGCGCCCCTTGTGGCGCTCGCAGTAGTGCGAGCTGACAAGATGAAGCTGTCACAGGAGCTGGTGTGCAACGGGATGTATAGCAAAGAGGACTGGGGGGGCAAGATTGAGCCATACATAGAGGTGAACATGCAGAAGCTGGAGGGCAAGGCATTGGTGGCGGTGTTCAACTTCCAGGACTTCCGGCACCTGGGGTACCAAGACCACGGAGAATTGCGGATGGTGTGCACGCAGGAGGCGGTGAACGCGCAACGGTGCACGGCGGAGGAGCTGGGCCAGCTGCTGGTGCGCAAGAAGGTGTACAACCCGGAAACGGGGCAGAACGAGACGCTGCGGAGCGAGGTGAAGTCGATGCGGGTGGAGAAGGAAGGCGTGCTGGAACCGCGCTACCCGGTAAAGGAGACGGGCTTCTACTGCGTGTTCGTGTACGCGCCGGATGTGAAGTACGCGGGGGAGGTGACGTTCCAGAACGCGTTCGGGCACCTGCCGGCGTCGGACGTGAACAACCTGATGCTTTACGGGCTGCTAGCCGTGGCGTATGCGATTGCGATGGCGCTGTACATGTTTGCGGTGTGGAAGCACAAGCACGAGCTGCTGCTGCTGCAGAAGTACATCCTGGCGTTCTTCTTGTTTTTGACGTTGGAGACGATCCTGGTGTGGTCCGCGTACGACCTGGTGAACCGGAAGGGCGTGACGGCGGGCACAATAACGTACAACGTGTTTATTTCGATCATCAACGCGGGGAAGGTGTCGATGTCGTGCTTCCTGATTCTGATCGTGGCGCTGGGGTACGGCGTGGTGTACCCGAAGCTGAACCGGAAGCTGATGCGCCGGGTGCAGGTGTTCACGGCGTTCAACTTCGTGACGATGGCGGCGGCCATCATCCACTCGTCGCTGACCCGCGCGGAGAACGTGGGGGTCTCGCTGCTGCTGTCAGTCTTCCCGGTGCTGACGCTGATTGTGTTCTACGTACTGATCATCCGGTCGCTAGGGAGCACGCTGGGCTATCTGCGCGAGCACAAGCAGGTGGTGAAGCTCAATGCCTACAGGAAGATGTTCATGCTGATCATCGGATCCATCGTTCTGAACATCCTAGGCGTATTTTTCAGCATCTTCTCGATGGCGCGCAGAAACGACGACGAGATTATTTCGAACCTATGGAAAACCAAGTTCATCATGGAGGTGTGGCCCTCGTTCGTGTACTTCCTTGTGTTTGTTGTGTTTGCGTTCATGTGGAGACCGACCGATACCTCGTATATGCTAGCATGTTCACAGCAATTGCCTACCGACCCGGAAAACGTCACCGACTTCGATCTTGATGACCTGCAGTCCCTGAATGACGATGCATCCAACCGCCGCGTCAACGATGATGAGATCAACTTTTCGGACGAAGAGGGGCCGGGTTCCTATCACCCATCCCACCAAGGTAAGTAAGCTCATTGACCCAAATTTTACCACGTTATCTTATATGTCTAGCTACCTTGCCTTATATACATATATACGTCTGATTTCATTATTGGGGGGCTATCGATGTCGATAAAAAGAACAGGGTCGTGGGCAGCTGTATGAGATGAGTGGACAAGGAGATGGAAGCTGTTATATTTGGGAGCATTGCCAGTCCCGCAGTTTGGCTTTTTGGCCCGTACAGTCCCAATAAATACCACGGACGGTAGTAAATAAGCCGTGCCGGCCCTCCCAAAGCGGGTATATGCAGACGGCAAAGCCTGTACAAAACAGCCACAAGGTCAAAACTGACACCCACCCGGTGAAGAAGCCCTTTGAGAATATATACCCAGTACCATACATGGGCACTGGCCACAGGACCAAAAACGAGAGGATGAAAATCGCACACAGAATAGTGGCCAGTCTTGACGCCCTTTTCAAAATGCGCTCTTCCTCCAGTCCATTAGTCATTTCACGCTGCAGATTTGGCTCCGTAGTATGGTTGATTTCTTCTTTCTCTATGGCACTGGGTACGCTAGACGACTCAAACAATTCCCTGGTGACAACCATGGCTAGCCCCTTGTCGGCATCCAGCAGCTCATCCGTCTCATCAACTCGCAATATATCTGTCTTCATAGCGATCCAATCGTAACTATCCGCGCCAAGTGAATATGTTAACAATGGAATCAACAACGCTGGCGACAGTAATGCCACAAGGTTTCCTGTCAGCATAGGATAGTCCTTGTAGGTATTTTCAACCGTGATACTGCCGTACAGCACCTTGGCGCACACAAGCCATGAGGTTACAGCTAACGTTGTACCCACAAGTGGTGCGATGGTTACAGCGTAAATATTTTGCTTGGACCAGAATAAAGTTAGAGCTGATGGTATAACGGCGGATGATATGATGATACCCATGACTTCATATAGATATCCCAAGGATATGCCGGCATAGTATAGACCCACTGAGACCGCACTCATCGCGACTCCGAACACCACACAGGCAGCATGCGAGGTCACAATTAGTCTTTTGCCTGGGGCGTCAGGATTCACATATCCGCGGTAGATATCATAGGTGAAAATGGTCGAGACTGCAATCAGCTCTGCAGACATAGCAGACGTAACTGCCATAAATACCATTAGCAGCGCAGCCATAGCGCCGCCCTTGCCTAGCAAGTTGAATGCTGCGACTGGGAGAACAAGCCCGGCATCCACTTGCTCTTGTGAAAGCCGTGATGGGTAATTGGGGAAGGATGGCAGAAGCTCCAACGCCAGGCAAGCAAGCCCTAGCGATGTAGCGACGAGGCAGGGTATTGCGAACCATACGATACCCCCAACTACATACCCCGGCAGTGCCGCAGCTGGCGAAGATGAGAAGGCCTTGGTGAAATACCCGTTATCCAGAAGAACAGTCCCAAAGTTACCGACAAGTGAGACAACAAAGAAAATGCCCCCAGACTCAGACTTCATTGTCAAGTACTCGCCATTCCGGTTGCCCTTTACAGGATGCTGTCTTGCCGCCTCCCGAAGTAAATCGTAGACTTTTGACGCCGAGCCAAGCATGTCACTGGTGCGATACACCGAAAAAGTGAACGTCAGGATGATGCCGACAATGATCACAGTGTGCACATAATCAGTGAGGAAAGTTGCTTTTATCCCGCCAAACAAAGTGTAGATTATCACCCCAACTGGCAGTAGGAAACACGCTGCGGCTGTATGCATACCAGTCAGCTCGGAGACCACCGCGGACCCTCCGGTTAAGAGCATAGTTGTGACTAAAACGTTTGTCACCAATGCATAGCACATGTGCAATATGTGTGCCTTACGTCCGTACCGTGCCTTGATAATCTCCAGGAATGTGTGTGCATTCGGTGCCCGCTGCTTACATTTGATTGCAAGCGTGGAGAACAAAATGATCTGTACGCATGCGCCAGCAGCGTAATAAAACGGCCCGCTGACCCCTACCTTGTATGCCATGGTAGTTGACTGCAGTAGCGTGGCTGCCCATGTCCAACTGCTCACAACTGCCGACGCAATGAGCCCTGTCTTTACTGTTCTTCCTGCCGTAGCAAATTCTTCCGCAGTGATGACTTCCCTCTGGTACCTCCTCAAGATATAGGTAGTCATCACCATTCCAATCGCAAAGACAGCTCCAAGGCCCACCACAATGGCATAGCCAACACCTTGTGATAGAGGCGGATTTAGATGATCCATCTCAAAGTATGTTGGTTGTCTTCTAGACTTTCCAAGGCAGACTACAAAACTACAAAGATGCCACTGCTCTTATAGGACGACTGATAGTGGCCCTCGCCATCACATAGTTCGATCGAACACACACTTGCCTCGATCTAAGCGCGATTTTCACGGTGGCGATAGCACTGATAAGTTATCGCTCGCGCAGCTATTTTTTTATTATCGCGCGACACTCGGGGAGATGTCAGGGCGCCATTTTTCACGGCCATTTCTGTGGCGCCACAAATTAACTTTCGATTTCATGGTCTAAAACATAATATTCATAATTGCATACTTAGAGTGGTCTAAAACAATGTGCCATCGCTGGCTATTGCAATCGGAGGACCGCCGGTTTCGGGTCTTTTCTTCTGTGCTACTTCCCGCCCTGCTTTCCATGTTCCTGCCTCCAGAAGCTGGGCAAGCGTCAGCGGTACATCTAGTTCTTTGTTGATCATAGACAAAAGCTCGTCTATTAGAGCTACAGTCAGGCAGCGCCACTCTACAATAGCACCGTGCTCAGCAGGAAATACAGGCACGTCCTCTGCACCAGCTGCACGGGCCATTTGCTCTCCGTACTGTTTTGCCTCGGGGAGAAGGGAAATTACCCCAAGGTCACAAAACAACCCCCCGTTACGGTATTCTGGAAGTCCAGTTAGCTGATCTGTGTCCAGAATATCAAACTTGTAGCCATATTCCGTCAACGGGGGTAGGACTGAGTAGCATAGCCACTGTGTCAGCTTGTGAAAGCTAACGATGCCATGTGCTCTTCCTGCTGTGTCACCACTTACAAGAGTATCCAGTTGCCAGGCGTCTCCCAGCGGCTCACCATCTATGGTGCACCGATTGTCGGGCCAAACTGGGAGCAGGTTGTCCATAAGTGTGTCCCATAGCTGTTCGATGTGTAGAGGCCCACCTCCGCAGAGGCCGCGCAGATAGTCTACAATCCCGCCAGGCCTGGCATCTGGCCCGAAGACAGCGCTGTTGCTGCACATAACTTGGCCGAGTTTCCGGGCCAGCCGCCAGCGACCCTCAAGTCCAACGATGGTGTTCTTTTCGGTGACTTGAAATGCTTCTTGAAACATTTCTAGCGGTATCGCTGCCAGATGGTGCCCGTTTACCGTGGTGCTGCCGTCGGCTGAGAGCATCCCATTTTTGAACATGTAGAAGGATGCAAGCGCAATACCCTCGGAGCGCCCAACGCGGAGCCCTGACCCGGGCTCCCGGAATGACCACTGGCTTCCTGCCCCCGCATCCAGGAGAACGCTGAGCACCACCAGGTCAACTAGACGACGGCTCAGCTCGATGTCGTCAACGCCCCGCCAGCCGCGGAGCAGCTCTCCTACTCTGTCGACTCCGCCCACATTGAAGTGCTGCAGCCTGCCGTGCGGCGGAATCTCGCAGGTGGCCCTTCCATAGTCGCGATCAATGATTTTGAGAACATATTGCACGACGTCCGTCAGCTTGCTACTATCCAGCTTGCAGTACTTCCCCCGGCCGCGCGCGCTGACATACCGGAAAACTTCGGCAGATGTCTCCCTCACAGCGCGAAGAGAGCATAAGTACTCTTTAGTGGCGGTCATGCTGGTGTATCCAGGGCATCCTTGGGATCCCCGTTGACCAGGTCGCTTAAGTATAATTATCCGCCTCAGCGCCTACGCTGTCGCCTTATCTTATCAAGATATCTCCGTCGGGCCAACAGAAATCTCCGTCGGGCCGTGACTGTTCCATCCGTACATCCGCACCCACGCACCCATATCGACCACGCATGCCGCTTGAGGCCGGGTAATATGAGTTTTCATCGATGGAGAATAAAAGTACATGAGATGTGTGCATCTTAGTATCATTAGCCTGAGAAGACCAAGAATCATCAAAAGGTATACAAAATGGTTGACATGAAGGACAAGACCGAGCAGCAGGAGCAGCCACAGATCCACAAGATCAGAATGACCTTGACCTCCACCAAGGTCAGAGAGTTGGAGGACGTGTCTGCCAACATCGTCAAGAACGCTCAGTCCTTCCACCTGGTCATGAAGGGCCCAGTCAGAGTCCCAACCAAGGTCTTGAAGATCTGCACCAGAAAGGCCCCTAACGGTGAGGGTTCCAAGACCTGGGACACTTACGAGATGAGAATCCACAAGAGATACATCGACTTGCAGGCTGCCGCTCAGGTCGCCAAGAGAATCACCCAGTTGGCCATCCAGCCAGGTGTCGACATCGAGGTCACCATCGCTGCTTAAACGTCTGTGCCTTGCGCCTGACTTTTTATGCAATTTTCTTGTGGACTTTTATCTTATGCACTAGAATTGCTATGCGGCCTGGGCAGCCCACTCTAGGTAGGCAGTTCTATACCTCTGCGCTACTATCAGTGGTTAAACATAACAAATATGCCAGGGGGTTTATCTGCTTGAACAAGCAACTTCTCGGGCGGTCGCTGTGCTAAACACGGCCGTCTTTGTTGCCCAGGACGTAATATTGTGTAATTTCCTACGTGATGTACAGTAATCTAATACTCAAGATAAAGGTTCAAGCATTGAGCGCTAGGCTGACGCCATCCTTGGCAGCACGCTGTGTTGGCGTTAGTTTTATGAATTTTTCAAAAAAAAATTGTATAAAAGGGCCGCCCACTGGCAGGTCTTTCCTACTCACAACACACTGACCAACGGCGGAAAACACAAGATGCTTCAGGCGAAGCAGTGGTTCTCCATTTTGTACAATACCCGTAGAACGTTTATTGCTCCTGTTTGATGATGAAAAAATGTCCTAGAGACATGATTTTAAACCCAGCTCAGTCGATCAAGGAACTGTTTATTCCATTGATGTGCGAAGATTTTAAGTCAAATGCTCTGATATCTTATGGGACGCAGCAGACCGTGTAGCCACTTGTAACTAGTTTTTCCCGGCCGCAGCGCGGAAGTGGACGACATCGCCGTCCTCCACTACGTAGTCCTTGCCGCAGCGCTTGATTTTGCCCAGTCTCCTGAGAGCAGACTCGTCGAGAGGGTGGGATGCATCGCGCAGGTCGTCGTACTTGATCACACTGGCGTTGATAAACGTCTTCTCGAGATCCGAGTGTATTACGCCGGCGGCCTGCGGTGCCCGCGTGCCTTGTTGGATTGTCCATTGGCGGCTCTCCTCAGGGCCGCACGTGTAGAAACTGATCAGGCGCAACAGCTGTCTCATCTTCAGTATGATGCTCGGCAGTGCGGAGGGCAGGGCGCCGGCCTTGATGGCGGCGCCGCCGGCTAGCTCGCTGCAGTACCGCTGGAGGCCCTCCCAGTCGCTGGTGCTTGCGAACTCGTTGTATCTAGTTTCATATTCCGCACTAAAGATCAGGACCTCATCGCCGGGTGAGTACTGGTCTATCCACTTGGAAACCTCGTCGAGATACTCGTTCTGCTGCAGCAGGTAGTCCCTCGGCGACGAATTCAGGAGAACGAGAGTTGGCTTCGCAGTTAGGAAGTTATACTGGCCCAGCGTATCGACCTCTTCTTTGGTCCAGTTTTGCTTGAAGTGCGCAATCCGGCGGCCCTCGTACAGAAACTCCTCCAGCTGGGCGAGCAGGGCCAGCTCGTCCTGCATCTGCTTGTGGTCGAGAGAGCTTTTCGCTGTGCGCCCCAGCTTGCGCGTGAGCTTCTCCCTGCCGGCCTCTAGCCACTCCAGGTCTTTCAGCACCAGCTCATCTTGCACCACGGACAGGTCTCTAATCGGATCGACCGAGCCCTCGATGTGCGTGATGGAGTCGTCCCGAAAGCCACGAACCACTGAGTAGATTCCATCCACTAATCGTATGTCACCCAAGAACTTGTTGCCCAGACCCTCTCCGCGGGAAGCGTTTCTCGTGAGACCGGCAATATCATACACCGTAAGAGTCGCCGGGATCTTCTTGCGGGACCCGTATAGCTTTTGCAGGTGGTCTAGATGCTCCGAGGGCACGAGTACTTTGGCTTCCTCCGGATCAATGGTCGCAAACGGGTAGTTGGCCGGGTTTCCCAGCGTCGACTTTGTGATCGCCTGAAAGAACGTGGACTTCCCCACGTTGGCCAGGCCCACGATCCCGCTCGTGAGATTGTTCGAAGCCCTGACGATAGCCCGCTGTGTCGAGTACGGCCGGATCCAGAAGCCCATGTCGTCGTGGGCGCGGTCGCTTCTGCCTTGTAGCGATGGCCAACAGTGCCCAATTTTTATTGTGTCTGTATCAAATACTAAGTGAACTATCAATGTCTATATGCTAAAGCACTTGGCATGCAATGTTATGCAGCATCGCGCAGCGAATTGTAGTGCTCACCCAGCGCGTAGCTGTGCTTATAGTACACCAGTTTGAGCTCGGGGTTCACCGCGTGCTGCTCGTTGACCCGGTGTGTGGACCGGCCGGCCATCAGCACACTGATGCAGCACCGGAACACCTGGCTGAGCGCCAGTAACTCAATCTCCCCACCCCACTTGGCCGAGCTCTCGATCGCCGCTGTGTATGTGGCAACGTCCTGAAGCTCGAGCGTCTGCTCGTCGAACAGGTAGGGGACAAAGTCGTCTGGGTGCTCGCGTACCTGGCAGCACGCGAGCTTCCGCAGCGCCCACACGTCCATCTCCGCCGCGCTGCGGGGGCCCTCGTACGACTGAGGCAGGCAGTAAGGCTCACACGCGCGCTCCCCGTGGCGCGCCCGGAGCTGGTCCAGCACGCTCGCGAACAGGCAGTGCCCGTCAGGCTGGATGTCCACCGCGCGGAGCCCGGCCGTGCTGCACAACTGCTGCAGCAGTGCCTCCTCGCCCTTGCTGAGGTCCGGCTGCTCCGCGGCCTCCGCGGCCGCCTCGGCCTTGATGCGCGCCACCTCTGCCTCGCGCCGCGCCAGCTTCTCCTTCCGCCGGTTGCCGCGCCGCCCGCTAGCCACCGCTTGCGGCGCCGGCGCCGCGGCCGCCGCAGGCTGCTCCAGCTCCAGCTGTGCCAGCAGCTCTTCGGGCGTCACCTGCCCGTCTTCTGCCGCGTCATCGGCCTTCTGTTCACCTCCCTCGTGTTCCAACTCCGCTAATTCGCGGGCATGGCGCTCCTCCAGCTCGCGCGACAGCTCTTCGCACTTGGCATTCACCTGCTTCCGGTTCTTCTTGCTAGCCTGCTTTTTGAGCCCAGTGACCTGGTTCTGCAGGTCTTTCTTCTCCTTCCGATGCCGTGCTAGCACTGCTGCCGAATCCATGGTCCAGTTCCGCTTGTTGCCGCCGTTGCACTGCCAGTTCTGTTTTGGGATCGCGATACAGATAGGCCTTAAAGCCTAAAGCAGCACTAGTTTGGTGCGCTGGCGAAGCCCGCGGCAAAAATAAAATAAAAAAGTAGCGTCGCCAGGTTTCGATCCTGGGACATCAGGGTTATGAGCCCTGCGCGCTTCCACTGCGCCACGACGCTAGTAATATTGTGATACTGGATCAGTTGCTGGTTCCGCTAAGGAATAGAGCGGCCAGTCCAGCAGGAGCCTCCGGAAGCTGGCCGGACCATAGCGCGTTGGCACGTGACAGACGCCCAACCGCTCGCAGTGTACGCTGTCACGTGACGGAGCGCCGTCGGCGGACCGCCGCGCTGGCGTCGCAGTGCGAGAAGCAGGGCCTACAGGTAAGATGTTTCGCAGCTGCCGTCTGGCCGGCAAAACGTACGCCGACCAGATACGCAGGCCCGCCCGTGGGCCGGGCGCTGGCGGACAGACTGCGGGCTTGTTCTGGGCGTCGCTTTGAATCTCCAGGCCACGGAAGAGCAGGCCTGGGGATCTTCGAAGACGCCCTTGTGGCCCTGAGGCCACGGAAACGCCCGGGAACAACTGTCTCCCGGTGTGCTTCCGCGGGCGCAGGGCCGGTTTCAGAAGCTACTGTGTGCGATGAGGAGTTGGCGCTGGAACAACGTTTCTTCGGCGAGCGAGGCTTTTATGGAGGGCAGCCTCATTACCCGGCTCGGCCAGTGCTTAAGAACAGCAACCCACATAGGGGTCCACGCCTTCTTGCACCATCACCAAAGCTCCCGGAATACCAAGCAGTGCCAGACGATACAGATGGCCGGACCTCCTCCTCCTCCTCCGCCGCCGCCACCGCCCATGGGCGGTGGCGGCGCAGCTCCAATGCCAGCGGGCTCGATGATGGCCGGCAGAGATGCACTGTTGAGCGACATCAGGAAGGGATCTAGGCTGAAGAAAGCAGTAACCAATGACCGCAGTGCGCCGTCAATCGGCGGGGGCGGCCGAGTGGAAAGCAGTGGCTCTGTTGGCGGCAGCGCGCCGTCTCTGCCGTCGGGCGCGGCCAGCGGGCTGCCCATGGGGCCACAGCTAGGGGATATTCTGGCCGGGGGGATCCCTAAGTTGAAGCCTGTCGGCGAGCCGGTGCGAGCGCTACAGGTGCCACCCAACGCGTCCGCGGGCGCGCCGCCGGTGCCCAGTGTGCGGCCGCCAGTGCGGAAGCACGCTGGCGGATCTCCAGAGGGCGCGCGAGCGCCTGTCTCACCGGTCGCGCCGAAACTGCCGGAAACCGGCGCGCCGCCGGTCCCCAGCGCGAGGCCGCCGCAGCATGGAGGGGATGGCGCTCTCCCTGTAGGGGCGCCGCGGCTGCCAGCCTTCGGCGCTCCACCGGTGCCGGGTGCCGGGCCAGCCCGTCCAGATGCCGGTAGCACCCCACCAGGAGGTGCTCCGAACTTGCCGAATATAAGCCCTCCGCCGGTCCCTGGTGCCCCGCCTCCAGTGGGGGCCCCCAAGCTTCCCGAGGCGGGCCCTCCGCCAGTCCCTGGCGTTGCTCCTCCGGTCCCCTCCATCGCCCCTCCGCCGCCCTCCGCTGCTGCACCGCCGCCTACAGCGGCGCCTCCGATCCCAGCAGCTCCTCCTCCGCCATTGGCGCCCCAGATGCCCGCGGCAGCGCAGTCTGCACCTCCGCCGGCCCCTCCGCCGCCTCCACCTCCTCCACCTCCGGCTGTCAAGGCACCGGTAGCACCACCAATCTCGCCGCCGGCGGCGCAGCAACCACCAAGCATTATTCCACCTGCATCGGGGGGGCTGCCATTCCTTGCAGAGATTCAGAAAAAGCGTGATGACCGCTTTGTGGTGGATGGCGGTTCAAACTACACGACACAATCTTCTGCACAAAGTCATGAACCTGTAAAGCCACAGATAACATCTCTTCGCGACCACTCACAGCAACCCCCACCGCATCTACCTACATCCGCTGCCCCACCATTGCCACAGATGGCTGCACCCGCGCCCCCAATCCCTAGCTTTGCCGCTCCTCAGATTCCTCAAGTGCAGTTGCCGGCGGCACACCAACCGGCTGACACAGTTGCCGAGGGAACGAGCACGACCCACAGTGAGCATCCGTTCCTTTCGGAGATGCAGAGGCGTTTGGACGCTACCTCATTGGCAGGGAGCAGTCCCTCCCGCTCCACAGCCGAGAGATATGAAACCGCTGACACTCCGGCATCTTCCGCAGGTGATGCAGCAATTCCACTGGGGCGCCCTCATGTGAAGCAACAGCCAGATCGGACCTTCTCGCCTCCCCAGCATATTCCGCCAGCTGCCGTACCGCCGCCACCGCCTTCTATTCCGCCCCCAGTACTGGACGAACGGCCACCCGAGATGATCGCCAAGGCGCCGCCTCCCCCTCCTCCGCCTCAGGCTGAAGGGGCATTTCCGCCTCCGGCAAGCGTGCCTTCCCATAGACAGCGCCTCTTCTCGAGCGCGGGCGGCACCTCAGGGTCCTCCAGCCAGGTCCCTGTCCGGGAGTCCAGCATTGACACCTTCACTATTAGTAATAGAGTGTCCACCGGAGATGCCGTGTCGCGGCAGCCCATCTGCATTGATGACACCAGGTTTAAGTTCAGCAATGCTGGTGGCATCCCCAAGCCAAGGGTCTTCCAGAACAAAACAAAACTGTACCCCAGCGGTAGAGGCAGCAGCGTTCCGTTAGATTTAAGTTTATATTCCTAAGCACACGTGCGGGTGTATATATCATGTGTTAGAAGTCATTCTTTATATACATGAAGGACAGTCAACTATTCCCAACCGTCAAGCCACCGCTTTTTCCAGAAGTTACAGTCGAAGAGCTCCTTCCCAAGCTTTTGGTTCACATCGTTGTGGGCCTCGCACATCCACTGGCCGAGCTCATCCCGGGAATCCACCCGAGGAGCCCGGTCCCTGATGTATTGCTCGAAATCTTTGGCGCACCAGTTGCAAGGGTAGATGTGCGAGAAAATGGACAGGAACTGCCGCATCTCCTGCTTCTGCGCGTCGCTCGGTTGTCTTGGGTATTTGGCTGCGGCGGTGTGGAGCAGCGTCCACGAAGACCTGCCCAGCTCCTCAACGTCTGCCGGCTCTACTTGGCGATAATGCTTGCTCCCCGGGATATTTGCACTCACGGTCGCGGCCGCCGCTGCTGCCTCAGGTACTGCCCCCGTGGAATCTGCCACTTTGCCATGCAGCGCATTCGTAGCAAACTTGAAATCTAGCAGTGTGTTGCACGACCGGCAACTGCCATTTGAACGTTAGTAAATGTCTCATTCGGATGATTAATGCCCAGTCGACCCTTAGATTACATACGGTTTCCCATCCTCGTCGTATACAATGGTTCTACCGGAGGGTCCAGCCGAATACGACTTCTGCGAAACGCTGACGGAAGTTTCAGGCATTATAATGGTGTGTACTACCCTACTGGACGAGCTATTCAAGAGCACTAAAGCCCACTAGTCTCATGTCAGATTCAACAGTTTGGGTTACGTATATAATGATTTAGTCAAGTCCACCGGAGAGCAGCGTTAGTCCAGAGCTACCGAAGTCACGAACGGCTGGGTGGCATCGAGCTTGAGATTCTTCAGGAAGTCCCTGGTCTGCAGCGGGCGTACTTTCAATGGTTTTCCCTCGTAGCTTGCGTCCTTTGCACTGAGTTGCCTCTTCTGCCGGATGTACTCGCGCGCAGCGTTCAACGCGGCGTCTCTGCAGAGTTCCTTGAGCTCAGAGCCTGATAGGCCGCGCGTGGCCTTGACCAGATAGTCAATGTCGAAGTCTTGCGGGTCGACTTCCACGTTCTCGAGAATCACGTCTAGAATCTTGCGGCGCTGCGGCTCGTTGGGCAGCGGAACAGAGAAGCGTTTGGACAAGCGACGCAGGAAGGCGCTGTCTATGTCGGTGATCCGGTTGGTGGCCCCCATCACTATTATCCGGCCGTTGGACGTCAAGCCGTCCCACAGGGTCATGAACTCTGCCTTGAGCATGGCCGTGACCTCGTGGTCAGACGACGCCCGCTCGCGCAGGAACGAATCGATCTCGTCGATAAATATGATGCACGGCTGTATCTTGTTGGCCAGCGAAAAGAGCGCGTCGACGATCTTGTTCGACTCCCCGTACCACTTGTCCATGATGGACGACATTCTGATCGACAGGAAGTTCGCGCCGCTCTCGCGCGCCAACGCCTTTGCGATCATCGTCTTGCCACACCCGGGCGGGCCGTACAGCAGCACGCCCGTCGGCGCCTCCAGCAGTGAGTGCTGTGTGTACAGCTCCGGCGTGGTGAGCGGGTAGATTACGCTCTCTGTGAGCTCGTCGATAATCGTTTCCAGGCCTCCAATGTCGGAGAAGGACACATCGATGTCCTGCGGCGTGACCACCGACGCCAGCGCGTTCTGCTCGTAGCTGTTCAGGTGCACGCGCGAGAGTTCCGGGTTCGCCTCAACCAGTCTGCGCCAAGTCGTGCTCTGTTTCTCTCGTGACTCCTTCGAAACGCTGGCCAGAGGTCCGTCTGCATCATTGAACAGTCTATGAAGTAGGTAGTATAACGAGATACCAGTCCCTATTAAAACCGACCAGTCTGTGACTGTCTTTAGGTCTATATTACGAGCCATTTTCCTATATTAACGTCCGACCTGGCCAAGAGGATGACTTAGTCAAATGCTCTTTTTGACTAAAGCCCCCAAGCATGGAAGACCTTTGGAAAATTTTCAGTCTGAGATGAGCTATGATGGTACAAGTAGAACAAGCTAATAGCCTCTAGTTAAGTAGTAGTTTCGAACCTCGAGCTGTTAGCAGTCGATAGCTTGTTTCGCATGTCTAAACACGGGATTAGGCTCCCTGGAGCTCTTTTGGACGAGCTAAATGGCAAGGACTACAAGGATGATGAGCGATTCAAAGGCCACAGGTCAAAGAGGGCGCGCAATCAGCCCAATAGGAAGGATAAGCGCCGGGAACGCCGGCAGCTGAAGAAGCAGAAGCGACAGCGGGGCGATGTGGAGTCAGCCCCGCAAACGGGGCGTGCTGCGGCAGCGCGGCCAAGGCAACAAAAGAAAGAGAAGGCGGCCCCGGCGCCAAGGCAGACGGCCGCTCCGTTCTCATCGGATGACGAGCTCTCGTCCGGGGATTTCGATGAGTTTGATGAGGGCGATCTGAGTGCAGGCGAGCTCGAGCAGCTGCGCGAACTAGAGGAGGACGAGTCCGCATCGGAAGATGAGGGCGGCAACAGCAGCAGCAGCGATGAGCAGGAGGAGGAGGAGGAGGAGGAGGAGCTAGATGCCGCGCAGACGATGGAGCGGCTGCGCGCACTGAAGGCGGCCAAGGTTAAGAAACAGCAGAGATCGAAAGAGCCCGAGCAGGAGGAGGAGCTAGATGCCGCGCAGACGATGGAGCGGCTGCGCGCACTGAAGGCAGCGAAGAGCAAAGCGAAGCATAGATCCCAGGAGGAGGAAGAGGACGATGACAGCGAAGAGGACGATGACAGCGAAGATGACGACGAGGAGGAGTTCCGTGGCTTTGATGACGAACCAGAACACGACGCGCGGGAGCGCGCCGCTAGATCCTCGAGCAGTAGAGCTCCCATCCTGCCTGAGGACCTCGCTGCAGTTGAACGGGATGAGATGGCCATGAACTATTACGGGAAGAAGCTGGGTTTGAAACGCAAGAAGTGGCAGCTACATGCTACAGACGAATTTGATGCGATTGGTGGCCTGCTCGAGGGCTTGGATTTCTTCCAGAATTATGGCGAGGAAGGCCAGTATTCCGAAGATGAGGAAGCCTCGCAAGAAGACACTGGGTCCGAGTCGGGCGACGAGGAGATCGGCAGCGAGGCCGGCGACAATGCAAGAAGCGACGGCGGGCTACCTTTTTCGTCGGACGATGAGCTCTCTTCTGGGGACTTTGAAGAACTAGATGAAGAGGATGTCGAAGACGACTCAGAACATGTTGAGCAAGCGAAGAAGAGCAAGAAGGAGAACCCCTATGTAGCGCCCGCTGCTGGTTCTTATGTGCCACCTTCACTCCGCAAAAAGATGTTGGCAGAAACTGACAGCAAGGAAACCGTGCAGCTCAAAAGAAGCGTGAGGTCATCATTGAACAAGCTTTCTGAGTCGAACATACCGATCATTGTAGCATCTTTAAACGAGCAGTACGACCTGCATGCACGGCAGTATGTGACAGACGCGATCAATAGTCAGATCATCGAGATTATCTCTCAGAATAACAAACTGTTGGATACTTTTATTATGGCCTACGCCAGTGTGGCCTATGCACTATGGAGACTGCGCGGAGTTGAAGTTGGCGCTTCGTTTGTGCAAGAGGCTGTTCTCTCGTTTCTTCGGCTATATGATGAGCAAATGAAGCAAATAGAGGACATGGGCGACATCGATGTCAATACATTCTCAAAAAAATGTAGCAATCTCATAACGCTACTAGCATATGCCTACAATTTCGGGATGGTATCTTCTCGGTTAATCTACGACTGTGTGCGTGTTTTTATTAACAAACCTAATGAGTTCACGATGGAGTTGGTTCTTCGAGTTGTCTCGGTCAGTGGGCCTTTAATACGTGGTGATGACCCTGCTGCTTTGAAGGATATTTTGGCAGAGCTATTACCGAACGTTAATAAGATCAAGCAGACCACACGCATGAAGTTCTTGCTGGACACTCTATTGGATTTGAAAAACAATCGGTTGAAGCCATCCATTCTAGCTGCAAGTCACCATGGTATTAAAAAAGTTCTTGCTGGCGCCTTGAAGACAGCTGCTCCCACTGACGCCTTGCAGGTTTCTCTAGAGGATATTCAGCAGATTGAGACGAAGGGCAAATGGTGGTTGGTTGGCTCCTCTTGGAAGGGGAATATGGACAATGCCTTCGCTGAAGCCGATAAAGCCAAGCCAGAGCCGGTTGCGAAGAAGCGCACCATTGAAATTACAGACACTCTTCTAGATGGCATACCTGACTGGAATGAGATCGCTAAAGCCCAAAGGATGAATACTGATGTCAGGAGGGCAATATTCATCAGCATTATGTCTGCACACGATTATATGGATGCGTTTACCAAACTTGAGAAGCTGAACCTGAAGAACAAGCAGTCTTTAGAAGTTCCAAAGGTGTTGGTCCACTGTTTATCAGTAGACAGTGCGCAAAACGGTTACAACCCATATTATTCGCTGCTAGGTAGCAAGATCTGCCAACAACACCATTCCATCGCGAAGTCTTTCCAATTTCTGTTCTGGAATATTATGAGGAAGTTTGAGAACGATATTGGGAGCGATGATGAGGAAGATCCCTTCCAGATCAACGATTTGGACGAGGAGAAGACCTTGCGCATGCTTTCTAACCAAGCCTGTTTCTTCGGCTACCTGATGGCCGAAGGTCAGGTAAAGTTAGATGTTTTAAAACATGTATCCATTATGGGGTTGAACTCTGACGGGAGACTTTTCCTAGAGAATCTTCTATTTCAGTTTCTGTTGGCCTCAGCCAAAAAAGCAGAAACTAAAAAGAAGGTGGGGAATATCAAGGAATGGTCTTACAGAGATGACTTGTTGCAGGGCGCCCTGTCGCATGGGATCCAGGCCGAAAATAAAAAGATAATCTGCAAATCGCTCAGGATGTTTATGAGGAATTTTAGATACACGAACTATATTCGTGGTCAGCCTGGCTCGAAGGAGTATCAACGTGACATGAGAAGGTTGGACTGGGCCGTTAAGCGTTTTTTGGAACTTATAGATGAAGAACTGGATAGTGCAGATTTGTGAAGAGCTTTCTTGTCACTAGTCTGAATGCATATTTACGTGTAACATTGAACATACGTACTCTATATTAAAAGTGGTGAAAGTGATGAGAGTATGACGTCGTGGCTTTTATTGCATACCAACTTTATGAATTACAGGTTATATCGGTGAATGAGCTACAAAAAGCGATGTACAAATTACATAGCTTGTTGAGCGTCGGCCACGGCACCAACCAACCGGCGGCCATCAGCCTTTTGTTTTACCTTTATGATAAAAGTCTCTAGCTTTCCGTCTGTAATAATAGGCCATTTGATGAGATTTTCATTGTCGGCGTCGATTGGCTGGTATTTGAAGCTCTTCACAACGCTCGTATTGAGCAATACGTGACCCATACCCTCGGATCTGCAAAGAACCCTCACCTTACCCTTGTCGTCCTTCTTCCGCAGGAGCTTTAGCTCTCCTACACCGCGGGAGGTGTAGCCCTTAGTATCCGAATCGAATATGAGTAGTTTGGCTTTCTCGCAGAATAGTACCTCTTCATTCTCTTCGCCATTGGTCATCTTAATGCCTTCCGATTCAGGCTCCCCTGTTTGAGCCTGGTCATTGGCACCTTCATGTGCGGCAGTAGCCTCTTCCGTGCCTGTTTGCTCTATATTCTCTGTAGTCAACGTCTTTGAGTCTTGTGCGAATGGTAGGGAAAACTTGAAGTCCCCCGCCGGCTGCTGGGAAGCATCCGCTGGTTTCGCTCCAAAGGAGAAGGAAGGTGCCAAGGAAGCTGTTGAAGACCCAAACGAAAACGAGAGGGGTTTGTTCTGCTGCTTCGATTGATCAGCAACCGGCAACTTGACACCGAATGGCGTGGCAGCGGTGTTTGTCGTACCCGTTCCAAACTGGAAGGCTGGCTTGGAAGTAACGCCCTGTTTTGCGTCACTTGTAGGAGCACCAAATGTGGGTTTGCTGTTCTCCACGTTCTTTTCTGCTGCCGTGCCAAAAGTGAAGCGTGGTTTATCTTCCTTGTCATTCTGCTGATTTGCTGATACACCAAAGCTGAACACCGGCTTCTCTGCCTTCTCGGTCTTATCCGCCTGCGTGGAGGCCGAAAACCCAAAGCTGAAGGAAGGCTTCGCGGCTTCAGGTTTCTTATCACTTGGAACTCCAAAGGTGAACACAGGTTTGGTTGGAGTAGTACCGTTGAGACTAGCCTCCTGCGCAGCGGCGCCCCCAAACGCGGTCACAGCCGCGCTGCTTGATTTTTCATCGCTTTTTGTACTGAAGATCGGCGCGGATTGCTCTGCCTTATTTTCCGCGCTGTCTTTGTTAAGCTTAAATATCCCGCTGGAGACGTTACCGCTGACAGTGAAGGTCGGGCCCTTCACCTCGATCTCATCCTCGCTGTCGCTGTCCTCCTTCTTTTGTTGCTTCTTCGTGCCAAACGAAAACACAGGGTTTTTCGTGGTAGGTCCCTGGGCCAGCACGAACTTGGGGCCCTCGACCTTCACCGGTTTGACCTCATCTTCGCTCATCGCATCAGAGTCATCCTCCTCAGCCTGCTTGGCGCCGCCTGCGCACGCCATCCCCACGTCGTGCTTGATCACTGTAGCATACTTGCCCTCCCGCTCCTCCTCCATGCCGACCGAGAGGACGCCAATGCTCGACAGGTACTTCTTGTACTTCTCCAGCGCGGGCGTCAAATTGACAAACGGGTCCTCGCGCACTGCATGCATCACCTTCTCGTGGAACTGCATGTTCAGCGCCTGCAGCTTGGCCTGCTGATCCCCCGCCGGCGCGGTCGCCGGCGCAGGCGCCGCCTCCTCCGCACCGGGAGCCGCCCCCGCTCTCTTCACAAATGCAAATGCATTCCCGAAGCCCGCGCCGCCGCTGGCGGATGACGTTTTGCGCTTGGGCATCGCGATTTTCCTCTTCTGCATGGTCAACGCAGACGCCAACTTGGGCCCGCTGCCCGTCTCGCCCTCAGAGTCCGAAGCACTCTGCTCATAAGTCTCCCGCGTGATCTGGGATCCCGCAAATCGCTTAGCCATCCTCCTTGACAACTGGCCCCTGTCAGTCGCTGATGTCCTGCTGCGTTCCGAACCAAGCTCTGTTCGTGGGCTGGTTAAAGGTGAACTTTTTCCGGCGTCCCACGCCAAGCCGATCGTTGCAAAGAGATTCACAGCGCTAACTCGTCGTAGCCGCGATCTACCAAGCGCTGCCGGTACCCTTACAGCCCGCCTCCAACACGTCCCTGTGCCGTCTTGTCTCCGCAGCCGCTGCTCTTCCCATTAGTTTCTCCGCTCCGCTTCGAACCCCAGCCCTCAACGGGCGGCGGCGCTAGCCGCTGCACCACCAAAGCGAAAATTGTAAATCGTCGCTTACGAAAGAGGGTACCCCTTCTGTGACTGCACATCCGTACATCCATGGACTCCGCCAAATCTGAGTTCGGACCGACGCAATACTGGTTCCGCAACGGGCCCTGCTCACCACTGAATCCTCCCACGCTCTATTGATTAAAGCAGAAGAGCTAAGTAAGTCGCTGAAGTCTGGCAAAGTAGAAACCAGCTAGGAACATTTAGAGTATGTGAGAGGACATGTGGGACCAACGCCGTTGAGGCGCGTAGGCGTTCAGGCGCGCAGGAGGCTACCGGCACGCCTGCAGCCACGCCTGCCGCCAGAAGAGCGGCCAGCTCGCTGCCGGACAGCTACTAACGAGCACACAGTAATATGCCACCAAAACAACAATTATCTAAGGCCCAGAAGGCCGCCGCCGCCATGGCCGGTGGTAAGAAGTCCAAGAAGAAGTGGTCCAAGAAGTCCCACAAGGACAAGGCCCAGCACGCCGTCATCTTGGACCAGGACAAGCTTGACAGAATCCTAAAGGAGGTCCCAACCTACAGATACGTCTCTGTGTCCGTGTTGGTCGACAGATTGAAGATCGGCGGTTCCATGGCCAGAGTTGCTTTGAGACACTTGGAGACCGAGGGCATCATCAAGCCAATCTCCAAGCACTCCAAGCAGGCTATCTACACCAGAGCTACTGCGTCTGAATAAATGCAATGCGCCTATGAGCCACCTTTGTATATTTCACATTGTAGTCAGAAGGTATAATATATCATTTCACGTTACATGCGCGGCGCTGTTGGGGCAGCAGTGGCAGTCGACCGCTGTGAGCCCTAATGCGCGTCCAGCCCTCTGCGGCGTGGGGCGGTCGAAAATTTTTCAACCTGGAAAAGTATAAATACTACGGTGCTCGCAGTGGTGGACTGTCTCGCCTGCGATGAGGTGCCGAGGTGCCAGCCGGCATACTGCCCTGAGTCCAGGGGGTTATGCTGGCATGCGGTGCTGCTAAAGTGCTCGGGGAAGCTTTCTAATGATTATATCGCTATTTCTCACTGAGGAAGTACATGCAGGACAAATTGTTAATTAGGAATTCTTCGTTTATGATCGGAGAGCACCTCCCCCAGCGCAGCACTGCGCAGCCCAACCATGAGACCATGGTGTCCGACAGAAGGTGTGCTTCGCCGTTCTATGATGAATAGCTTCCACAGCTCTCGATCCGGCGATGATTCTCAGGAATATGTGCCAGGATATATCATGCATCACCATCTGAGATTCGAACAGGTAAAGTCTTCTGCTGGATTGGCCGTATGCGTTCTTCTAGATGATGATAAAACTTTTTATTCAGTTCTGCTTCTGAACATCTAGGAAGATAACTCTATTACCAAAGCTCAAAACTCTGACAGGAGGAACGCATAACGGTCTGGGCTGCTAGTGCCAAAGAGTAACGTAAAATCTAACGAAAGTACTTAGTGGGCAGGGCCGCCTGCTCAGAGCCTCTTGCGGGCCTCTTCCTGAGTGACCTTCTGCTCCCGTAGTTTCCGGAGCAGGAAGTCTTGCACGGCGTCCCAGCGTTCGCGCTGGCTCGCGGGAACCACACGCTTCAGCTTGGAAAGAATCCGCAGCACGGTTGTCTGCACGTAAGGGGAGAAGTTCAGCTTGAGCCAGTAGATGGCCAAGTAGAAGACCAGCGCGAACCCCGATGCGCCCCGGAAGAGCAGCGTGTCCCACAGGAGAGAGATAAGCACGACCAGCTCAGAGTACGCTATCAGGTGAAGCAGCATGGAGTTCTGCTTCGTCGTCTCGTCATCACTGGCGCTCTGCTTCTTGGTCAGGTGCAGGTAGCTCGTGATGATGAAGGGTACCAGTTTGTAGAACGAGGACCGCGAAAACAGCCACAGGGTCGCAATCAACAGGTTCTGGAAGTTGTCCTTGCTGAGCAGGTCGTAGTACGTTGGGTTCAGCCGCGCCCAGTTCTGCCACGAGGTCACGCCGTGCGAGAACAGGACGCCCACTAGCGCCAGACGGTACGATGCTGGCACCCCGGTCTTCGCGGCCCAGTACCCAATCCCATGGTGGGGTACCAGCCCGTACTTTGAGAACGACAATAGCCGCGATGGCACCAGCCACGACGGCAACAGCCGCGACCAGCCCCAGTGCCGGTAGAAGAACAGCACGTTATACACGCAGGCGCACGTAAAGATCAGTCCGCATGTCAGTGTCATCACGTGACCCACAGTCCAGATGAGCTTCTGCCTCACCACCGGGTCCTGCTGCGGTTTGCGTTTCTTTCTGATTACCTCTTTCTTCACCATATTTCTACTCTTGCTCGACTTCTTCAATTGCTCGTCTAATGTTGCACAGCTGTTAAGGAGCGCGTGCTAAGGATGATGCCCTTCATATAGCTCATGTGGTCAAAAGTTGCCGTGTGCTGGTATCTTGCTTTTCAACGGTTTTTTGCTAGGGGGGGGTTAGGGCACGTGATCACCGCTCATCGGGCGGTTGATCGGCATCGCCCTCCATATTGCGCAACAGGCGCCCATGACTGGATCGAGACCCTCCATGTTAGTCCATATGATGGTCTCCTGTACTCCTCTTGGGCGTAGTGAACCGCAGCGCCGTGGCTGAAAAATTGCGATGCGGGCGCATCTGCTCGCCGACGAAACCCATTCACAGGCCAACGGACGTCAGCATGGCCAAATCACGGTTTGAGTATGTGCGCGAGTACGAGGTGCATGACACGCTGCTGCCCGAGACGTACATTGTGGTGCGTATCGATGGAAAGCACTTCCATGAGTTCTCGCAGCACTACTCTTTCGAGAAACCAAACGATGAGCGGGCGTTGAAGCTCATGAATGCTAGCGCGAAGAACGTTGTGATGGCGTATTCCGGTGACATCATTTTGGCGTTCGGGGAGAGCGACGAGTACTCATTCATTCTGCGCAAGGACAGTACCCTGTTCAGGCGACGCAGGGACAAGCTGAGCACGTTGTTTGTGTCGCTGTTTACCGCGCAGTACGTTGCATTGTGGCCCAAGTTCTTCCCGGAGCAGCCGCTCAGCCATAAGCGGCTGCCGTTCTTCGATTCGCGCTGCGTGTGCTATCCTAACACGACCGTTGTGAAAGACTACTTGTGTTGGCGCTACGTAGATACACACATCAACAACCTGTACAACACCGTCTTCTGGAATTTGGTATTGAAGTGCAACCTGACGCCGCGCGAAGCAGAGCAACGCCTCTCCGGCACCTTATCCAGCGACAAGCAGGAGATACTATTCAGTGAGTGCGGCGTCAACTACAACAACGAGTCCGAGATGTTCAAAAAGGGCTCCTTGATCAACCGGAAGGGAGAAATCATGCATATCGACGTGGTGAAGCAAATAGATGAGCTATTTGCGGGTTTTTAAAGGTCTACATATCGCAGTTCTGATCTATTGCACAAGAAATAGGCACGCTGGCTGCCCAAAAGCTGCACTCCATGCACCAGGTCGCCCTCGCCGCCAACCTTTATGTGGTTAACGGCTAGCTCTAACTCTGCTTTGTAGTCGTATCGCCATACACATAGAATGCCGCACTCGGTGCCCGATACGATTGTAATCTCGCTAACGTTGTCGAAATGCAATGCGCAGTTGAGCAATGGTGAGCTTTCTGGTTTAGAAATTGGTCGCCTGAACGTATGTACTACATCCCAGTCGCCTCTGGTGCTTCGTTTGTACATGATGCAGCCGATGTTGGTCACAGAGCCGCAATAGTAATTGACATACGTAGTTGTCAGGCGTTTCACCGTGACATATGCGACGCTCGTTAATGTGTTGTTGTTAGCCTGCTCAAAGGATAGTATACTCTGCCGCTCCAACGTGCCTTCGTGTAACCAATATATGCTATTGTCGAAGCAGGCCATTGCAACGGCTTTCAATGGGCCTAGCTTTGCTTCCCACGAACCATATTCTTCGGACCCCGTAGCCATACAATTGAGCGAGTCGTCCGACACCTCCATCAACTGCTGGAAGGAGTGGAACTTGTCGCTGGAAACGCTGTACTTGACCTGCATGGCCTGGCCCAGCCTAGTACAGAACCAAATCTCGATCACTCCATTCGTGGTCGCCTTCGCCTCGAAACTCAGGATCCTGTCCTGTCCATGCGAAAGCTGCCACTTTGCCGTAACGCCGTCACCGTCATCGAGCCCAAAAAGCTGCTCCAAACTCATCAGCTGAATCCCATCGCCGGCGTTTATCACCACTATGTCGGTCTTTTCCACCTTGTTCTTCCGGATTACTGGGACCTTAATGATGGCCAATTTATTTAGCACTGCGTCATCGTGAGCTGCTTCCGTGCCAACTTCGACCGGCTTGTTGAATGTGATAGTCTTCTCGTTGTCCACACTAAAGAGTTTCAAGACACCCTTGGACTTTGCGTATGTGACCTCAGCAAAGATCACATACCTCAATCCATTTGTCACGCAGTATCCTGTAATAACTGATCCTTCTGAAGCCTTTAATAGCTGTATACTCATTAAGTTCAAGTGAGTTGATTGATTTACTAGATATTCGCCCACTCTTTTTCACTATGGCCGGGGTAGGCTTTTCACACATATTCTGCACCCACCTACTTTTGAGGTTCAATGCCACATCTCGGATCCAAATCTCAAAATCAGTGCAAATGAAGTCCTGACGTATATTCTTTCTAAATGTACAGGTGATATGTGATATCTATATGATTAAATTATATTTATTTTGGGTCGACGTTGTAACGCAACCTGATGCCCATAGCGGCAAGCTCTGAGTCCAAGTACTTCAAGACAAACGGAATTGCCACTGTCGTGGTGTTACCGCCGCCCACAAACTTGTTACCTTGGCCATCCTCCCATATATGCGAGTCGTCAATGAAAATAGAGTCTTCGCTATCCTGCTGCGTGATGATCTTCTTAGCTTCATCGAAGGAAATGGCGCAACGACGACAGCGTATGGTGACCATCGATCCGATCTTCGGAACACTGCTCTGGGTGGTTAGGATCGAGCCACACTCACGGCAGACAGCAGATTGCGTGTAGTCCGAGGAGTTGAGCAGACGGTCCTGCAACAAGAAGGAGGTACCGTGCCCGATGAGCGCGTCTCTTTCCATTTCACCTACACGGATACCACCATGCCTCTTTCTTCCCTTCACCGGCTGCATGGTCAAACTGTTAACAGGACCCGTGGAACGGACCTGGAACTTGTCGTTGACCATGTGACGCAGACGCTGGTAATACACCACCCCGATGTAAATGTCCGCGCGCAGTTCTTCACCTGTTGCGCCAGAGTACATTGGCTCGTTACCGTGGTAGTTGTAGCCTGCCTTCAATAGCTGGTCACCAAAGTAGTCTGCTGGCGTGTCTTCTTCGCTGAAAGTCCACGGAGTAGCGTCCTGGGCGATACCATGCAGAGCACCTGCCTTACCTGCTAGGGACTCGACAAACATACCAATAGTCATACGAGAAGGAAATGCATGTGGGTTAATGATGACATCAGGCTGAATACCCGTTTCACTGAAGGGCATATCAACGGTTGGCCACTTTCTAGAGCACACACCCTTCTGACCGTGTCTGGAAGAGAACTTGTCACCAATCTGAGGAACTCTTCTTATCCGGTATTTTATGGTGATGTATTGAAGTTCTTGGAATTTGTTGGATTCGTCTCCGATCAAAGTGACTTCCTCGATATAAGCTGGCTCGCTCGAATGGTAAGTTTTGATCTTAGTCTTGTTCAACGTATCGTCGAAGTAGGCGCAAATAGGATCACCTTCCTCGACGTAGGAGCCAATGATAGGTAGACCATCCTCATCCAGCTTTTCCAGCCATTCCTTAGGCCACTCATCGGTTCCAAACCCGAAATGCTGTGTAACAGGATCACCACGGCCCCTGCTTAAAGATAAGTCAATTTTCTCAGTTTTGTAGACAGTACCATAAGAAAACCCTCTTTCGTCTGCAGATTTGTTGATAATCATTGCATCGTCCATATCGTAACCTGTGTAAGAGATAACTGCGACGACAGCATTGGTTCCGTTAGGGAAATTGTCCATACCATAGTCATCATACAGGTTCGCCTTCACGATAGGAGTCTGCCCGCTCTGCAGTCTATAGAGTTTGTTATCGGAACGATGGCATAGTGCCACACCGGGTGTACCCATTGTTTGCTTACCCATCTGACATTGGTACATATTTCTGGGAGATTGGTTGAAGTCAGAGAATGGAGTCAGGTTAGCAAGAATGGACAGAATATTTGTTGGTGAAAATTCAACATGAGTATGGACGTTATTCTGGATTTCTTCAGGTGTGACTGCGATGTCCATGTAGACTTGTTCGAAAGGACCAACAATGTCTTGCTTATCCAGTGGCAAGTAGCGTACTGGGCGCATCATCCTAGAGTGTCCACCGAAGAGATACAGTCCAGGATATTGTCCTCTTTTTGATGCTGGAACATAACCTATCTCAAGGTCCAAAGGCAAGCCATCAGTCTTTCCTTCCACTTTCCAATATCTCAGCGTATCCGCTACAATTCTGCCTTGTTCATGAGAGCACCAACCGACAATCTTACCATCCAGTTGCACGCAGCACAACGAAGGGCCTGCAGCAGTAACATGAGCGGCTGGAGAGACGCCCAAACTATAAAGAAGCGTTGGGATTTTTGAAACATCTGACTGAGTGGTGGATATTTTACACTTGTGCGCAAAATGGTTCAGCAAACCACACGGAGAACCATCGGGAGTGTGGACAGGGCACAGGAAACCCCAGGATTCTGGCAGTAACTTTCTCACAGTGGTGGTTTTCAACTGTGCAAAGAAAGAACCTCTGTGAACCATTCTGAAATGAGATATGAAACGGTAAAAGTTAATCTTTTCCGCAACAACTGTGTAACCAGAAACTTGCTGCAAATCCAGACCGGATTGGGACACCAAGTTACCGGTGGATAAAAAGTACTGTAGCTTGGATCCGATATTTTCATTGATTCTCGTGAGCACCCTTGTCATGTACTTCCTGTCTTTGAAATCGACGGGCATACCCCGATTAACATCGGCCTGTATCTGTAGTTTGATGTTTTGCAGATACTCCTCGATCTTTTCCTTGACTATCATGCCGTAGAGGAAACCTCCCAGTAGTACTTCCTGGTGCTGCGTCGCATCTGGATTGTCCGGGCAACATTCGCCTGCAACCAGAGAATATAGCTTCCTGATCATGAACATCAACATGTTAGACTTGTCCGTGTTTTCATCTCCCAGGTGCACCAAAACGATACGTCTTAACAGTTCCTGGCCAACCAGATAGTCACTCATGTCGGGTGACGCCTGCAGCACAACACGGAACTTGTCACCCAGGTACTGGAGAACTTGCCGGCGGTTCAGCAATTGCGGAAATCTCTTCTTGAAGCCCCGCAGTAGCAATTCTAAACGATCGGTCAAGAACGAGTTCGACGTGTCCGCACCCACAATCCCGTCAAAGATCTCGCGATCGCTTGCATCAGTCAGCGCCTTCAAGATCAGAACTACAGGCACCAGGTATTCATTTTTCCGCCAAGAAAATCTGAACGTCACCTGCCCGTCATTCAAGTAATGCAGAACATTCGTCTGAGATGTCTGGTCTGGACGCACGCACCTGATCTGCACACCGTAGTGCGAGTAGGACGTGCCTCTGTTGGCAAAAGAGGGACGGATGATCGCCATGGGGTGGTTTCTGCGCTGCACAATCAGCATTCTGATCAGCTTTTCGATACCGTTCACGATGAAGTACCCTCCCAGCTCGTCCGACTCTTCCTTGTGCTCCACCAGCTCCTGCGGCGACATCTTGTGCAGGTGGCACCGGTTGCTCTGCAGCATCACCGGCAGCGGCCCGCAGTCGCGCACCTCGCTGAAGGTCTCCTCGCCGTCGTTGACGGACCAGTTCAGCTTCAGCAGCAGCTTGCCTCTGTACGTCGTCAACCGCTTCCGCGCCTCCGCGGGAAACACGTTCCGCTCGGCCGCCGCAGTCACACCGTCATTGGACATGGGCTTCGTCAGCGACACCTGTGTCACGCTCAGCGCCAGCTTGTTCCCCAGGTAGTTCGGGTTCTCGTCCGACGCCTTGCCGTCAAACACCACCTTCGCGCCGATGTCGCGCGCTCCCAGGTTCAGCAGCCCGCCGCCCGGGCCTTCCGTGAGCGCATTGAACGACCCCACATGCGGCTCGACTGCCTCGTACAGCAGCGGGTACGCCGATTTATCTTTTGGCGGGCTCACAAACCGCGCTTCACGTTCCAACGTCCGAAACTGAGCCGTTCTATTGGCAGAAAGGGGTTCCATGACGCTCATTCTGCTGGCTTAACGCCTCCTTGTACTGCGTTCTTCCCGAGCTGCTCTGCGGCGATGAACTAACTACGCTGGACCGTGCAATCTCACTACTACTTGCGCTATAAGGAAAATTTTTATGGCGATGAGATGAGATGGAAAATTTTCAGGTTACATCTCAAGAATTGCTTTTTCCAGCGTGACAACCACAGCACCCATATAGCTGGTATTTTAAGCCGTTTTCAAGAAAAGCCTTGTTGGCGCAATCGGTAGCGCGTATGACTCTTAATCATAAGGTTACGGGTTCGAGCCCCGTACAGGGCTTTCAACTTTTTTTTTTTGAGCCGATAAACAAACACCCCTGTCATGTAAGAACCGACACTTCCTTGCCACAACACTCTGAAGCAAAACTAAGATTACTAGCGATGGTTGCGATGCAGTCGCGGTCTTACATGAGGGGGAGCGCAAGTGGGCGCCCCTGGTAGGTCTCTTAGCAACGGTTAGAGGTGGCCGTGATTGGCACCGTTATTAAGTTAGGGGCCCTACAAGGCGGATGCAGTTCATCCTGACCGTTGCCGTGTGGTGGAGAGCAGCGAAACTCAGTTGCGCCGATTGAGTAACGCGGAGAGAAAGATGGAGGGAGCTGCGTACGCGCGGTGGAACGCGCGGTGGAACGCGCGCTGTAGCTCAGGGGCTGACCGATGAGCAACGGCGGGCAGATGCGCTGTTCTGCGGCAGGTCGCCAAAAGGATATAAGGTGGCAGGCCTGACTTGGATTGGAACATATCTTCCCAACATCACCAAGCAACTGAGACGGACATACTTCCCGTGACAGACGCATACAAGACCAGTTCCAGATAGATGAAGTTATCACCCGCTTTTACAGTCGCCTTGATGGCGTTGGCCAAGATGGTCGTTGCCGACTCAGCTATGTTCAGCTTGAGCATATCCGGCGGAGTTGGAATCAACCAGGCTGCTGGCGTGTTCATGAAGTCTGGGAAGCTCGTGATTGGCGCCGAGGGGTCTGCGAGAGCAGCCGTGACGGAAGAGGGGAAGTTGTCCTTCGGCGGTGGATTGTTCGCAGTTGTGGATGATTCCGGCTTAATCAAGGGTGGCGCAGAGGCAGAGGGTACCAGTGGCTTCTCCATCACCAACGGCCGCTTGTCGTTCAGAGGCATTAACACCTTCTGTACCACTCATGTAGATGGTGACAGTGCTCTCGCTGTGGGCGGCGGTAGCGGCGAAGCCTCAATCCGCATCCAAGCGACAGCTGGCGGCTCTGTCTTAGGTGACTTCAAACCAGCGGGCTCCGTTGACGGTTCCTGCTCATGCCCTGACGCGTCTCTCCCTGGGAGTGGCACTCCGGGTAGCGGCGATAGCACGCCATCCGGCCCTGACGGTAGCCAGCCAAGCGGTTCTGGCAGCGGTGACCACCCAGCCAGCACTCCTGCATCTGGCCCAGAGGGCACCCAGCCAAGCGGCCCTGGTAACGGCGAACATCCAAGCGGCCCTGGTAACGGCCAACAGCCAGGCGGCCAACAGCCAGGCGGCCAACAGCCAGGCGGCCAACAGCCAGGCGGCCAACAGCCAGGCGGCCAACAGCCAGGCGGCCAACAGCCAGGCGGCCAACAGCCAGGCGGCCAACAGCCAGGCGGCCAACAGCCAAGCGGTCCTGGTAACGGCGAACAGCCAAGAGGTCCTGGTAACGACTCACCAGCGAACGGGCCTGCTTCTGGACCACAGGGCACCCAACCAAGCGGCCCTGGTAACGGCTCGCCAGCGGGCGGACAGCCAGCGAACGGCCCTGGGCACGGCCCTGGGCTCCCAACCGGCCCGGGACCTGCAATCGGTCAAGACGGGAGCCAGCCAAGCGCTCCAGGTAACGGCGGACAGCCAGCGAACGCGCCTGCACATGGCCCAGAGGGCAGTCAACCAAACGCACCTGCACCCGCACACGGCGCACCAAATGCGCCAGCAGACTCCGTTGCCGGTAAATTGCATGGCGCGGGTCAGGCTCTAGGCCACGCCGCTGGCTCTGTTCAAGGTGGCGGACGCGTGGATATTGGCGCCGTGGGGAATATCGCTGGCGATATCTCGGGTGCAGCGGAAACCGCAGGCCAGATTGCAGGCCGCCTTTCTGCTGCCGGTGAGGCTTTGGGACAAGCTGCCGGACGCATAAGTGCGGACGGCGGCGCTAGCGCGGGTATCGATGCCCATGCTGCAGGTGACGTTGCAGGTAAACTATCCGGTGCTGCAGACCTCGTAGGTTCGATCGCAGGCGAGCTATCCGGCGCGGCATCAGCTGCCGGTGAGCTAGCAGGATCTGTGTCCGGATCTTTGGGTGCTGCAGGAAATGCGGGCGTGTCCGGCTCTGCCAGTCTCGGCGGTGAGGCAGCAGGCCACCTTTCTGGTGCTGCTCAGGTTGCTGGTGACGTAGCAGGCAAGATTGCCGGAGCCGCTCAGGCAGCAGCGAATGCTGCAGGTCAGATACACGGTGCCGCGCATGCCTCGAGCCAGGCTGGCGCCAGCGGCGAAATCGCAGGCCATATCGCTGGCTTGGGCCAAACTCTCGGCGAGGCTGCCGCTACGCTCGGTGGACTTGCTGGGAGCTTGGGACCAACCATAGGCGGTAGCGTGGGCCCAGGTGGGATTTCTGGAAATATCGGATTAGGAGGTGTCGGTCTCGGCATCAACGCCGGGCTAGGCGGAGGTGCCGGTATTCACCAGGCGGAATTAAGCAATGCTGATGGCCATTCTCCTTTCGGAAACAAAGAGGGCGAAGAGAATGGACAGCAAGCTTGCTCAACTGTTACCACCACTATCGTTGCAGGCCAAGCCGACCAGGGTGGCGTGGCAACCGTGACCGTTCCACCTGGTGGAGGGGTAGCGACTGCCACTGTCTGGGCAGGTGAGAACCAGCAGGGCGGCAACGAAGGCAACCAAGGTGGTGTGGCGACAGCTACTGTCTGGCCAGGGCAGGGTAGCAACGAAGGCAGCCAGGAGGGTGTGGCTACATCTACCGTTTGGCCGCAGCAAAGCTCGCAGGGTGGCCAAGCTACGAGATCTATCCAACAGGCAACCACTAACGGCGCCGGATTTATGAACTTCCCAGTCGGTGCGGGGCTTTTGGCTGCTGCTGCTATGTTGTTGTAAACACAAAACCCCATGTGTTGAAGTTATGAGGTAATCAGCAATGTAGCATTGTTGCTAGCAGTGGCTGCCATTACGCGGTGACGCGCTTACCACATTTGTCATCTGGGAACTTTCGAAGCCTTGTGAAGACCAAAACCGGTTTCCATTTTCGAATGGCATTTACTCCATTTTAACCTTATGAACTTCAATGGGTTGGTTCTTTGCCTCATAGAGAGCATTCTTTTGTTAAACGTAACTTGCTGGTGGAGATGCGGAGGGAAGTCCGCGAAATTAAGGCTGGACGTAAAGCAATTATATAATACTAATAATAATACATGGTGTTTGTTTGGTCAGACGTATGCGGGGGAGCTTATCTGTGATATAAAAAATACAGGAACGGTATGTCCCATTTTGTAATTTTTTAACAATCCTCGAGCTTTGCTTACATTATTCGCATATGTTTCAATGTTTAATATATTTTTTTGAAAATGAATTGTGATTGTAATCACCAGATTTCTAGGGAAGCAAGTTCTGGACTCCGAAGGGTAAAATGTGAATGCCTCTGCGTGTTCGATACCGTCGAACCCTTTACATGCTATGCACTGGGTAAACTGTGTGCTGCCTCAAATTGGTGATCCGATCGCAGTTTAACCAACTTCATGCAACCATGGGAGAGTCACGAAAAGGTAACTAATGCACAGTACTCCACAGCAATACTGCATACAGGAGTGGTTGGCTCGACGGTGGAGCCCGACAATACCGCCCAATCTATCTTTTGCTGCCAACTCTGTGTGGATTGTGGTAGAATATCTTGAATAGCAAGAGGAGCGCAATGGATCAGAAGCCACCTTGTGATGGTCGTTTCGACAGTTGTTGACATTATGATGCCGCAAGGGCAACTATAGATCCTAATGCGGCGACGAATTGAGGCCAATGAGAGAACTAAGGAACTAGGATCGAATGTATATAAAGAGTGGATGAAAGAACTCCGTTGCATGTTTCCCACAGATCCCCCAGACAGAATCATTATTCCCCTGAAGTTCAACCAGATTAGGACGGTCCGAATCAATGAAGTTACCATCTACGGCTCTAGCAGTTGCGCTGTTGGCGGCTGCGAAGGTGGTCGTTGCTGACTCCGAGAAATTCAGCTTGGAATCACTCAGCGGGGCTGCGGACCTAAAATCTGTTAGCTTGCAGTTGAAGTCGGGGAAGTTAGTATTTAGCCCAGGAGGTAAGATTTCTGTGCTGGTTACTGATGCAGGAAGACTGAGCTTTGACGGTAATAAGTTTGCCGTTATTGAGGACTCGGGCGCCATTACGTTCGGTGACGAAAAAGAAGGTACGCTCGGTTTCGCAGTTAGAGATGGCCGTCTTACCTTTAGGTCCATCGACAGCTTCTCTGCTACTAAGGTTAACGGGGAATACACTCTTAGCGTTGGTTGGAACGCAGATGCAACCTCAGTTGGAATCCGGGCTGTAAAAGACGGGTCTCCAGTTAAGGACTTTACTCCTGTTGTCAGTATTATAGACAAACCAAAGGGCATAGACATTGGTTCATTATGCAGTAAGTTAGAAAAACTTTGCCATTGGTCTCATACACCATCATGCTCTACTGTGGTGCCACCTCCGCAGCCAACTACCTCCGGTAAGCCAGGTGAGTCGACTGCGGTGCCACCTCCACAGCCAACTACATCTGGCAAGCCAGGCGAGTCGACTGCGGTGCCACCTCCAAAGCCAACTACCTCCGGCAAGCCAGGTCCATCTACTACTGCGGTGCCACCTCCAAAGCCAACCACTTCCGGAAAGCCAGGCGAATCGACTGCCGTCGTACCACCCCCAAAGCCAACTACATCTGGTAAGCCAGGCGAGTCCACTGTGATTCCACCTCCAAAGCCAACTACCTCCGGTAAGCCGGGCGAGTCCACTGCCGTCGTACCACCCCCAAAGCCAACTACATCCGGTAAGCCAGGCGAGTCCACTGTGATTCCACCTCCAAAGCCAACTACCTCCGGCAAGCCAGGTCCATCTACTACTGCGGTGCCACCTCCAAAGCCAACCACTTCCGGAAAGCCAGGCCCATCTACTACTGCGGTGGTGCCACCTCCAAAGCCAACTACCTCCGGTAAGCCAGGCGAGTCCACTGTTATTCCACCTCCAAAGCCAACGACATCCGGCAAGCCAGGCCCATCTACTACTGCGGTGGTGCCACCTCCAAAGCCAACGACCTCCGGAAAGCCAGGTCCATCTACTACTGCGGTGCCACCTCCAAAGCCAACGACCTCCGGAAAGCCAGGTCCATCTACTACTGCGGTGCCACCTCCAAAGCCAACGACCTCCGGAAAGCCAGGTCCATCTACTACTGCGGTGCCACCTCCAAAGCCAACGACCTCCGGAAAGCCAGGCCCCTCTACTACTGCGGTGCCACCTCCACAGCCAACCACTTCCGGAAAGCCAGGCCCATCTACTACTGCGGTGCCACCTCCAAAGCCAACGACCTCCGGAAAGCCAGGTGAGTCCACTGTGATTCCACCTCCAAAGCCAACTACCTCCGGCAAGCCAGGCCCATCTACTACTGCGGTGGTGCCACCTCCAAAGCCAACGACCTCCGGTAAGCCAGGTGAGTCGACTGCCGTCGTACCACCTCCAAAGCCAACGACCTCCGGTAAGCCAGGCCCATCTACTACTGCAGTGCCACCTCCAAAGCCAACGACCTCCGGTAAGCCAGGTCCATCTACTACTGCGGTGCCACCTCCAAAGCCAACTACCTCCGGAAAGCCAGGCCCATCTACTACTGCGGTGCCACCTCCAAAGCCAACTACCTCCGGAAAGCCAGGTGAGTCCACTGCGGTGCCACCTCCAAAGCCAACTACCTCCGGCAAGCCAGGCCCATCTACTACTGCGGTGCCACCTCCAAAGCCAACCAACCCAGGCAAGCCTTGCACGCACTCGCACCGTCCGGGTGAAACATGCACGCACCACCCAGGCAAACCAACCTCTCATGGCCCACCCCCACAACCAACCGCACCAGGACATACAACTGGACATGTTCCACCTCCAAAACCAACCGCACCAGGGCATACGACTGGCCATGTTCCACACCCAAAACCAGACCATCCCCACCACCCAGGGAAGCCGTGCACACACTCTCACCGTCCAGGTGAAACTTGCACGCACCACCACCCAGGCCAGCCAACTGGCCATGTTGAACATCCAAAACCAGACCATCCCCACCACCCAGGGAAGCCGTGCACACACTCTCACCGTCCAGGTGAAACTTGCACGCACCACCACCCAGGCCAGCCAACTGGCCATGTTCCACACCCAAAACCAGACCATCCCCACCACCCAGGGAAGCCGTGCACACACTCTCACCGTCCAGGTGAAACTTGCACGCACCACCACCCAGGCCAGCCAACTGGCCATGTTCCACACCCAAAACCAGACCATCCCCACCACCCAGGGAAGCCGTGCACACACTCGCACCGTCCAGGTGAACCATGCACGCATCACCCAGGCAAGCCCACTGGTCGTGCTCCACCTCAACCAAACAAGCCTCACCACACAAGGAAGCCATGCACACACTCGCACCGTCCAGGTGAACCATGCACGCATCACCCAGGTCAACCAAAGCCTACTGCAAAGCCTCCAGCGGCACAACCAGGTAAACCCGCTCCACCAGTCCAACCAAAGCCTACTGCAAAGCCACATGGCGGGCATCCCGGTGGTCATCGGCCAGGAGGGTCGAAAGATTGCCATGAAACAAAAACTTATAAAGGCGGCATCCGAGTTGATAAAGGGCCCCACCATACCAAAGGTGGAGGGATAGTCCACGAAGGACAAGCTACCAAGATTGCCGGTCACGGTGCCGGCCCTGCAGCTACTGCTGCTCCAGGTGCCGGTGGCCACGGAACTAGTGGCGGCGGCGCCAGCGGGCATGGCGGCGCCAGCGGGCATGGCAAGAAAGCCAGCGGGCATGGCGGTGTCAGCGGGCATGGCGGTGTCAGCGGGCATGGCGGTGCCAGCGGGCATGGCGGTGCCAGCGGCGGGAAGAAAGCCAGCGGCAGCGGAACCAGAGGCGCTGGAGCAGCCCACCACAGGGGTAGCGGCTCCAGCAAGGGTTCAGGGAGCGGAGCGCACAGAGGAGGCTCAAGAAGTGGAGGCCACACAGGCAGCAGGCCCAAGAGTGGAGGCCACAGAGGCGGTGGAAGGTCGGGGGGCCACCGCGGTGGCAGGCGCGATCTCGGCGATGACATAGTGGATTACCAGCAGGACGTTCAGATGCAGAAGCGCGCAGAAACAACCGCTCACCCCGTGTCGGTAACCACTTCCCATTTTACCAGCCATGCTGTGACCGGGTCGCAATCGTCGGCGCACGCCATCGCAACAACTAACGGCGCGGGCGCGGGTTTCATGAGCATTCCGTTCGGCGCCGTAGTGTTGGGCGTCGCGGCAATACTGCTGTGAAGCTAGGTTCCGCAATTTTTACTGAATAGTGTAGGATATACCCCATCAAGGGCACCCAGCGCATGCTGCGTGGTGTGCCCTGGCCGGAGTCTCCTCAGGCTCGCTGTGCTGGGAAATATAGTTGTGTTCGTATAGTCTATTTTAATAATACCTGTTTTCGATATTTTCACCCGTGCCTTAGTCGATGCACGCAGACCCGGGGACATTGCCGCTCCGCGCCGCGGCCGCAGGCCACGGGCAGGGTCCCAGTACCTATGTCTTCGGGCACCTACAGGGTCGCTCCGACAGAACCAATCTTGGCCGGCCGGGTGCCTGCCGCTCAGCTCGCGCTGCATTCAACGCCGGTGGTAACATAAAACGTTCCGGAATCTGTTCCTAGTATTCTCCGGAACGGCGTTCTTGAGCCTTTTCCGGCCCTCGCGCCCCAACGTCCCTCATTGTGGCGGCCTCGGTGCGTCCTAGGCGGTCGCGGTGTCCTCGCCGCGCGCCGTGCTGCTATAATAGCGCATACTCGCAGAGGATCCCCGACACACTTTCGCCTGCAGGCAAGCACACAGTGCCGACAGGACAATGCACAGCTCCGCCCTTCTTTTTGGGGCACCCGCAGGCAACGCCGGCGACGCGCAGCGTTCCCGCGTGGCGTCATGCTGCGCGCAGGCGAGGATCGGAACCCGCCGCGCATCATGGGGGCGCAACCGCCCACATTCACGCCCGCCCGCCGTCGCGGGGTACCGCGCTGCTATTCCGGGCCGCTGCTAATTATACGCGCGCGCCGCCGTATATAAGCGCGCCGCCGCGCCTGCTCTCCCGCCTCTCCCGCCGCCACACCACCGCCATGAAATTCGTCTCCAGCTTCCTTTTGGCCGCCACCGCGCTCGCCGCCGGCGTCCTCGCCGACTCCGAGGAGTTCTTCTTCCTCGGCCTGCGCACCGCCACCAAGTTCCACTTCTCCGCCATCTACGCCCACGACCACGCCCTGAAGGTCAGCTACCAGGGCGGCCCCAAAGGCGACGCCCTCTCCGCCGTCATCACCGACAGCGGCAAGCTCAAGCTCTCTGACGGCACCTTCGCCGTTGTCACCCCCGACGGCCCCGTCGTCGAGGGCTCCGAGGACCAGGCCTCCGCAGGCTTTGCCATCGCCAACGGCTACCTCACCTACTCCGGCAACTCCGCCTTCGTCCCTGTCGCCAACGGCGACACCTACGATCTGTCCGTCAAGCCCACCAGCGCCTCCCCCGAGATCGCGATCGGCATCAGCGCCCAGTCGAAGGACACCCCCGGCGGGGTTGCCGCTGACTTCCCCCCCAGCTCTTAGTCCCCAGGCAGACTACCGCGGGCCCCGGTGGCCGCGTTATGTAAGCACTATATACTCTTATGACCAAAACACATACCCGTGGCACTTTCTCCGTGTCGCCGCTCTGCGCGGCTTTCTAGCTGTCCCGTATGGAAAACGACCCGCCCGGTGACCCCTGATGCGCCGAGCCACCGAGACAATGCAGCTGGTGCATCCAACGGTCACGTGCCTACAGAGCCCCACGTGCTATTCTTGGCGCAGCTGGCCGGGCAGCAGGCAAGCTCGAGGGGACAGCCCCCGCCATTGCGTCATCCGCTATATATAGCACCCCGGTGTGGCAAGCACGGTGGCGAGAAGGCGGGCGGAGAGGGCGGCGTAGGCGGCGCCACGCGCGCAGTTGGACGAGGCGTTCGATATACTACTATTTTTTGCTAGCGACACATAAACGGTTTCGCCGGTCGCGGTATATAAGCGCAACAGCAGCTAGGAGAGAACAGGGAGTTCAGACTCAGAAGCCAAGTCAGAGACTTAGACATAGAAGATGAAGGTATTCAGCGGAGCAATTTTGGGCTTGACGGCCTTGGCAAAGATGGTCTTGGCGGACTCCGAGGCGTTCTACTTTTTGAGCATCAGATCTGCGTCGATGTACCACATGTCGTCGGTGTTCGAGGACAACGGGGCGTTGAAGCTCGGCGGGTCGACGGCCGACGCACTGTCGGCGGTGGTGACGGACGACGGGAAGTTGAAGTTGTCGAACGGGCACTACGCGGTGGTGGACGCCAAGGGCGCGTTCACGGCGGGCAGCGCGGACAAGGCGTCGACGGGCTTCAGCATCAGCCGCGGCTACGTGACGTACAAGGGCAACTCGGGCTTCTACCCCGTGGGCTCGAGCAGCCCCTACGAGTTGACGCTCGAGCAGCCGGGCGCAACGAGCATCAGCGTGGCGCTCCGCGCGCAGTCCGTGACGGGCGCGTCCTCGGTGGACGACTTTGAGCCTGCGGAGGGCGCCGCGCGCTCGGCCGCGCCCGCGGCCGGCGCTGGGCCAGCCGCCAACGCGACCGCGCCGGTCGCCAACGGCACCGCGCCCGCCACCAACGGCACCGCGCCAGCCGGGGGCTTTGCCAACGTGACCGTTACCGCCACCGGCTACCACACCGTGATCCAGACCATCACCTCGTGCGAGAACAACGGCGGCAAGTGCACCGTGCTCACGACCACCGGCCCTGCCCCAGTGCCAGTCTCGACCGCGCCAGGCTCCTCGGCTCCACACTCGTCGGCCCCAGTCTCGTCGGCCCCAGTCTCGTCGGCCCCACACTCGTCGGCCCCACACTCGTCGGCCCCATCCACCTCCGCCTCCTCGACCATTCCTATCGAGACCCAGACGGGCAACGGCGCCGCCAAGGCTGTCGTCGGGCTAGGCGCGGGTGTCCTTGCCGCTGCTGCTATGTTGATCTAAGCGTGCAGCACTCCTCCGGCAGCGGGGATGCAGGCAGGTTTGAAGATTTAGATACCTACAGTTAATAATACACATAGCGCAAATATCTGTAATATCAGCTGGTCCACTACCATCACGTGACGGCGGGTGCGCGATGCCCTCCAAATGGCGCATCTTGGCAGCTCTTCACCACTTCCGCCTCCACGCTGCGAGCGCCCGGTCCGATGTCTGAGAGAAAGGCCATCAACAAGTACTACCCGCCGGACTACGACCCCGAGCAGGCCGAGCGCCAGGTCCGGCAGCTCTCCAAGAAGCTCAAGACCATGCACCGCGACACCGTCGGCATCCGCCTGATGACGCCTTTCAGCATGCGCTGCCTCAAGTGCTCGGAGTACATCCCCAAGTTCCGCAAGTTCAACGGCAAGAAGGAGCTGCTGCCGGAGCGGTACCTGGACACCATCAAGATCTACCGCTTGAGCATCCGCTGCCCGCGCTGCAACAGCACGATATCGTTCCGCACCGACCCGAACCGCGGCGACTACACCATGGAGGCCGGCGGCGAGCGCAACTACGTGCGCGACGACGCACGCAGCCCGCACATCAAGCCCGACGAGACCACCGACGAGACGCTGCAGCGCCTGCTGCGCGAGGAGGCCGAAGCCGCCCGCCCCGCCGACTCCGCCGGCGAGGACCGCATGCAGGAACTCGAGAAGCGCCTCGCGCGCCTGCAGCAGGAGCAGCACGACGCAGAGGAGATCGACCGTCTGCACCGTGAGAGCCTGGAGCGCGGCCGCCGCGCCGCCTCGCTGGCCGCTTCCATCGCCGACCGCCGCACGCGCGCAGAAGCCGACGCCGCGCGCGCAGAAGAGGCCTTCCGCGCCGCGCCAGCTCACGTCCGCCCGACCACCGCCCCGGATCCGACCCCCGCTGCCCCGGCCCCCGCCAGGAAGCCTGCAGGTAAAAATCCCCTTGGCGTGGTCGTCCGCAACAAAAAGAAACAGAGGGCTAGGCTGGCAGCTCAGCACCGCGTCCCGACCGATTCCGCCCCCGCTGACCCGTCTGCGTGAGCTGCGATCCTCCCTGGCTACGTAAGCATCAGCTTCAAGATGCTGCGAGTTCCCGACGCCGCGATATGCTACGCCCAAGATGCCCTGCGCGGAGCTAAGAGAAGCTCGGACCTGGATTGCCAGACTACAACCCACTGCCCGGCTGCTGGCTCCCGTGTCCGAGAGGTGGCGAGATGCGGCTACATTCCTAGGGCACTCTCGCTGTTCCCGTACGTTTCTTCGCCCCGAGCCCCTCGAGTACTTTGCCTCGGCATCCTTAAGAGACACAAACTAGCAAAGGAAAAAGTTGTGTTACTTAACCACCATCACCATTAATAGGGAACATATAAAAGTGGGTCTAGCTCCTGCGGTGTTGTAATAATGCCGGTATCGTCTGCCTCAGGCAGCTTATGTCCGTCTGATAGCGCAGGCACTATGGTCCCCAATATCCAGAAGGCGCAGGAGGCGGGATGCAGTTTCCGCCTGCACTCGCCGCAGCAGAGCGCCGCAGCAGAGACGTGCCAGTGCAGAAACGGCATGAGGATTTTCGAGCGGTCGGTGGAGGAGTCGTGCGCAGACGTGTGGGACTCGGACACCTCGGAGGAGGAGCGCAGCGACGCGGAGGACGATGCGCTGGGCGACGAGGCGTGTGCAGGCGGCAGGCGCGCGCGCGCTGTGCGCGCGCACAGCGGCGCCAGCAGCGCGCTGCGACAGACGACGTGCGCGCGCTGCCACAAACTGCGCGCGGCGCGCAGCGCGCACGACGAGCAGGGCCAGCGCCCGCGCACGAACAGCATCATACTCCAGCTCTCGCGGCAGACCACGCGACAGAGCTTCCTCGATAGTGCGGCGCCGGGCCACGGCGACAGCGCGGACGACGCGGTGTGCCACACCAAGTCGCGCTCGTCGTTTTCCGCGATCCCCACGCACATCTACAGCCTCGAGCGGTACATCAGCGCGGAGTTGGACTCCGCCACGGAGTCCTTCTTTGACACGGACGTCAAGCTGGCGGACACGTCCGCGACGAACGGCGTGAGCAGCGTCGCCTCGCCGAACTTCCCGAGCTCCTCCGCGAGCATCTCCATGAGCCTCGCCAGCCTCAGCTCGGCCTCCAACTTTAACGACAAGCTCTCGCCGCCGCCGGTGTTCCTGGACCAGCGCAAGCGCAGGAAGTCACACATCGAGCTGGCGCTCTCCGAGTCGTTCCAGTAGCACTACGAATATAATGAAACCGTACGTAAGTACCAATGTCTTCTCATAACGTCCGCGGCTCTGCCGCACGCCCGCCAGGCCTAGCGGCAGCGCCGCGTCTGCATGGCCGCCGCACGGCCGCCGCACGATGCGGCGTCAGCCGGCTGCCCGGCGTCAGCTGGTCAGCTGGGTCTCGAGTTGGAACGTAACAAGTGATTTGATGCGATTTTCCAGCTGTAGGTCGTCGGCCATTTCGAGCGTCCAAATCACCACTCGTCTGCGAAGGCCGCACATTGAAAGAGGGTCCTGAGGCGCTAGAAGATATTGAGGAGCCGTGGAAACTTTCTTCGACGCAGTATTGGGGTTTTAGCTGTTCTGCGAAAAGTGGGAATTTTTTTTTAGAGTCTATACTGCGGTATAGGCGTTTTATTGAAAGTGCGCACGCAAGAAAGCTAACAGATGGCTGCGAGCTTGGAAAATGGAGCCAAGGAGACCACGCCTGCCATTTCGAACAGTGGGAGCCAGGGCTTGCTTGCGCAGGACGGCGGCTCGGACAGGGAGCTAGACTTCTACTACAACTCGGACGGCGAACTGATAAAGCTGGTAGCAGATGACGAGAAGCCGGAGGAGGACCTCGGGAACCTGGTGTCCGTCGCGGAGCACGCGTGCTCGTACTGCTCGATAGACTCGCCCAGCTGCGTGGTGAAGTGCAACGCGTGCAACAAGTGGTTCTGCAACTCGAAGAACGGGACGTCCAGCTCACACATCATCAACCACTTGGTGTTCTCACACCACAACGTGGTATCGCTGCACCCGGAGTCTGACCTGGGTGACACTGTGCTTGAGTGCTACAACTGTGGCTGCAGAAACGTGTTCCTGCTGGGGTTTGTGTCGGCCAAGAGCGAAGCCGTTGTGGTGATCCTCTGCCGCTTGCCCTGTGCGCAGACGAGAAACGTGAACTGGGACACCGACCAGTGGCAGTCGCTGATAGAAAACAGGCAGCTGCTCAGCTGGGTGGCCGAGGAGCCGAGCGAGGAGGACCAGTTGAAGGCGTGCCTGATCACCCCGAGCCAGATCTCTAAGCTGGAGATGAAGTGGCGCTCGAACAAGGACGCGACAATCAACGACATCGACCTGCCCGAGGAGCAGGAGGAACTGCCACCTGTTCTGATGCGGTACACCGATGCATACCAGTACCAGAGATCGTTCGGTCCTTTGGTGAAGTTGGAAGCAGACTACGACAAGCAGCTGAAGGAGTCGCAGGCACTAGAGCATATTTCCGTGACCTGGACACTGGGGTTGAATAATCGTCATCTTGCCTCGTTTGCCCTTTCGACGTTTGAGTCTAACGAGCTCAAGGTCGCTGTAGGCGATGAGATGATTTTGAGATATTCTGGTCTCCAACAGGCGGAATGGGAGGGGCGCGGGTATATTCTGCGCTTGCCCAACAGTTTCCAGGATGAGTTCACTCTGGAACTGAAGCCAAGCAAGGCGCCGCCTCCAACAAACCTGACGACTGGGTTCACTGCCGAATTCGTTTGGAAGGGTACGTCCTACCAGCGTATGCAAGAAGCGCTGAAAAAGTTTGCTGTGGACAAGAAGTCCATCTCAGGTTACCTATATTACAAGATACTAGGACACGATGTACCAGATATCGAGTTCGAAGTCGACCTTCCAAAAGACTTTTCTATTCCAAATTTCACGAAGCTCAATACCTCTCAGGTTAACGCTGTAGCGCATGTGCTACAGAGACCTCTATCTCTGATTCAAGGCCCACCGGGCACTGGTAAAACCGTGACATCTGCGACGATTGTATACCATTTGTCGAAAATGCACAAAGAGCGTGTTTTGGTCTGTGCCCCGTCTAACGTCGCTGTCGACCATCTGGCCGCGAAGCTTCGCGATATGGGTCTGAAGGTCGTTCGCCTGACTGCGAAAAGCAGAGAGGACGTTGAATCGTCTGTTTCAGATTTAGCTTTGCATAATTTGGTTGCTCGTTCGTCAAGAGGCGAGCTCAAGAAGTTGTTAAAGCTTAAGGATGAAGTTGGCGAGCTTTCTGTAAAGGATACGAGGTCCTTTGTGAAACTAGTAAGAAAGACAGAGTCTACAATCTTAAAGAAGGCCGATGTAGTGTGCTGCACATGTGTTGGTGCCGGTGACAAGCGGCTGGATTCTAAATTTAGAACGGTGCTCATTGATGAGAGTACTCAGGCCTCTGAACCCGAATGCTTGATCCCCATAATTAAGGGTGCAAAGCAAGTTGTGCTGGTAGGCGACCACCAGCAACTGGGACCAGTGATTTTAGACCGTAACGCAGGTGATGCAGGCCTCAAGCAGTCGCTATTCGAACGTTTGATTTCTCTGGGTCATGTCCCAATTAGGCTGGAGGTTCAATATCGTATGAATCCATATTTGAGTGAATTTCCGAGTAACATGTTTTATGAAGGCACTTTGCAGAATGGAGTTACTGTAGAGCAGCGTACTGTTGTCGATAGCTCTTTCCCATGGCCTATCTGTGATATACCAATGATGTTCTGGGCCAACTATGGGAGGGAGGAAATATCAGCCAATGGTACCTCCTATCTGAATCGTATTGAAGCCATCAACTGTGAACGTATCATAACTCGGTTATTCAAAGATGGTGTAAAGCCAGAACAGATAGGTGTTGTGACACCATACGAAGGTCAGAGAGCATATATCATTCAGTACATGCAAATGAACGGTTCTATGGACAAGGATCTGTATATGACTGTGGAAGTTGCCTCTGTGGACGCGTTCCAGGGTCGTGAGAAGGATTACATCATTCTGTCTTGTGTTCGTGCGAATGACCAACAATCCATTGGATTTTTAACTGACCCTAGAAGGTTAAACGTTGCACTCACACGTGCAAAATATGGTTTAGCTATATTAGGTAACCCAGCCTCACTTTGCAGAAACAGTATTTGGAATCATCTGCTAATTCATTTCAGAGAGAAGGGCTGTCTTGTTGAAGGTACGATGGATAATCTCCAACTGTGCACCATGCAGTTAACCAGGTCAAAGAATGTAAATTCCAATTCAGATTCTCGCCAGAAGAATACCAAGTGGCATTTAGAGAGCAATCTGCCCCTTCCTGAATTCCCAATTTCTAATAATAGAGAGTTTGATTCTCAGAATTTAATGTCTTTCGGTGGCCAAGGATCAAACATATTCGCTCCAAGCAGTGACCTTTCTTCTTTTATGAACAGTAATCAGCAATATTGGAATGCACCTGGTCCAGAACTTGGTCTACCTGCGAAAGAACGTGATTCTGAGCAGAGAGGCTATACATCATCAAACGTAGGATTGGACGCCACGTTAGCCCGAGAGCTGCAACAATTTACGGCCAGTTCACTTGGTTATGAGGCTAATCAAGATAGTACCGGCACAGCTCAATTCAAGGCTTTGAATTCTTTTCAAAATCTGAATATCCATGGGTAAAGTTTTTTACTCATTTTAAATATAGATAACTTCAAAATAATATATCATAGTTGTTTGATCTTCACCGAACAAAAGATTACAGTTACTATATTAATACATATGTGATTGATTGTCAGCGACTCACTAATGAGCTCTTAGTAGTAAATATTATATAAATTATTACATATATATTTCAAGGGAGGACTTTGGCATCCTTCAAGGCTAGAAGGAGACCTTTTTAAACCATCTTGAAAGTTTCGTATTTCTTGCGGGTGAATTCCTGGTGAGTTTACCCTTCATATTCTTGTTTTCTTGAGAATCTTCAACAGGTGTCGTAGACTCTATACTTTTTATGAAAGCATTCAAGCTCTCTGCGTCTTTTACTGGTGAAAAAAATGCATTAACAGTTTGTGCATTTTGGAAAAGCTTTGTAAAGCCATCACGCTTCGCAAACATATTGTCACAATCAAGTGATAAAGATCGCTGGGAATCGTAGTATACGCTTTCCACTAAAAATGTCGCGTACTCGGACTTCCCAAGTATAATATCGCTCGGGTATTCATAATCTGATAATACAGTAGTCAAATGTTTTATCTTATGGAACAACAAGTCAGACTCCTGTTCTAACCGCATAGTCAAATCGGCATTGTCTTCTGGTGTCAATGCTCTACCTTGTTTTTTTATCGACGAATCATCATTATCCAAGTATTTCAGCATGTCCTGGCCAAAGACCTCTACATTATTTTCGGTAATCTTCTCAAATTCTAACTCTCCAATCCTTAGATTAGGTGTGTCTGTTGGTGATATAGGAAGCGACTGGAGTTCCCTTGAGATCTGATCCATTGTAACAGGTTTAAGATCCAGCCGATTCAAAGACGATATTTTATGTCTGTACGTCACAAACGCATTCACTAGCTCCGTTTCCCGGAGATAACGTTCAATTAGGTACGGATTAGTCGCTAGCTCTCTCATTATTTCCTTGTTCATATCCAATTTCGGCCTTGCGACAGTGTTGCTCAGCTTCAAAATTTTATTGTTGAAATCCAACTTCCGCTGAGTAACTTTGTCGATATAATCTACCAGCTCGTCCTTATGTTCCTGGATGAAGTGGTTCATGTTATTCATCCACGGCTCCTTAGGGCCAAACATCGTAAGTGTGGATAAATTCATTAATACTTTGGTCAGAAGCGTGAAAAGCCGTCTCTTTTGCTCGTCCGGATGGTCTTCGACTATGTGAAATAATTTTGGGTTTAACAGTACTGGACAGAAAAACCTCAAAAATAAAAACCCTGAGATACAATTTAAGACGGTCTTCAGGTTGGAATCCCCACAAACTATCTCTAACTTCTTCCTAATATGTGTTAGCTGCACCTTAATTGCATCGGGCAAGTCATTAGATGTTTTGTAAATTATGTGCCAGATTTCTTTCGCCCATGAAATTAGCTTGGCCTGGTTTGTCTCCAAGATAACGCGCTTCTTGATCTCGTCCGGTTCCTTAATCCTCGCCGGATCCAATTCGCACATGTCTTCCTCCGCGACAATCCTCCTAATAATACCCCCAATGGACTTATCCAGATACTCCTGACCAATCCTGTTGAAGTACTTTTCTATTGATTTAGATAAAATTGAATTTCCTCTGAATAGCGAGTTGTAGATATGAGTCGATGGAGCACTATTCTGATTATTTGTGAGGATGGATTTATCAAACTTTGCCAATTCTTTTTCGATCAGTGCTTGAAACCAGTCATTCTCACGACCAATGGCTTGGAAAACGTCCAGAAACACGTTCGATATCCCATCGAGTTTTAGGTCGTCAGCAATTGCGGTATCGTAAACATAGTTAGTCATGACCTGTAAATCAAATTCTTTTAATACAGATTCGAATTTGGAAAAATTAATTGATGGTAAAACAAAGTTTAGACTCGATGCCAGCTTGATGCAAATAGTGCCTAATTGGAAACTCTTATTGTCAATGGCAAAAATCGGCAGCCTGGTTTCCTTGTTCAATTCCGTATCGTTAATCATATCCTGGGAGATTTCAATGTATCCAAGTAATGTATCATTATCAGAATAGTCTGTATTATCACCGGTACTCTCCCTAATACTCACTCGCATATTATTCGCTTTAACAGAAAAATTAAAGTCAAATTCCTCGCGCCAGAATGGCGTGTATTTTCCTGAAACGATGGAAGTCCTGGCAACCTGCTGATTCCATATAGATACAGTAGCATAAAATGAATAGGTATTTGGCTTTGCCTGTTCGCCGTCACTGTGCTCTGTCATAGATCTCTTGCGTTTTCTCTCCATTTCCAGCATGCGCAGGTCCGCCTCCAATATATTGACTTTGAATCGATTAGATACGCGCAGCTCGTTTGATTTGTCAGTGCCAATAAGAGAGAGTACCTCCAGCATCGCGAACGAGTGGAGGGCGACATACCAGTCTTCGAGATCAATTCTCAGAGGGAACTGCAAAAACAGGCGGGGCACCGTTCCGGTCCGCATGCGCGAGATAAACATCGAGTCCTTGCTGGAGATGCCTAGCTGCTTCCTCAACTCCGGCAGTATCCCAATGAACATGAATGTGTCCTTCTGTAGGATCGAGGAATCCATGATCTGGATTTCGGAACGCAGCAGCCTCTTGATATCTATGGAATAGAGTAACGACCCATCGCTCTGCAAAAGTAAGTCCAGCACTCCATCAGAGCCCAACATGCCCATCGCAGCAAACCAGCCCTCCTCGGGAGAGTGTGCCACGTTATCGGGCAGCGGTGGCCGCTTCATCGACAGCAGCGGAACGTGCTTGTTCCGCGGCAAAGGTCCGTATATTTTAAACTGGCACACAAGAAGGTTGGTGGGCTCCGGGATGGCCTTGAATATCGGCGCCACCACCGAAAACTTGCTGAACACGCCCGTCGACTGCAGCGACTTCCAGAATAGCAGCGAGGAAAACATGTCCAGAAACGTCCGCTGCTCTCGTATGCGCAGGTATATCTTGTTGTGGTAGGTGCCCACCTCGAGGATGGGAAACGGGCCGTGGTGGTTGTTCAGCAGCCGCAGCGAGCACGCCTGCAGGTGCTTGATGATCGGCGCGCGCGAGTTCTGCGACGCCATGGCCGACGCCGAGGGCGCCCGCCCCATCAGCGATTCCTGCCGCTGCACTGTCGACTGCAGGTTCGCGACCGAGTCCCGGTCCAGGGCGTGCGTCAGCACGCCGCGCTCCGTGATCTCCAGGAAGTGCGTCCGCCAGTCGTCCAGCGAGAGGTTGCTGCACCACTGCACCTCTCCGCAGAACGTCCCCCGCTGCTGCCGGATCCGCTCGATGATCGCGCCCCGGCTCACCACCGCCCCGTCATGCCGGCTCTGGCTCGCCTCAGAGCTCCCGCTCGACGGCGTGTTGGGCGCGCTGAAGTCTGTATTGATCTGCAGAGGCTTCCCAATTGCGACGGGCTTCGAGATATCTGGCCGCATCACTTCTACTGCGCCTCAGCCTAATCCTACCAGCTTCCAGCAACGAACCTATGCACTACCGCGTGTTACCCTGGTATCCGCAGAGCTATATCCTGTTTTAATTTCCTAGCCTGCAGCCCGCTAGCGATGCTTGGTCGAGGTGGTCAAGTGATCCGTTAACTTTATTGCGGAAATGGACCTATATAACATGCTGCAAACGCTGCTGGAACACCTGCCCTGTAAGGAAAGGTAACTCGGCATGGCGGTCGCAGTTTCGGATGCGAGAGCCAGCGCCAGGTCGCAGCTCTAGCCACGATGGCCGCAGCCATTGCTAGGAGCTTTTTTTCTTCCACGGCGAGCCTGCTACACAGGCGGGGCAGTGGGCTGGCGCGGGCCTGTTCCGGCAACGGTGGCCTGCAGCAGACGACTATGAACGCAGCAGGGGAATGCAGCCGATTGCCATGGAGCCCAGTGGGTTTTGTCACATGCGGCATGGAAGCCAACGTAATCGATGAGTACACGCGGAGATATCTATAGGTATATAGCAGGTTGCGGCGGCGCGACTTGCGAGAGGCGCTCAGGCAGATTCCGGCTTGGGGGACATGGAGAAGGCCTTCGGAGCCTCGCCCTCGGGCCCGATGTACTTGGGGTTCCTCCACGGCCCAATGTCGGATAGGTAGAGGCCGCCCTCGGCCTCGCTGACGTCGGACTGGCCCCCGAACTTGACGGGCAGGTTCTCTGCAGGGATCTGCTTCAAGAGCTCCTTCTGGTAGGACGAGCCCAGGATGAAAATCTTGGAGACGGTGACAGGGTCCAGGAACGGCTTGAACAGGCGGAATGCGGCGGAGAAGCCGAATGGCGCGTTGATCATGTAGAACTTGCCCATGCGCTCGGGGTAGTAGTTCTGGCCGATGTTCGAGGCCTCGCGCACGTAGCTGAGCACCTGCGCGGCTGCGGAGATGGAGATGCCCTTGAGGTCTAGGATGGTGCAGGACGTCTCGACGAGGCAGTCGGCCTGTCTGGAGCTGGCCGGCAAGCGGTACCGCGAGAAGGACTCGTACTCCCATATCAAGTTCTTCAGCATGCGCTCCTGCGTCGTGATCTTGTACATCTCCGTCAGGTTCACCGCGCCCAGCTCCTCGATGTACACCGGCCTCCCGTCCTTGTCCGTCTTGTGGTAGTACTGCGGGTAGAACTTGGCCACCAACGGCTTTTCCTCGTAGTGGAAGTCCTCGAAGATCGTGTCCACGCCGTTTTCCTTACGCCACTTCTCGCAGTTCTCAAACATTGCCCGCGCAGCCGCCACGTCGAACTTGCGCGCCCGCAGAAACCGCAAAAGCGTCGAGTCGTCCAGACGCTTGGTGAATCCGGCCTGCTTCAGCACCTTGCGCAGCTCCTCCAGCGCCGCCTCGTGCTCGCTCGTCAGGTTCCCGGGCGTCCCGGCGAGCGACCCCGCCGCGCACTTGCTGGGGTATGATGCCAAAAGTTCTTCTTCCTGCACACGCTGCTCGTTAGTATCGCTGAAGCTGCTGCTGTGCCGATGCGGGCGCCCGCCCGCATCGGCGCCCTCTCGACCCCCGATTGGCACATACAGTAGGCATGGTCTGCGTTGTAACTGTGTAGCTACTTGGAATGCGCTCACGACTATTACGCTCTAATCCGAACAATGACGAACGTACAGCACCGCTTGATCGCTCTCTTTATATGAGGGCATTCGGGAAGCTCTTCTTCAAAAATACACGTGTCACCAAAAACGATCCAAGCCCGGGTAAATCGCACGTGATCACCACTTCAAACACGCGAACCGTGCTCTGGCCAGCTTCACACGGCCTCTCGGGACCTTAAGAGTTGCTTACTGACGTGTATGTGTTGTTGTGTCCCCAGCTCTGTCCGGCGTGGCAATGCGCGTTTTATGGAAATGTGCGCTTGACGCGCCGAGTAAACAACATCTGCAGAAAGCAGCGGAAGATGCGAGCAGGCGCGAGGAGTGACCGCGGATGCGGCGACGGTGAGGATGCGGTGGCGGTGGGGCCGCCGGGACTGGCGGCGGGATCTCTGGGAGCGGGCGGGCTTTTCGGCGGCGGAAGCGGCGACGAGCAGGAGCACAGCGGCGCGGCGGCGGCGGCGCAGGAGCGGTACTTCGTGAGCAGCAGCGGGCAGGTGGGCGTGCTGCGCGAGCAGGCGGCGATGGAGCGGCAGACGGTGGAGTGGACTGCGGACGAGTCATACGGGGTGGACATCAACGCGCTGCTAGACCGCATCGAGGGCGCGGCGGAGGGCGCGCAGCGCGCGGCGCGCGCGCCGGGGCGGGTGCCGCAGGCGCTGTGGGCGGAGAAGTGGCGGCCACAGCGGTTTGTGGATCTGGTGGGGAACGAGAGCAATAACCGGAAGGTGATGCGGTGGCTGCGGCAGTGGTCGGCGCTGGTGTTCGGCGAGGCGCTGCCGGGCAGGGCGAGCGCGAACGCGGCGGCGGAGCAGCCGGAGGACCCGCTGCAGCGACCGCAGAAGCGGATTCTGCTGCTGCACGGACCGCCGGGCATCGGGAAGACGTCTGTGGCGCACGTGCTCGCGCGGCAGGCGGGGTACGCGGTGATGGAGCTGAATGCGAGCGATGAGCGCGGCGGCACGCGGCTGCGCGAGAAGGTGCGCAACTGCCTCTTCAACGACACGTTCAACAGCCAGCCGGTGTGCCTGGTTGCGGACGAGATAGACGGCAGCGCGGAGAACGGGCTGATACGGACTTTGGTTGACATTGTGAACGCCGATGCGCGCGCGACGTCGGAGCTACTGGGCCGCCTGGAGCACGGCAAGCGCAAGCGCGCACGGCACAAGTACTCTGGCAAGGTCCTCGTAAGGCCGATCGTTGCTATCTGCAACAACGTGTACGCGCGCGCGCTGGAGGATCTGCGCCCCCACTGCCAGATTGTTGCCTTCCGGCCGCCGGGCGAGCTGGCGCTGCTGGAGCGGCTAGAGCTGGTGTGCGAGAAGGAGGGCGTGCCGGCCGACAAGAAGACGCTGAAACAGATGGCTGAGCTGTCACAGGGCGACATCAGAAACGCCCTGAACAACCTACAGTTCATGTCCGTGACGGACGGTACGGGTAGTCCCGCGTCCGGGCGGAGAAAGGACACCGGTGTGCCGTGGTTCAAGCTGTGCAACAAGCTGTTCAGGAACAACCCGCACGCGGAGAGCAGGGCGCAGTTCCAGGAGCTACTGTCCGAGGTGGAGCTCAGCTCCAGCTACGAGAAGGTCGCAGACGGTTGTTTCCAGCTCTATCCCGCGGTTAAGTTCTCCGACATGCGGCTCCAAAAGCCGGGGGCCATCTCCGACTGGCTCTATTTCTTTGACCGCATGTCAGCTTCTCTCTACGAACATAATGGAGAGCTGCTTCGCTACTGTCCGATGGCAATTATGGAGTTCTTCGTGCTCTTCAGCGACATAGCCAATCGCCAGGACCAGGTCATCAAGAGTATGGAGTACGAGGTACGGGAAAAGGGTCGCAGGCACAGCGCCATGGTCGCGGCAACCCGTAAGGGCATGCATCCGGACTCCCAGATATTCACGTCTACAGAGGCACTGCTCCTCGAGACACTCCCCTATTTGGACATCATGCTCTCGCCCGATCTCACCGCAATTCACGATCAGCTCACTAGGCAGAAAATCATGGACAACATTGTGCCTTTACTGCACCAATTTGGCCTGCAGCTGCACCATATCAAAGACACCGACTACAGGAATTTGCTCGCAATCCAGCCTCCGTTTAACGAGCTCGTAGCGCTGGACCCAAAGCGAAGCAGAGAAACCGCCTCCAAGCGACCGCACGTCCTCAACATCCTCCTCGCAAAACTAGAGGAGGAAAAGGCGAAAAAAAGAACGGTACGCAAAGTCCGACATGCCGAGGAGGACCTCGAAGTCCTCCGGAGGAACACGCCGGCAACCCCAGCAGACTTTTTCAAGAACCAGTACACGCGGCTCAACGCGGCCAACGTTCCTGTCGTTCCCGCCGCAGCCCCCGGCGCGCCCCCGGCGTCTACTGCAGAGGGCCCTGTGCGACGGGGCGCATCACCACCTGAACCCGAGCTCAAGATCTGGGTCAAGTACAAAGAGGGCTTTTCTAATGCCGTGCGCAAGAATGTGAAGTGGGGCACTCTGTGGCAATAGGCGAAGGTACGCCGATTTATAATATGTAAAACTGTCCCCTAAGATAGCAAAAACGATCCGCGGCAGAACCAAAGGATACAGGGAGCGGAATAATGGCTCCACCTTGTCGGGATGTGGGGGAGGGTCTTCCGTGTAATTCTGCCTGAAGCCCGATCAGCGGCGCACGTCACCCAGCCCGCTGCGCACGTCATCCTGTCTGCAGCGTACGTCATCCAATCCGGGTGGCCGACAGACGCAGCTTGCGTATCTTTTTCTATCTGTAGCTGTGCGCGCTGACGCCGCACTCCCGCACAGATTGGCTGCGGCGGGATCATGCGCTCGCCGAACTATGCTGCATTGCATCTTCGCAGGCGAAGATCATCACAGTCGGTTTCGTGGTCTAGTCGGTTATGGCATCTGCTTAACACGCAGAACGGTCCCCAGTTCGATCCTGGGCGAAATCACTTTTTTTATTTTGAATGCAGTATCACCATTATATATCTGAGCCAGTGGGGGGGTACCTTGCCAGCGTAAACCCGTCAATTAACGGTTGGAGCGACTTCTCTTTATCCGGTACCGGGGCTTCGTCGGTGTTCCGTGCTTCTTTGCGGTGCCATAAGTTTTTCACATTGGCTGTGCTTACAGCCTCAGCGATGAGCAAGTCGGACATCACATCGGCAAATGACATTACAAATGAGCCCGGTAGACATATTCACCTGTGAGGGGCAAAAGCACACTTGGTGATTGTAGTGTATCTCTACGCCATCGCCAATTTGAAAATTTCTAAAGACTCGCAGAGTTAGAAGGCTAATTACAAGCACGGTGGAACCACGCGTGGCTATTTGTTTGAGGGACTCGGTCGTGTAGAGCAGCCATATTATGAGGCCTGAAGAGCAACAGCACTATTTCTATAACACAGGGCCCGACATCAGGGACCCGCTAGGCGTACCGGCGGCGCTGATGCACACTGAGCCCGGTATTAGGTGGCCGCCGCAGGCGGAGGAGCACGGAATGCAGGCCCAGGTCCTGAGCTTCAACGACGGCATGTGCAACTACCCGATGGGCGCGCCGCCCGAGACGGCGGGCTACCCGCAGGACGTGACCCCGAGTACAGGGTCGTCGTCGACACCGCCAGGGAGCAGCTTGGGCAGCCAGAATCACCGGCAGTTCGTGTCGCCCTACAGCCAGGACGGGATGCTTGATAGCCTGGACCTCATAGAGAAGAAGAAGGCGCAGAACCGGGCCGCGCAGAAGGCCTTCCGCGAACGCAAGGAGGCTCGCTTACGCGAGCTGGAGCAAAAGCTCAAGGAGAGCGAGCAGAACCGCGACGCACTGTTCCGTGAGGTGGAGCAGCTTAAGCGCGAAAACCAGGTGATCAACAACGAGAACCGCATGCTGTTGCAGCGCACTACCAACAACCCGTCTGCTGGCGCAGCGGAGGGGCCGGAAAAGTTTACATTTCCCGCGAAGGACACAGCTATCTCAGACCCCACTGAGGGCGGCCAGAAGCAGGGCATCCAGTACTTTGCGGGGGGCAAGAAGCTACTGACGGTGCCCGCGACTTGGGAGTACTTGCACAAGATATCGCTGCAGCGCGATATCGATGTGTACTATATCATGCAGCTGTTAAAGGGTGCCGAAGTATGCCATGGGTTTGGCCCTGCATATCCCAGAGAGCTCATAGACTCGCTGGTCGGAGAATGCCTGAATGAAGACAGGAAATCCTGACACAAGCTACACGCCACACTACAGTGACTTAATTTACGATGCAGTGCTATAATATTTTACGGTGCCTGTATGGCCCTTGATGGTGCTCCCGTGGACTAGCCTTAGGTACGCAGGACTACTGCAGTATTGCGGTCTAAGTATTTATGTAGACGTTACATTTGTGATATCGGTATTGGGCTAGTGACGCCTGCCCGAAAGAGTCACCGTCGCACAATTTTCACGGTGCTGAGCGGCCATGTCGTACGCTGCCAACCTCCAGCAGCTGCCAAGGTGCATCGCCAATGGGGAAGAAGCTGCATCTCAAGAAAGCTCAACAGCATCCTGGGGAACCCTTCTTCCCGTCTGAGTTGCACCAGTTCCTTGACAGGGCGCCGCGTGAAAGCTTCTTGCCCGGTGTAGAATGCATGCTGGATGACAAAGTTATACTTGTGCGCAAGTTCTTCACAGCCGCTGTCTGTGAGCAGCTCATCGCGCACTTTTCGCGGCCTAACGTGCTCGAGCTGTTCCACCAACGCGGCTCCCGCGACTACGCCGAGCGGCTGAATGACAGGGCATCCGTTACCGACTCCGAAACCGCACTGAAGCTGTGGCGCAAGTTGCACGCCGTTCTGGCGCAAGATCCGCATGTGATGCAGGACCTCCGCTTTAGTGGAGCGAAGGGCCTGAATCCGCAATTGCGCCTCTACCGTTACCAGAAGGGACATCATTTCGGGAAGCACTACGACGAGTCGGTGTCGGTCCCCGGTGCAGGGCGCACTCAATGGACAGTGCTGATCTACTTATCAGGGGGCGATTCACTGGAGGGCGGAGACACAGTCTTCTACAAGTACCATGAACGGGGTCATGAGGCGGTCCATCCAATGCCTGGTTTGGCTCTACTGCATAAGCACGGCGATGACTGTCTGCTACATGAGGCGCAAATGGTGATGAGGGGTGTGAAGTGGGTTTTGAGAAGCGATATCATCTTTTAAGTACCAACTTTCGTCTAGATAGAAAAATCAGCTTCACCTGCGTAGTTGCATACATACAATATAGTCCAGCTCTTTGGTCGCACGCCAGCGGCCAAGCGGCTGCTTCTTCTCCCAAGGTGATGGACTATGCGTTTTGTACAACTCGCGCCAGGCCTCATCGCCCCACCTTTAAAAATGTCAAATCAACTATAGTTTACTGACAAGCCTCACAAGCAGAACATCGACATCAATACATCTCGGAGGGTTGTTGTAGACAACATTCGGTGTGACTAGCGAGAGATGTCTCCGGATGAAGCTGTTCAGTTCCTGCAAGAGCTGTTCCCGGACCGGACTGCGAGCGTACTCGCGCAGGTGCTCCGTAACGCAAACGGAGACGTCGACACTGCGTGCGCCATGCTAGTGGAGCGCGAGCAGGCGACCGCTGGCAAGGCTGAACAGGGCCGACAATGGAATTTGGCATCTCTAATGGAGATGTTCCCTAAAATCTCATCTGCTGACATTGAACAAACGTACGACGCTTGCGATGGGGACACCGACCTTGCGGCGATGAGCCTGTTGAACTTCCAGGGACTGTCAGGCGAAGATGCCAGAATGCAGGCAGAATACGAGCGAATCGTTCGGCAGCAGCCAGACGTAGCCGGGAGACCGGACTCGTGGCAGGACCTGCGCCGGAAGGTAGCGGACATTGTCAAATACACCGGCGTGAAGGAGGGCCAGGCCAAGGCAGCCTTCTTCAAGAACTCGTGCAACGCCCCCGCTGCCGTTGCAGACATCATTTCCTCCGGCGTGGCGCGCAGCGAGAGCACCGAGCAGCAGTCGCCTGTGCCCGCAGCAGTCGCTGTTCCTGGCGGAAGAGTGCAGGCGCGAGCCGGCCTCGCACACACCGTCACCTACTCGAGTCGGCCACGCCCACCCGCGGAAGCCCACGCCGCGAGTGACGGCCTCGCGATGCAGCGCGCGCGGTACGTGTATTCCCCCGGAAGTCCCGAGGCCATCGAACTCGCCGAGCTTGTCAGGGCCAACATCCAGCTTGCGAGCCTCAGCCGCGAGCTGCTGCAGTCCGCCCTCGAGTACTATGCCGGGGACGTCACCAGAACTATAGAGACCGCAGCCTTTATAATAGGCGCCCGGCCGGCCCTGCGCGAGCCCAAACGGCGCCCGGCCACCACCCGGAAGGTCTCGCAGCCCCGCAGGCCGAAGCGCCCCGCGCCCCCAGAGCTTCGCAACTCTCTCTTCTCGAGTACGGAGGCGTACAACCGGGCACTGGAACTGGCGCGCGCTGTCCACAGCTCCTGGCGCATCGACCTGCACGGCTTCCTTGTGGACGACGCCGAAGCGCTGTCCGAGTACGTGCTAGCGAGCTGGTGGCAACGCGAACGCGAGCTGCGCGAGCTGCACTGCCAAAGAATGTCCCAAAGCCTCGCACTGAATATGCCGCCGCTGACCGTTGTCACTGGCAGGGGCCTACATAGCGTTGGCGGCGTTTCTCGTGTGCGCGTGCGCATTCAAAGGTTACTTGATAAGCAGCACTATGTATATGACGAAGAGCCATCCTATTTCATTGTAAAGGGTAGGAGGCCAAAGTAAAGACTGTAGTGTACCATATGATGGCAAATTGGGTGTTGCATCGGCATTCCTACAACGCAGATCGCGTGGTTTAGCTGTCGAGCTTTCGCGTTGTTTACGCGAAGAGGTGAGTTTTTAGCGTATCCAACTTTTGCATCTACAGCACAAAGTATTCAAAACTGTGAAGGAGCGAAGGACGTGGGCGCTAGAGTAAGCAGGCGGTTCGAGATGGATTACATGAACCTGGGTATCACATCCAGGAAGACTGGTCTTCGTGTGAAGCAGAGCATCAGGCGGGATGAACACAGTATGGAGAACGTCGATGATTTCTTCGCCGAGGATGATGAGAGCACGGTCAGCTCGCGCAGACAGAGTAGGAGGACGTCGCTGTTGAGCGACCTGAAACCGCATCTTTCCGGGGCTGGCGCGGCGCATTTGTTCCTGGATGAAGACGGCTTTCGGATACCCTCTTCGGCGCCGCAGCCGCGGAAACAGGCCGCGTGGAGCCAGAGGCGCCAAACGGAGACAGAGCTCGACGAGTACCCCCCCTTGGACCCCGGGCTGCCGCCGATCGAAGATGCGTTTGAGGAAGAACCGGTGGCTGCCGGTAAGTACACAGGGAACGGCACGCCGCCGTACGGTACCAAGTACGCGACCAGGTACGACATCCCGCGCGAGGAAGACTCAGATGTAGAGGAGTCGACAATCAGACTGACGCCCACGAAGCCAACTGACGACGACTATCGGGACGTCCCAGGCCTGGTGGACGATAATGAGACGACCAGGGACAACACCTCCTTCAACACCTCCGAGCATGCGCTGCTAGAAGATGAGATGGAGGATGATTATGAGGTCGACAGCGCAGATGAGGAAGATGGCGAGTACGTAGATGCGGTCTCCAGGGCGGAGGACAGCAGTGCAAGTGAACACGATGACTCCGACGATTCTTCTGCTTCGGATGCAGATGACGCGGGGTTGAGCAGACAGAACCAGCGCAGCAAGAACGGCTACATGGGCGATTCAGATTCAGAGGTGCTAGATTCCGACGAAGAGTATATACAACAGCAGGCGAAACAGCTGCTACCCAGCGGGTTAGACGGCGGAAGGAGCACGGGCATCAGAAGATCTAAGCGTGTACGAGTGCCACCACTCGACTACTGGCGCAATGAAAAGGTTGTTTACAAGAGAAAGTCAGATAAACCAGTCTTAGAAATTGACAAAATCATAACTTATGACCAGGAGGAAGAGGAGGACGAGGAGGAGGTGCGACCCAAGAAAAAGAATCCCAAGACCAAGGCTCGGCCGTACAACTATATACCGACTGGGCGGCCGAGAGGAAGGCCTCGCAAAAACGCACCGCAGCCTGCCACGAATAATAATGAGCCAAATAGAGACCTCCTGCTGAAGCTCGAAAATGGGGAAATCTCCAATGGAGAATGGCTCAAGCACGGTATTCTAAAGGGCACCGTAAATATCTCTGCAGACAAGAAGGGGAATGAGATCGTTGCATTCGCGCCAGGACTCTCACAGTCCGAGCAGGTCCAGGAATCGGAAGACGAGAAGTTTACTCTTGCAGTAATGTTTGACAAATACAGGGAGATGTTTGCTAGTGGCATGTTGATACTCCCAGTCGATGGCATGAAAAGCGTGAGTGATTCATACAATGCATTCATTACGTTTTACGTTGTCCAAGGAATTGTTGAAGTCACGTTATCGGAAAATAAGTTTATCTGTACAGAAGGTTCTTCGTTCCAGGTTCCAGCTTTCAACACTTACGCTTTCCAGAATGCCGGCCATAATGAAGCAAAACTATTTTTTGTTCAGGTTACTGTACCTGAAAACTTTGATGGTAGCAATGGGGCTGCCGTGGATCTGCAGGAGACTTCCTCTAGAAGAACCACTGGCCACAGTCTATCGTCTAGTGACATGAGTTTAACTACTCCATAGCAACTCGTCACAATTTCGATTTTCACATAATATATACGCGGAACGCCCCGCCGAGAGGAATCCTCCGCTTAAATATTGGGAAAAAAGCACTTATGAAGAAGATGAATAACATGCATTATGGTCTATTCCTATATAATAATATCTAAGGTCAATTGCATCAACAACAAAAAGAAAGTGCCTGTCATCGGAACATATATGTTTATCTGTACTTTGACAAGGGTAAAACTCAGTCAGTCAGTTCGATTGTCGTCAGAGTCGGCGTCCATTTTTTCCGCAAGCTTCTTCATCCTAGCTAGTTTAACTAGCGGCGCTAAAGAAGCATTTGCCTCTGCAACCTCTACAATAAACTTATCGTATAGTAATTCCATTGCCGTTGCTCTATCGTTCGGGCTGACTTGTAAACACCAACTTAAAAATCTTTTTAATACAGGGCTTAGACTATCAGCATCTTTTAACTTGGGAGTACCATTTGTAGCAATTAAATACAAAGCCCTCAAAGGTGTCTCATTTAGATATGGCGGCTCCCCTTCAATCATCTCAATAATCATGATACCTAGTGACCAGATATCAACTTTTGGACCATACTCCTTTCTCGATACAACTTCTGGAGCCATCCAGTACGGTGTACCAACCATTGTTGTCCTCTTTAAATTAGTTTCATTGATCTGAGCACAGAATCCAAAATCAGTCAACTTAATATTACCATCCATAGACAATAATATATTGTCCGATTTTATATCCCTATGGATAACACCCTTAGAATGCAAGAAATGCAAACCCCTTAAAGTCTCTCTTGATACTGCGGCTATCTGTCCCTCAGTCAATATACAATGTGTTACGACATCAGTGAGAGAGCCGCCCTCCATATACTCCATTATTACCCACAAATCCCCTTTCAGTAGGTAAGAATCGATGAAATTAACAATATTGTTGTGCCTACTACCTTTCATAACCAAAATTTCATTAATTATCAGCTCTTTCTTCGGCTGTTTCTCCAAATTCATTTGTTTAATGGCAACAGAGGCGTTAGTCCCAATTTCATATGCAGTGTAAACACCACCCGAAGCACCTTGACCAATCTTCACCAAATTACGATAGATTTTGCTTGGATCGCCAGGTGAACATATCTCAGCCAATTTGGCTTGTAATTTTTGATTCCTCCTTCTCTTTTCTTCCCTCTTTCTTTCTAGAGCCAGTTGCCCTTGTTTAGCGGAACTGTGCTCTCTCTCGCGCTCCCTTTCAAGATCCCTTAGTGGGGGATCCTTTTCAATCGGTGGAGGAGGTGTCGGAACAGCAGGAAGAGAAGGGGGTATGGATTTTGATGGGGCAGAAACGGGATTTTCTGCTGGCTTGATGTAAGGAATATTAGCTGTTGACCCGGGCTGTGTAATAGGCGCCGATGCAGCAGCTGCCGACGGGATAGGCGGCAACTGCTGTTTATTCTTATTGAGGGTAGCTTTCCGTGCAAGTGAGAAGAACCCTGATGATTGGTTAGAAAAACGTTGGTTCTTCGGTGTGGCGGTGGCTGACTGTGAATCGTATGCTAATGGGGATGTAAAATCTGTTTTTGGTGCTGCGCCACCCGGTGGCCTTGGTGCAGGACGACTCGGAATAAATTTCTCGTCGTGTTGCGGATCATGAAAGCCCATGGGTGATTGAAGCATTGGCGAATGGTATGCGCTGTTATAGGCTTCGTGACTACCCTCGAACCTCGTAATAGAAGACAGAGAAGGTGTCTTGAAGGAAGGTGAGCTAGACAACTCGCATGCGTTGGTACTGCTGACATTAAATGTTTTAAAAACCTTATCTTCTCCACTAGTTCCTGTAACATCTTGATAAAACTTTACAATATCCATCACTGCTTGAGGATGTTGCTGCTGTTCTTTTTTGGATATACCACTCGATGCTAATAGCCTTTCCCATTCTTCTGGCAACCCTGTATATTCACCCGTTCTCGAGTCGACGCCAACGTGATGGACATGTGTCGCGTTGTATGGGGTAGAGATCTTCATAGCAGTACCCGATCTTCGTTTCTCGCCTTGAGAATTTCTCCGTATATTCTGTACAAACGAAGACAGCACCACCTTCATGCGCCCACCTCTCGACTTTCTTTGTTCCATGCTAGATGCAGAAGAAGTAGATGTACGCGGAAGAGATAGTTCTGCTAGATTAGCTGAATTCCTAGATTTTCTGGTGCCGGAAAAAGGAGACTGTACAGCCCGAAAGGGAGATTTGGCCGGCAAAACTGGCAGCGCGGGAGCAGAAGCTTGTGTATGCACAAATCCATTGGGTAGTCCCGTGGCAGGCGGCGGCGAGCGCATGGATTCCCCGGTTGAGGCACGTCCGCCGTTCAAGTTCGCATTGGTATCAGAACTCGCGTTCTCAAATGAGGTTTCTCGGACCGATGAGGACCGCTCGTCGCCAGAGGACATGAGGTCGTTTAGCGGTGACTCGTAGTTGTCCGCGTAACAATGGAGGGCTTGTGCTACAACGTTCTTTTCGGGCGTTATGATCGTCGTCGAAAGCTTGCGGCTCCCGCTACTCGGCGAAGAGGAGCTGTACCTGGTGTCAGAATACTCATCCAGGTAGTGCGATGTAGACTCGGCAGACCGCCCAGATGCGCGGATCGTGGAGTTGGTCACGTCGCCCACGGGCGTGACATCGATCCCACTACGCGGCTCCGCAACCACCTCTTCTACATCCCAGCTGTCCTGGTCCTGCCCGGAGACACGCTCCGCCCCCGCGGGCGCCTGCTCCTCCGTGCTGCAGCCGCGCCGCGAGCCTGTCTCCTGCGTGTCGCCGCTCTCCCGCGGGTCCGAGGAGCTATTGCTCGTCACCGAGGACGTTGACACACGCGTGAACTGGATGGGGTCGTCCAGCGAGGCAGTGTGCTGCAGCATTTCGCTCACGTCCGTGCTGGCGGACTCCGATTGCCGCGGGTCCATCGACTTGTAGCCCTCCAGGTCCTGCAGGTGCGCGTGCCCCTCCTCCGGCAACACCTGCACGTTGAGCACTCCCGGCCCTCGCGGCAGCTCCACCTGCCCCTCGTCTTTGAGCAGCGTTGCATCCCCGCCCCCGCCCATATGCGAGAGCGGCGCCAGCGCCCCCTGTAGGGTTTCGTTCGCTCCGGATACCTTGGACATTGCTAGCCTTGCTGCCGTAGCGCTCCCTGCTTGTCAATACCTGCTTGTACTCGCGCGCAACTCTCGATGCCGCGATGCTGCTGTGGCTACTGCTAAAGCCCTTGCTGCACCTCTGGTTTGTGTAGCAGTTGGCTGACCAGCTTCTCGACTTCCGATATCAGTGCACTATTTCTGCTCCCGGGTAATACCAGATCACGTGACGGTAGCTTTGCGGCTCACACGGGCAATAAACAAACAGTGCACGCGCTTCGCAGTGTAGATAACCGATCCACCGAAACCTAAGCCTTTTCTTAGCCGCGTAATATGTTGGGTGTGGCCACAACTCCTTCAATTAAGCGTAAAGCGGTGAAGCCTTTTGCCTTGCTGGGCTCTTGTATTGAGGTCGTGGGTTTCGTTTCCGTGTAATGATGTCTAGCAAGCTACGGAAAATTGTGGTGTACCAGCTATTTCTTTTATAGCCAACTACAGGGGTCCTGGTCCTGGCGCCCAGCCAGCACTATAGGGTGGTGCTAGTAGGTAATCGTCAGATTGCACGAAGCGTGCCCAAAGGGCGGGGTAGAAACTATGGATAGTGTAGTTGCAGCCCAGTCTAAAAGTGCACGTAAATTGGTTGCTGGCGGCGTGGCTGAACGGGCATGCAGCCTAGCGGCGGCCAGCGCACGCAGCGATAATGCTATGCACAGAGATCGGATGTGTAGATATATGCGTACGTAGTCAGGAGAGCAGGAACGCGCCCGAGCCCTCGTGGATGGCGTGGACGATGCGGGCGCGAAGGACCTCGCGGGAGCTGTACTTCGGCAGCTTGAGGTAGTTGGCACAGGTCATGACACTGGGCAGGTACTGGTCCGGGGAGAGGTCGCCCTCGGGGTGCTTGAGGACGACGGTGAGATGTGGCTTGAGGTTTTTGAAGCCGCCGACGGGCAGCTTGGGCGAGCCAGTGAGGAACTGCAGGAAGAGGCGCCTGTGATGCTGGTCGAAGGCGGCCATGACCGCGATCAGGTCGTGCAGGGTGGGGGAGTCCATGCTGTAGCCGTGGTCTGCGGTGATGTACGAGTACAGCGTCTCGACGGACCAGTCCTCCTCGACCCTGCCGTAGAGCTCGGACAGCTCGTCAGGGGTCAGGACAAGCAGCGAGGAGTATGGGAAGGCGCGCGAGAAGCCCTCCATGAAGGCACGCAGCTGCTGTCTGACGCCCGAGCCGAGGAACGCATCGAGCACCCGTGCCACATAGAGTTCTGCGTTTGCGGCGGTGACCGGGGTGTTGGCGCCGCCCTCGACGAGGTCAAAGTCGTAACCGGGGACAGTGAACGAGAGCGCCATCGACTCCAGATCGGGCCAGTTGCGCGGCTCGCGGACAAAAGCCAGCGATTTGGCAAGCTGGGGGTCGATGAGCCTTAGGGACTCCAGGAGCTTGGCGGGATGCGCGAAGTCCAGCTCCTCACGGCGGGCCGCGGTGTGCATGAGATCGAAGAAAACCCTATTAAAGCGGAAGTCGAGGATGCGATTGTCCAGCATGGAGCGAGCAACGAACGTGCCTAGGTGTGTGAAGAGCTCGTAGATCTTGGCCCCGTTCCGCTTTGGAGAAAGGGGGGCAGGGAACAACAGGCCGTCCAAGAAGTCGTCGCCTGGTACGCTGCTTCCATGCCACATACCCAGGGATTTCCGGGCAAATTCCTTCGAGACGGACGCGTAGAATTCTAGAGTTGGTCCCATACCTATGCCCACCTCGTCTTGGTACTCAATTTCCAGCACGCTTGGGCTCGATCCATACTTGGACAAAATCTTCAATGCGCTCAGAAACATATTCTCCCTAGAAATACGGAGTTTGTGTCTTGTTGGTCGGCCAAGCTGCTGAAGCTGGTCATCACTTGATGAATACTTCTCGTTTTCGGTCCGCTCCTTCCACAGTTGAATCAGCCTGCCATAGCCGAAGGACGTGTTCTGCAAAAAGAACATTCTAACGTCCAGCGGGAATAGGAAAAAGTAATGCCTCGTGATATGCAACGCCCACCTAGGCAGGGCCCCGCTTGCGACAATCAGAGGTTCTTCTAATTGCCGGGAAAGCTTAACGGTGAGTTTCGGGTTAACGAAAAGACTGCTGTCCTCGACAATGTTATAGCAGCAAGACAACAAATCTAGAATACCGTCTATAGGCTTCAGTTCTTCGCTGTCAAAAACATGTTCAGGATACAAGCGCGTAATGTCGGGATCATCATTTTCCTCATATACCCTTTTGTACTTTATGACTTGTACTTCACTCCAAATCTGAGTTGGGCTTCTCTTCGCATTAGACATGTACTTGAAAATAGAGCCGAAAATTGTCTCTGATGAGCTTATTATCTCATCGCCAGCCTGGAATTGAAAATTCATTGTCTTAACATCATCCGAAGCGGCAATTGAATTTGAAAGCGGCAATATGGAATTTAAAAAACGGGATTGCGCTACCCGGTGCTTTAAAAATTCATTCAATGTCTTATAAGACGAGATGCAATGAATGTTAACCATTAGCGACGACATCATTGGGGGTATATTGTCCTTCTTTAAGTCACCAATATATTCTAGTTTCAGTTTCATCTGCTTGCCCAGCGACGCTGCGCGACTTTCGGTTGTGCCACAGTCAATGATCTCAAAGGACTCCAGTTTGGTTAAAGCGGACTGCAAGGTCTTCACTAACAACTCCAGTCTATCAGAAAAAACCTGAATAAATGCAGTCCTACAACTAGAGGACTTGGACGGATGCAATTTGATCAACCTGCAAATGCCGTCAGAAAGACCAGTAGATATAAATTCAAATCCTGAAATGGTGAAGTTGTCTCTGAAGATCATATCTCGAACAGCAGTCCAAGTGCGTGTCCAATATTCGGGAGAGTCCTCGGAGCGATCCACCGAGTGCAAAAATGAAACCAGTTCTTCTATTTCCCTCAATTCATTGATGACCGATTCGTCGTTAGAAGATAGGCCTTCGACTAGTGTCTGGCACAGCTGCCACAGCTTCTTTTCAACGTATTGCGTTGTTAGTGGACGAAACACAGCAAATTTAATTTTCTTGGGTTTCACCTGGTCTGGCACATCGACTTCGCCAAACTCCATATCGTAGTCATCTTCATCACTTGAGATTCCACTCGTACTATGCGTAACATCATCGCCGTCGTCAGGGTCCTCCGAGATGTCAAACGGCTCACTGCCTTCATCTATTCCCTTCGGGTCATGGGTCTGCTGCAAGTAGCTATACAAAGACCTCAGAATCTCAAATGTTCCCTCCCTTCTTAGAGCCGGTAGAACGTTTTGGGAGCACTTGGCGATCATTATGGTAGAAACTGATAACAAGCCAATGAGCAACCCCCCCGTGACCAACTTATCACCCTTATCCTGCTCGTACGCCGACTTATTCTGGGTAATGCTCGAAGATAGAAGACCAATTAGCTGCTTGTCGACGTAGGACGAATTGGAACTCATAATAGAAGCAATTCTAGCTAGAGAGATCAGGATGTACCGACGGATGTCGAAGTCCACAGTATTCAAATATATCTCAATGAGAAAAGGCATCAGCTGCCCCACAAGCGTGATGTATTCTTCAGATATGGCCACCGCCTGTGGATCATCGCGGTGGTCTATAGACAGGACCTGCTCCTCTTCAATGGGCAGCAGCAATGCCAGGAAGCGAGATATGCTAGCCAAGAGCTGTTTCGGAACAAACATCAGAGTTTCATGCAGAGACGAGGTGGAGTTCTTCTTGTACTCACTGAAACAGCCCCACAACATGCTGGACAGATCGCACGAGTCGATGATCTGCTTGCGTATCTTCGGACTCGTGGTGGCCAGCTGCGATAGAATGTCGATCGAGCGGAGCTTCCCGTCCAGATCTATGTCGGAAGAAGACACCACGCCGACCACTCGCCTTATGATCTCAAGATCTATGAGCGACTCCAGCTCCGCACGCGAGGACGCGCCGAGCGCACCGCAGATGGAGTACAGCGCGTTCAGCATCTTTGTCAGAATCACCTGGTCCTTGTTGTTGACCAGCACGCCCTTGAGTAGCGGGAAAAACGCCTCGATGTTCTTGAAGTCGCAGGCCTTCGCCCGCGCACACGAGTTCGCCACGATCGTGGTCGCCTTCCGCTGCGCGTGCACCGTGAAGAAGTCCACGTACTGCAGGCACTCCACCAGACTGCCCGACTCCAGGATCTCCTTTCCCAGCAGGCGCGAGATGTACTCCAGTGTCTCCAGCACCTGCTCGGCCAGATCGATGTAGCTGATCTCCGCCAGCTTCTTCCGCAGCGTCGGGATCACGTCCTTCTCCACCGCGCTCGACACCATCTCTGGGTTCATCTCGAACATGTTGTACAGACACCGGCACGCAATCAGCTGCAGCTGCAGCTCCCCCTGCAGGCGCTCGTCGCGCAGCACGTCGATGATCGCCAGCAACAACTCCCCCTGCGGCACCACCCGCTCTGCGGCAAGCGGGTTCAGCATCAGCAGCTGCTCGTTGATCTCCCGCAGCGACTCCGCGGCCACGTACGGGTCCTCTGCCGCCGCCACCACGTTCGCCACCAGCGTCTGCATCCGCCCGTGTTCGCCACGCGCGCCCCCGCCCATCCCGAACATCTGCCGGTACTCCGGAAACACCTCCGCCAGGTTCACCCGCCGCGCCCCGCCGTCCTCGCCCGCCCGCCGCGCCTCCAGCCCCTGCGCCAGCGTACCCAGCAGCTCCTGCAGCGACGACACCCATCGGTCGGGCCTTCCGCCCGGCCCGCGCCCCACAGCCTCTGTGTCTTCCCGCTCCTCCTCCTCCGCGTCCTCCTCCGCGTCCTCGTCCCCGTACTCATTGTAGTAGTTAGAGTAGTCCCCCTCCTCCTCTGGGTACGAGTACTCCGCGTTGCTGTCGTCGTCTCCGGATTCCTGGCTGTCCAGTTGCGTCTCCCCGAAGTCCTCCATCCCGCTGACGGCGTAGTCCCCGTCCTGGTCGTACTCCTCGTCCCCTCGATTCATTGTCAATCCTTGCGCTCCGCTGCAACGATCTGTCTACTACCGCCGCCTACTTCTATCCGCCCGCGAACACTGATACACAGAGTGGGTTGCTCCAGCCTTCTCCGGGCCGCACCATCCCTCCACCTGCGGGTCCACGTATGTGATGATCCCAAAAAGTAATATCCGGTTGAAGCTTAAAGCGCTTTAAATTGTGGAAAATTTTTCAGTGAAACAGTGTTAGCGCATCTCATCTCATCTCATCACGCCGCTGGACCAGGATGCCTAGATCAAAACGTTCCAAGCTGGTGACGCTGGCGCAGACCGAGAAGAAGGGCCGGGAGAACAAGGAGCGGATTTTCGATGAGGTGCGGCAGGCGTTGGACACGTACAGATACGTGTGGGTGCTACGACTAGAGGATGTGCGGACGCCCGTGCTGCAGGAGATCCGCAGCGCGTGGGCAGGGTCGAAGCTGATAATGGGCCGGCGCAAGGTGCTGGAGAAGGCGCTCGGCGGGACGCGGGAGACGGAGTACAAGGAGAACGTGAGCGGGCTGGTCAAGCAGTGCGAAGGCATGTGCGGGCTGCTATTCACGGACGAGACGCCGGAGACGGTGACGGCGTACTTCCGGGAGTACCGCAAGGCGGACTACTCGCGCGCGAAGTCGCGGGCGCCGCTGCGGGTAGAGATCCCTGCGGGCGTGGTGTACTCGCGCGGCGGGCAGGTGCCGGCGGAGGACGACGTGCCAATGGTGCACTCGCTGGAGCCGACGCTGCGCAACAAGTTCAAGATGCCAACGCGGATCCAGAACGGCAAGATCACGCTGGAGCAGCCATACCTGGTGTGCGAGGCTGGGGAGACGCTGGACGTGCGGCAGGCGCTGATCCTCAAGCAGTTCGGCGTCGCGGCTGCGGAGTTCCGCGTGAAGCTGGCCGCGTACTACGACGGCGAGGCCGCTGCAGTGGAGGAGGTGCGCATTAATATGGAGTGAGCGCTGCGGCGCGGACATGTGTATGTCTAGTGTACATTATAGATAGAGTAATTTGATGTCACGTGAAAAGACGCCAGTGCGCCTCGAGCTGCTGCAGCTGCGCATGCGGCGCGCCGTGCGCGACGAACCGCACGGCCGCGCCGTGGCGCACCCGGACGCGGAACGCGGTGTTGTAGATGAGGCTGGCTAGCCTCACCTGGTCCGCGTCGAGCTCGCCGCCGGCGCCCAGCAGCTGCTCCAGCCCGTAGACGACCAGCGTGCGGTACTCGGGCGCCTCGTCCACCTCCAGCTTGGTCAGGTACATATAGAGATACTGGAGCTTGTCCAGGAACATCACCCCGACGTTCTGCCTGCTATTGGCGACCGCCTGCGGGGAAGGGAACTCGAACGGCGATGCGGGGAGCTCCTCTTCGAAGTAGCGGCGCGCGTCCTGGCCGAGGACGAAGACGAGCGCCTTGGCATCGTCCTCCACAACCAGCTGCAACAGCGCACGTTCCATCTGGCACGCGGACCGGGGCGGTGGCGGGGCCTCTGGCATTCGTGAGTTCATCAAGGTCAAGAAGAGCTTCGTTTGTCGCGACTATCTCTGAAAAATTTTTGGTATATCCTGTCGCATCGTGAGAACCCCGTTGGACATACGAAGAAGGCTACTAGGATCGGGTCCGGAGGGTCTAGAACGCCATGTCATTAAGATACTCGACTAGGGCAGCTATTCTGAGGAGCATTGTGCACCGCCACGTGGGTGCGCGGTTGCAGTCTACTGTTGGTGCTGTCCCCGAGGCAGATGAGCCTGCTCCGCAGAGCCAGGACCAGCATCTAACTTCCCCTCAGATGAGGGGGCTTATGCATGAACTAGCCAACTACCCCGTGGAGGACTTTGAGCAGCTGACGAAGGTGAGCAGGCCTTTGACGACCAAAGAAAAGCAACTGGATGAGCGGCTGGAAGACTTTCTGCGCCGGTTTGGTGTGGAGAACCAGGTGCTGAAGCCGCTAGAGGAGAACAAGAGCGTTGCGGCAACGCCGTTCACGCTCGCTGGGGGGTACAGCCGGTACCCGTACCTAGCACAGACGTCGGCCGACGAGCCGTACTCAAAACAGGAGCTGTTTGTGCGGCAGATGGAGCACGCCAGCCACACGGCCAAGCTAGGCGCTGAGATCAAAGAGGTCTACTTCCCGCACACCGATATTAGCAACCCGCCCGCGATAGAAAAACTTTCGATCAGCAAGCTGGCCGCCGCAGGTGTGCATCTGGGGCAGTCGACGTCGTTGTGGCGCTCCTCCACTCAACCATACATCTACGGCTCTTACAAGGGCATCCACATCATTGATCTAAACCAGACGCTGTTTCACCTGAAGAGAGCTGCGAAGGTCGTTGAGGGTGTTGCGGAGAATGGTGGCCTGATCTTGTTTTTGGGTACCAGAGAAGGGCAGAAACCAGCTTTACGGCGGGCTGCAGAGAGGGTGCGTGGCTGTTATGTCGCCTCGAAATGGATACCGGGGACCTTGACAAACCCAATTGAAATATCCAGTGTCTGGGGCAGGCATGAAGTTGACTTCGAGGGCAATCCAACTGGCAGGGAATTGACAGAAGAAGAGAACATCAGCATCATAAAGCCGGACTTAATTATTGTTTTGAACCCAACAGAAAACAGGAACGCGTTGAGAGAGGCTATGCAGGCTAGAGTGCCAACTATTGGGATCATTGACACCGACTCAGAGCCTTCAATGGTCACATACCCGGTCCCTGGTAACGACGATTCGCTACGTTCTGTAAGTTTACTTGTAAGCATCCTGGCTAAGGCCGGTGAGCGTGGTCTGGCGAACCGCAAGGAAAAGCTGGCAGCACTATCGGAGTGATTGCCTGCTCTGCCTGAGTAAATAGACCTGTATATATTCTAGTAGTGTAATGGCGGTGGAACACGCAGTCGGAAGATGTTAGAACTATCATTTTTGTGCTTTTACTCCTGCATTACGAAATCCCATGGCAAGCCGTAATCGATATGCTATACATTCAATACATAAACACGAAGTGCCAATGACAATGCCAATTTATTGGTTCTTTTTCTTATCAGTCTCATCCGATGAGTCATCCAGCTCCTCTTCATTATCTTCGGACTCACTGTCGCTTCTCTCATCCTTTTGGACACCTTGGAAGAGCATGCGGTATAAAATACGGAATATTAGGGCAAGCCAATAGAGATTAACAAGATGCAACGCAAATATTAAACCAAAAACAATCGGCAAAGCGATCCAACTTTTGTATTGCTCGGTAGCGAAGTTCAATGTGTAGTCACCCACGGTACGGAACTCTGTCAACACAGACCAGAGGATCTTAATATTAACGTAGTGTCTCAGATAGACCCAGGACGACACAAATAGAAGAAATAACGGAGCTGTGAACGAAGACTCCATGTAATTGAAAATCTTTGAAAGGGCTAGGAAAAAATCCGATACATCCATGGTGATGTACACTGCCAGGCCCATCTTTGTGAAGTGGAAAACGTATGATAATGAAATTAGCGCCAAGGTGACAATATGGTGAAAGACAAGTTCCCTGAAGTCCTTTCTTGGCTTCTCTAGTTGCAAAACCAGGATACACGCCTGTTGCGCCCAGAAAGCTGCTTGGCCGAGGTAGAAGATTTTATAATAGTACTCGTTGGTGAGGTCTGGATAAGTCTTGTACATTTCTGCTGTCTTGAATAACCACAGATCGGTACGGTACATCACAAACAACCCAAAGGGACCAGAAAGACCATAGTAGAACGTGGAATAAGCTTGCTCCATCATACGCTTGACCTTGTGTGGCTTGGTGACACCGAGCCGGAACGTCAATGGGCGCAACACCATCTCCATCATAAATTCGCGCAGAAAGGTGAAGAATACCATGTAGTAGAACACAAAGCACATGTCTTTGACACCTTTCCCGTACATGTTCGTGTTGCCAACTCTATAAGATATCGCAACGAACATATGAAGTGGGTTACTCTCTGTCCTGTTGCCGGAAGCAAAATAACAGCTATAAATCAGAAACAGGATAATCAGAGGAGTCAGCCACGCGTGACGATAATTCAGCTCTCTATACGATAGCCACAGCTTGTAGTAGATGTCGATATCCGTCTTCGATGCTCCAGAAAGTGCCCGCAACCGCGCCCTCGCGGCAATCTTGGATTCTTTCGATTCAGACATCGTGGATAGCCCAGGCACTTTTGTATCACCAAGACCAATGTTCCCCACAGAGGAACTCCGCTTCCGGGAGAGCGATGGTGGCTTCAATAACGAATTTTCAGCCATTTTCTAGCGGTATGTTGCTGTGACTTGTTGATCTACCTCAAATCAAAGTTCGGTAATAACGCCGTGAACGCTGAGTATTAAAATATCGACGAGGACCGTTCTTCAGCAGTAGAGCTTTAAGCGCAATAATCTCTATCAGGAAATAAGCTCTATTCTGCGAGTAGTTGTGATGAATGTCCTAAGTGAACGATGGGAGAACCGTTGGACAGAAATTGATTAGCGGCATTGTTGATTCACGTGATCGTAAAATTTGGCTGCAGAGTTGTATGAAGCTCAAGGGAGAAGGAGCACGTTAGTGAGTGCTACACTACCAAGGACTACGCCGCATTCTAAGTTGGCTCTTTTGAAATGGAGTACAAGCAGGATATAGAGACAGCGGTATCCAGGGCCACTGATGGAAAACTGAGGACGGATAACTGGCAGTACCTGCTAGACGTATGCGATTTGGTAAAGGAAGAACCAGAGGATGGCGCGCAGTATGTTATGGAGGCGATAGATGAACGCCTGCAACAGGCAGATGCAAATGTGATTTTACGATCGTTGTCTCTTGTGGCCTGTCTATCTGAAAACTGCGGTTCCAGGGTACAGCAAGCCGTGGCTTCCAAAAGGTTTACCGGCCTATTATATTACCTCATTGAAGACAAGCATGTCCATGCCACGGTCAAACGTGAGATAGCCAAAGTTGTGGACCAGCTTTCGTCCTCGTTTCAACGTGATCCCTCCCTGAAGGGGATGTCTGACCTACTACAGAAGATCATTCGTAGGTACCCTCACCTGGTGGCTGAACCCAAGCTTCCGCAGAAACGTGAGATGAGCGCTGATGCGAAGCTACAGGAAGACCAGGACCTAGAGGAGGCATTAAAGCTGTCTTTACAGGAATATGAGCAACAACAGCGACACAATGGAGGACAGCCGCCACAGCAGGCACCGGCCGCTTTGGCTAGTGAAACAAGCTTACCTGAACAGCCCCAGCCACAAATAGTACGCCGTGTGAAGGCAATCTTTGATCTAAATGCGAGCGAACCGGACGAGCTGTCGTTCAAAAAGGGTGATGTGATTACTGTGATTGAGCAGGTATATAAAGACTGGTGGAGGGGCCTGCTGCGCGGCAAGGTTGGTATTTTCCCAGTGAATTATGTCGGCGTATGCCCTGAGCCAACTGCAGAGGAGGTAGCTAAGGAGGCTGCTCAGGAGCATGCTGTCTTTGCGCAAGCCGGCAATGTCGAGAACTTGCTCCAGAAACTAAGGGTCTCCCAGAATGTGGATGTGACACACGAAGACGAGATATCAGAACTTTACTCTACCGTCACACCGCTTAGACCACATGTCACGAAACTCATCGGTAAATATGCGCAGAAGAAGGAAGATCTTGCATCATTGCGCGAGGTTCTGGCCAATGCGGAGGCTACATACAACATGATGCTAGAGAAGGCAACATGCTACAGCTCGAGCAATTTTATGCCTTCAACCCAGCACCGGACATACCAGCCATCGGGGCAAGCAGCACCTTATTCCAATTATGAATTCAGCCAGCCTAGTACCAATGTGCTACCCCCCCGTCCGGCTTCCTACAGTGTTAATCCCCAAGTCACAGGGTTGCCCGTTCATCAACAGCGATCAGTACCTGAGAATACAGAAATAAGATATAGGAGTTATTCCGGTGATCTCCCACATACCTAACTGTACTAGTCATAAAATCTGTTTATGTAATGGCGATATGTATGCTTCCGGAAATTGTCTGGGGCGGCGCGTTGAAAAGCACCAGATCCCTCACCTTTACCTGACTCCTTTCTCGAATATTTGGCCACCAACAGACACAAGTGCCATACGGTCGGCAACCCTATAGCTATGTCCAAGTTCAGTGATATCATTACACAACTACTCTTCGACGCTCCACCCCGCGAAATCAATAGTGTATACGACTCACTTGTGATCATAACTGAGGATACGGACAATGACACTCTGTTAGATGCCCTCAAAAGATGCCTAGTTGCAAAACGGCTCCCAATCGATGTAGAAGGCAGTCCAACGATTGTCACCGAATACAACAAAGACGGAGCGAAGTACTTTGACCCCTTCAAGAAAGTGCTCTTTTCCGTGGATTGCCTAGACCGCGTAGGTTTAGATATTGAGCCCCACGAATCTGAGACTACCCCCTACCAGGAGAAGCTCTACGAGGAATTACAGAAATATGTTGCAAAGAACTTTCCTGGCGACAGTGCTTGCACTGTACTCCCCACCGGGGACGACGATGAGCTTGCTATTATCATCGTGAGTTCAAAGTTCAGCCCAAGTAACTACTGGAGCGGCTACTGGAAATCTGAGTATATATATTCCCCGGAGGAGCGATCGTTGACCGGTCGGATCGATGTTGTTGTACACTATTTTGAAGACGGCAATGTGAAGTTCAGCACCCAGGAGTTCATCGACAAGGAAGACATAAACGATCCGATAAGTTGCATCCGCGCGTTGGAATCCGAGATCGAGACAGGCCTCGATGAATCATTTAGCAAGCTTAACCAGACGCAGTTTGCCAAGCTCAGACGAAAACTTCCTGTTACAAGGTCGAAGGTCAACTGGGGTAAGGCTATTAGCAACTATCGTCTAGGGAAAGATGCAGCGCAGGGGAAGTAGAAAGTTCCCGTGCGCGCACTTCGCATAGCTCTCGCCCCCCCCACCCCCCACTCAAAGCTTAGCTCACAATGCCTGATAGTTAAAACAGCTTAAATACGTTGTATAAAACGAATAAGATCAGTAGCGACAGCCCGACCATCTTCCATACGCTATTTCCCGCTAGGATCGCTCGCGAGAGCCTGCTCGACGAGTTCCTGATATTAACAAACAGCGCGCCAAACGAATTTTGTATCTCGTCAATTAGGGTATTATCCGCAGCTGCCTGGTTGCCAATATCCCTGTTTAACGACCTAAACGTTGAAAGCTTATTGGACAACTCATCCAGCCTTCTGTCGTTCTAATTTGTGTTAGTACTAGCTCCAGTGCGAGGACTGGCGTCCCAGCATCTACCCTGCACATACACCGCGCTCAATCTGTGAGTATCTGTCGTCTGACATCGTCTCCTGAGCAATAGTTCGCCTGCGCGCGCAACGTACAGCTGCTACAAATGTCCCGGATATCACGTATATACCGAAACTTTCGCTCAGAAACCGTCACCCGGACGTTACGTATCTACACGCCCGACAGAGGACAGACTACAGACAGCGGATAGTGAGTATATCAGAGTAGATCTTGGTGTATAGTTGTTCGAGTTTTCATCTAGAAATCAACATTAGGCAACGTTGTCATCACAATAACTCTATTCGCGCTGCATTACAAGAAACCGGTGTCTGGTTCAGCACTATTGTTGCATCCCATAATGGTCAGAACAAAAAGCTTTCGCATGCCGCGGCAACCCCATTGCGGAGCATGGCTGTGCCCCAGGGTAGCCGCCCTAGACCGCAAATTATATCATCATACACTTGATATGGTCTTTGCGCAATAGTGCAGGACCTCCGACACCGGCTGCTGTTATACTTAACAGCAGTGCTCTGCATCTGCGAGAACGCAGAGGCTGTTGTGCACAGAAGAGTGAAGCGGTTGACATAAATCGGTCAAGAGCGCAGCCTTTTAATACTTGTTGGCTTCCGCCTATCGATTGCCCGCGTCTACCCGCCCGTAAGACTATAACACCCGTACATTTTGAACCAGGAAATGACACTCATACCCATACACCACATACATACAATGGCGAAAACGTGCAGTCACACGCAGCATGCATCTACGAACGACACGGCCTCGCACCCGAGCGCTTCACCACCAACTCAGACCCAAACCATCAGCGACTTGAAATAGTAGTAACGAGCAGGTCTGGCAAATATACAGGATAGCCACAAGAGAAACTAAGAGAAAGATGTCCGCTGAATCTACTGTCAAGGCTTCCAACTGGAGACTAGTTGAGGTTGGCCGCGTTGTGTTGGTCAAGAAGGGCCCATCTGCCGGTAAGTTGGCAGCTATCGTTGAGATCATTGACAACAAGAGAGCCCTTGTCGATGGCCCAGAGACCGGTGTTCCACGCCAGGCCGTGAGCTTGGGTCACGTTGTCTTGACTCCTTTGGTCTTTGCTCTTCCAAGAGGCGCTAGAACCTCCACCGTCTCCAAGAAGTGGGCTGCTGCTGGCGTTAACGACAAGTGGGCTGCTTCTTCCTGGGCTAAGAAGATCGCCCAGCGTGAGAGACGCGCTGCTTTGTCGGACTTCGAGAGATTCCAGGTGATGGTTTTGAAAAAGCGGAGAGGATTCGTTCTCAAGAGAGAGGTGGCCACCGCCGTGAAGGTGGCGGCTTCAGCGGAATGAAGTATAAACCATGTATTGTTTCGATAATATAATGTATATCTAAAACTCTATCGAGTGAGACCAATAGTATGGTGTTCACGTGACTTTTGTTACCCGGGCCGCCTCGGAGCGGAGTACTTAATTGCGCTGCGCAAGTCGTTACTTTTTTCTGTTTTTGTTTTTCAAGAAGACGGTGAGTCCATTATATTCAAATACATTTCGAACCTCTGCTCCTGGGCTCACTGCGTCTAGCTCAACCGACACTACTCATCGGGGCCTCCTATTCTACCTTTTGCTCTTCATCACAGTCGACCCTGACGTTGGCCACAAGAATACCTAGTTATACTATCTGCTGCGCCGGCCGTTACTATAGCTGGCTACTACAAATTAGATCTTTGCTCATCCTACTTCGTTGAGGGTGCTACCTGAAGTTTGAGTCCAATACCTTCTCGTGGTTCCTCCCCCTGCTTGTTTCTTTTTGTTCAAATAGGGTCCTGCAAATTAGCAAAGCGAACCTTACTCAAGGAAAACATAGCCACTAACGACTTCACCTCCTAGTCGGTTAGTGTATTGTCAAACAGACAATAGTCGGACCATATAATATAGTAAATCTGCGACGTTGGGCAAAGATAAGCCGTGATGAAAACGGTTGTCTTGACTGCCCAGCAGGCGGATACTGTGGATAGCAGAATGCCGAACTGGTTTGAGAGAGTATTTTTAGCACAGAAACCGCCAGGCTCCCGCCTTGCCAACCTCGAGACGAGTTTTGATGCGAATCTATCAATAAAGAGGCTGAAGAACCACCAATTCACGCTGAAAGAGGTCTGCCACTATGGGTTTCTAGGGGCGGTACTTTTCTTCGTCTTCATAGCGAATCCCGCACCATGGCTCCTGAAGGGCTGTGTGAGCATGCTATTCCTTGCATTGTTTCTGATGCCTGCTACCGGCCAGTTTTTCTTCCATGCTCTTCCGATATTCACATGGCTAGCGCTATATTTTACCTCTGCATCTTTCGGCTCCACCTATAGGCCTCCGATCACCGTGAAGGTTCTCCCTGCCATTGAAACCATAATGTACGGTGACAATTTGAGCGACGTGTTGGCAGCGTCGACGAACAAGTGCTTGGATATCCTCGCGTGGCTTCCCTACGGTATCCTTCACTTCGGGGCCCCGTTTGTGGTTGCCGCAATACTCTTTATCTTTGCACCTCCGACCACCCTTAGAGGGTATGCATTTGCCTTTGGTTACATCAACCTATTCGGTGTGATAATCCAGAACTTCTTCCCTGCGGCGCCTCCATGGTACAAGAATCTCTATGGTTTGTCCGCTGCACACTACGGTATGAAGGGCTCGCCTGGCGGCCTAAGCCGTATCGATGAGTACTTGGGCATTGATCTATACACAACTGCGTTTTCGAACTCTGCTGTTATCTTTGGTGCATTTCCATCTCTACATTCAGGCTGTGCAACTATGGAGGCGCTTTTCTTGGCACATGTGTTCCCACGCTTGCGGCTACTGTTCGTCTTTTACGTCTGTTGGCTATGGTGGTCTACCATGTACCTTACTCACCATTACTTTGTTGACCTAATGGCAGGCTCAATTTTGTCGTACGTTATTTTTCAGTACACCAAGTATTGCCACTTGCCTATCGTGCATCCAGAGTATTTTACCAGATGGTCCTATGCCGAAATCAAGACGTTTGACATCATCCAGTCTGATCCATTATACCACGATTCTAGTGATGTCGAAGCGTTGCCTCTAGCACCCCTGGATACAGATTTTAACTTCACGTTTGAGATGAGCTCTGTGGATGAAGTTGCGACGCCGACACCGTCGATATTTGATGAAGGAGCACCGGGGTCAGCCTCAAGATCTTCTGCGAACTCCATTGAAGTGCCTGATGCTGAACCGTTCAGGGCTAATTTTGTGAACAAAATGTACAGGCAACGTTATGATTAAGCATCGTAGTCAACGTAAAAATATATGAATTTCAGTTCTGCTTCCAATATGAATACTTTTGTTGCAACTGAGGGATACGTTTGTAATGGAAACTCCCACGAGGATTAATGCTTGATGCCAAATCGTTTTTGTCGCAGGAGGAATTATATAATGAAACGTCTCTACAACCTAACCGTCCATACTATCCGGGTTGCATGAGCTCCATACTGAGCGGTCGCTCCCGCCACCTGCTTGGAGCATACTGTGTGGTGTGTGCTTTGCGAAGACCGACCGATCTTTACAGCTTTCACACCTGCGAAACCTGTTATTCGCACCACTTTGAATCGTCGAAGTTGTGCCGCGCCGCTTTCGGCGGCAGATGTTGTACATAAGATGCCCGATGCGCTATCATGCTACCTACATAATACCTAATAACAACCACGTCTAAATGCAAACCGCTAGCAGAAGCTGGACAACAGCCTTCGCTACCACCATACGAGCAGTGCACCGACAGGAATTGTCGTCTATTTATTTACATGGTACTAAACTTAATACATGATGTTGAAACCCCCATTCCGCGCGTCCATCAGAATGAAATACCACCCTTGGCCTTCTCAGGAATCGAACCGTAACCAGCTGCCCGCTCAAGGGACGACACAGCGTCCAGTTTTTTTGAAGTATCCACCTTCATGATCGATGCCCTCAGCACTCGCGGATCACTTCTCAGCGTCCTTAATATTTCTGACTGAACAGGTGCAGAGGAGTCAAAAAGCATCAGAAAATGGTAGCCCTGGAAATGTCGCTCCTGGTCCTTCTTCTGTATTCTTGGTAGAAGTTTGTTGCCGATTGGAATAATCTTCCGGACAACGCCACGGTTTTCTATAACCAGCTTGCCAATAGTAGTCGCCAGCTGTTTAGCCTCTGCATGGACAGCTAGTGGGTTTGTAACACGAGCGATACTAACGAGTTCATAAAGCATCTTGCATATAGGCGTGTTCCACTGCTAGCAAGTTCGTCAGGTAACCAACCAGCTGGTCTTCAGAAAGCTGGATGATCAAAAATTTCAGAGGCTATGTCCATATGTACGAACAGTATTAGTGAGGAAATGCAGAGGAAACATAAAAGCTATGAACCCCTCTTTTACTGAAACAGAACCCATGCGTAGAGCCTTCTGCATCTTTCAAGGATGAGTTTGTTTGAGTGGGCGTTCGGTAAGAGCGTTACCCCGCAGGAGAGGTTGAAAAAGGTATGCACAGCATGAAAGTTAGCGACGGCATCTGGACAAGCACTAACCGATGGGAATCTTTTACAGAACCAAAATGCTTTGGATAGGACTCAGCGCGAACTAGAGAGGGAGAAGCGGAAACTGGAGGCGCAAGAAAAACGTTTGGTCCAGGATATCAAAAAGTCCGCGAAAAATGGACAAATTAACGCGGCTAAAATCCAAGCTAAGGACTTAGTGCGGACAAAAAGGTATATCGAGAAGTTTAATGGCATGAAGACACAACTCCAAGCTATCTCTTTGCGGATACAGGCCGTTAGAAGTAGCGATCAGATGGCTATTTCCATGCGAGAAGCTACAGGTCTTCTTTCGAGCATGAACAGGTCAATGAACCTCCCGCAGTTACAAAGAATATCCATGGAATTTGAACGTCAGAACGACATGATGGATCAGAGACAAGAATTTATGGATGAGGCTATTGATGATGCTATGGGTGATGAGCTTGAAGAAGATGAGGAGGCCGAAGAAATTATCAACAAAGTCTTGGATGAAATCGGAGTCGGCTTGAACAACAAGTTAGAGGACGCGCCTCAGGGCCTGGTCAAGAATTCTGCGGCAGCGGAGGCAAGAGTGGCAATCCCAGTGGTAAGTAATGATACAGGTGGTGCACTGTCGGCATCTTCGAATACAGATGACGAGTTGCAGGCTAGACTGAACAGCCTAAAGCGAGGATAATTTCCTCAATTTCTAGTGCGTATACACATCTAAACTAATAAATTCACACCGCGGTCTCGACACTGTTGCTGTGGTTAGAACAAGCAGAAGAAGATTGCAGTATCTCTAGCTTTTTCAGAAACTGCAGTATGTGATCAGCACATTGTTCAACGGTTTCTTTATCGGTGCGTAAGTGGATATCTGGATTTTCAGGTGCTTCATACGGAGCAGAGATACCGGTGAAATCCTTGATAATACCAGCTCTGGCTTTTTTGTACAATTCTTTCGGGTCTCTGTTTTCTGCGACCTCTATGGGAACATCGATGAAGACTTCGATGAAGTCTAACCCTGCATCCTTGTGCAATTCTCTAGCCTTTTCCCTATCCGCCTTATAAGGGGAAATAAAGGCCGCTATCGCTACAGTGCACGAGTCCGCAAACAATTTAGCAACTTCAGCAATTCTTCGAATATTTTCATTACGATCTTCTTCGGTGAAACCCAAGTCTTTATTTAATCCAAACCTGATATTGTCACCATCCAATCTGTACGCAGATATACCTTCTAGCAATAACAATTTTTCTAGTGTGCAAGCAATAGTACTGCGTTTTAATTTATTGTTAATACTCTGGATGACTAAGATTTATCTTGAACACATACCTTTTACCGGATGCACTGAGGCCCGTCAGCCAAACTGTACAGCCTTTTTGGTTCCTTAGGGAAACCCTTTCATCATAATTTATATTGGCGTGCCAGGTGACGTTAGTAGACATTTGTAGCTTGCTGTTACTACCAGATACTCTTGGTTGTATGGTAGTTGAAACAGATTAAAAACGTCTATGAGCCATATTTATGTGAGTGAAGATACAAATACAAAGGTAAGACACTATTACTATTATTATTGAATGTAGAGACATAATGATGATATTCCACAGTGGTCATCCACGTGATATGATGACACAATATGACAAATAAGATACCAGTTAACTTGTGAATTATACTACTTCACTTCAACAGTGCTGTTGAAGAATGTTCGATAGCTGGTTTCTTTCCATCAAGAAAAGAGTTCTTCTCCATAGATGATAATATTATGTATATAGGTAATGGGGCTACTTACTGTTTGTTAGTTAAGAAAAGAGCCGACAAAATACAAGATAATTTAAACGTGAATTTTTTAAAAAACCAAAAAAATAGTTTTTTTTTCATATATATATAATAAATATATATTATCATTTTTAAGTTTAAATATAAGTTCGGAAATACCATACAATAAATTATTTATATATTCCTATTTAAGCTTTATACTATATTATTGAACTTAATAAAGTTCTAGTTTAATAATAATATATATTAATATATTATGTAGGTAAATACTTGTTTTATTTTAGAATAATTTATATAATTATTAGATAAATTTAATATTTAAAGTTTACGGTCACATGATTTAAAAATACCTGCATGATATATTATTACTTAGGCAATATTAATAGTTGTTTTCATGGTTGATTGCATATAGTTTAGGCTACCTTCAGACAAGCATTGCACTATTCAATAGTGACTGGTTAAAACCTAATCAACGAGCAACTCAAGTATATACAATAACCGTACGTTCTCATGTTTTTTATCATTCCATTATTTTATTATTTTCTTTTATTATATTTATTATTTATTTTTTAAAATATCTAAAAATACACGAGTAATCTGAACTACTTTCTTTATATTTCGGAATATCTAGCTACAACGACGACTGTTCTAAAATATGACCATTAAGAAAAAGAAGTTCGAATAATATTTTTCAACTATAGCAGATAGATAAGACTTCTAATTAAATTACTGTAATCTAATGAGCATAATTCGGCATATAATGGTTGAGAGGTAATAATACTATTTGCATGTGCGCGATAATGGTTAATATCGACACTCTTCAATAATCGCTCTCACTACCGACTTAAATATCTATATAAAAAATTAGGACAGAATCATACCTGGTCACAGTTAGGTATGCAACAACCCTTTTGGATTATAAAGACTTCTTATGATGATTGGAAGAGCCCCTTCATAACTTCAAGCATCAACTAGTAATATTTCGACTCTATGATTAGTTCAAGACTTTGAATTGGCGGAAAGGTACATTTGTGCGTATTGAAACAAAAATGCGAGACTCGTACGGTTCTGTAAGTTCCGGCTTAAACTGTCAGAACTAGAGACATGGTGAGTCAACATAATTCATGAATCCATACACTATATGGACGTTTTTCTTTAGCAGAGCAGCAACAGTCACTCTTGGTGTATATATTAAGTATGCATGGAATAGGAGCTAAATATATATCATCTGAAGTACTTTTAATATACAATGGGTAATTAAACCTCAAACAGAAGAAACAATTTCACTTGCATGCTTTAAGATCTGTACCATATTATGGCATTCCTTCCTACGCTGGATTGTGATATCGTTCTCTTTGGTCAACTCTTCAATGTCCTGGTTTCCATACAATTTCTCTAACAAGATCTTCTGGATGTCATTCTTACTTTTAACAATAAGTTTTAACATGACTGCCTTTGGGATCAAGTCAGCGACTGTTCTCTTGACTATGCTAAAATAGCTTTCAATTAGCAACTTGATAACCTCTGTCTCTAGTGTCTCCCTCTCGGTCATCTGGCCCGTGGCTTTCAAAACAGAGGGAGGGGCCTCCAAAGCAGTCAATTTCTTCTTGTTCTTCGAAGCAAAGAATCCACCAAAAATGCCACTGGAGCCCTTGTCTGTGTGCTGTACCGTCGGCGGCAATGATTTTCCTGTCTTTGGATCGACCTGTTTAGGATGTAATCTCTCCTCCACCATGGCCATGGCCTGTGAACCCTTTAGCAAATCAGGGTGAGCAGTATTTATATACGTTTGCTCAGACTTGATAATGTCCACAACGAAGTCATTAGCAGGGATAATACGTTCCTTTAGGTATTGAATAAAGTAGTTCGATATGGCTTCCCTTAGCCCAGGGTACCTGGCATATTTTGGTTGTGAAATAATCTCCCTTAGTATTCTCACAAGCTCATCAAATATTAACGCCACCAGACGTAACGATGGGTCCTCGAATCTCTGGATTTGCTGCTTGACAAGCACTTCAAACGCTTCTGTTCCCACGAAGAGAGAAGGAGCTGCACCGGAACTGTTATACATGATCGTTCTGATATCAGAGTCCTTTATTTGGTCAAAAGGATCCAACGCGTAGACTCCACCTTTGAATATTTCGTGGAACACGAAAGATATTCTGGCACCTCCAGAAAGCTCTTGGCTGGAAAGCTCCTTGGCTTCACCGTCCAGAATACCAGTGTACTCCTTGGAAAAATCAGTGATCATGGAGAGCACAATGGAGTTGGGGGAATCAAGCGTCTCGGGGCCCAATGCAAGGAGCTCGGCCTGGTACTTCTTCAAAGACAGCTCGATCTTGTTTTTGATCTCAGGTAGCGTCTGCCTGATGTGATGTAGTAATATGGAGTTCAGCTTTTTGGCCAGGTACGGTGTGCCGCAGTAGTTTGCGTTGGAGCTGTAGGATGGGTGGTTTTCAAAGAACCGCTTCTCGTCGTTCAATGCCTCTCTGATGGTCTTTCTGGACTCGATATCCTTCTGTCCTCTGTTGATCACCGGAACATAGCCATACCTCAACGGGATGATCCGCCCAGACAATATATCGACAACATCCGTGCCCTCGTCCATCAGGTCGATCTTCGTTAGCACGCCGATCGTCCTGGTGCCCTCCGGGTCCACCTCGCGCGCAAGCTTCAAGCCGTCGCTGTTGGCGAGGTCCGCGTTGGCCGCGTTGACCGCAAGTATTATGGCATTGGGCTTCGAGATATACTGCATGATCATGTTCTTGATCTGGGACTCGATGTCCACCGGCTGGTCCCCGACGGGCACCTTCGTCAGCCCCGGCAGGTCGACCAGCGTCAAGGTCAACACGTGCGGCGAGTAGATCCGCAGGTTGATCGGAATCGGCGAGATGCCCGCGTTCTTGCCCGTCAGCTTCTCGGTCTCGTTCACGATCTCCTGCCGGATCTGGTCGAAGTTGTAGAACTTCTTCCCCGGCGCGTGCAGGAACTCGCCCCACTCCTCGGCGTTGTCCTCGCTCTGGCCCGTCTTCTGGTCCGCCGCCACGTCCAGCTCCAGCAGGTCGCCGTGCGCGTTGCGCTTGTCCCCCTTCTTGCCGCGCCGGTTGATCAATTGCAGCACCAGCGGCCGTCTGGTCACGATCCCAGAGCCCCGGGGGAGGAAGTCGCGCCCCACGATGTTCTCAAGCACCGAAGACTTCCCGGACGACTGCGAGCCAACTACCGTGATCTGCGGTAAGTCGACAGGTGACTGTGACCCCCCTCCGAGGGGCGCGAGCGCGTCCTGAAGCTTGTTGATAGTGGCAATCAAGTGTTCGTCCATCTGATTCGTCTGTTCTGTAAATACCTGAAGCCCCGTGTGCTACACTCCTTCAATTGCTCCGCGAGGATTCGCCGTATATGTACTTTGCAAAGAGGGTCTAGAAACAGCCGGAATCCGTTGTATCTTTGTTGCGCATGCACTTGCCCGGCTCGTTAACAGAGGAATGTTATATACGTGGGCTCCACATGACTGCAACGTCCGCCCCTCGCGCCGCCGTCTCGGCCGCCGGCTCTGTCGTAGAACAGTATGTCGTCACGTGATGCATCGCCGCGCGCGGTGGCCTGCGCCTCTGCCGGTGTTCCAGTGCCCATGCGCCCTCGCGCCCATGCGCCCCGGCCGAACTGCAGCGCTGCGTTGTCCGGTCGCGGCCGCGCGCACGGGGTGTGTGTACCGTAGTACCGCGGCAATGTGGTGCAGCCGCGCGGCCCACGTGACAGGGACATGATATTAAAAAGCAACGCGTGTGGGTGGAAACAGACGTGTCCCCCTCTCCTTTAGGGTTTGCCACTAACTCGAAGGCCACCAATTTACCGACCCGCTCAAAAACACTTTTAAAAGACTGCAAAGAAGCGTTCCCAAGATATCTCCCACAAGCCCAGGAATCTGCCGCGGGACACACACTACACTTCTAAGACAGCTGCAGACTAGTAATTTTGCTGGTTTAATCTGTCACGTCCACTAAGTTACTTCATAATATCGTCTCCATTCGAAATAGGTTATCTGCACGGTTTATTCTCTGACTTGAGTATCGGGCAAGACAGGACTCAGAGTAGTGCACGTTTCGCCAGGGCTAGCGTACCGAATCAAGTCAAGACAAGCTTGTCAGATTGCCAATACCCATACCTCCGCCACACGATGAGTCAACAGAAAGTGTACGGCGTGACAGGGCCGATATCCAAGGAGGGCCCCACAGCCGCTGAGAACAAGTTGAACGATGAGTTGATCCAGGAATTGAAGAAGGAAGGGACCTTTGAGTCGGAGGAGGAAACGGCGAAGCGGATCAAGGTGTTGGAGGAGTTGCAGGCGTTGGCGCAGGAGTTTGTGTTCAAGGTCTCGCGCAAGCGGAACATGTCCGAGGGGATGGCGCGCGACGCGGGGGGCAAGATATTCACGTTCGGGTCGTACCGGCTCGGCGTGCACGGGCCAGGATCTGACATAGACACCTTGGTGGTGGTGCCCAAGCACGTAACGCGCGACGATTTTTTCACTGTTTTTGATGAGCTCCTCCGCGCGCGGCCAGAGCTAGACGAGATCGCGCCGGTACCGGAGGCGTTTGTGCCGATCATCAAGATCAAATACAGCGGCATCTCCATCGATTTGATATGCGCCCGCCTTGATATCCCCCAGGTGCCGCTGAACCTAACGCTCAGCGATAAGAACTTGTTGAGGAACTTGGACGAGAAGGACTTGCGGGCGTTGAACGGGACACGGGTGACGGACGAGATATTGGAACTCGTCCCCAAGCCCACTGCATTCAAGATTGCGTTGAGGGCTATCAAGCTATGGGCTCAGCGAAGGGCGGTTTACGCGAATGTGTTTGGTTTTCCCGGCGGTGTTGCGTGGGCTATGCTTGTCGCAAGAATTTGTCAGTTATATCCCAATGCATGCAGTGCCGTTATTGTTGCCAGGTTTTTCCATATATTGACCAGATGGAGCTGGCCGCAGCCTGTTCTTTTGAAACCCATTGAAGACGGACCGCTACAAGTGCGTGTGTGGAACCCCAAGATATACGCGAACGATAGACTACATAAAATGCCAGTTATTACCCCGGCTTATCCGTCGATGTGCTCCACTCATAATATATGTGAATCCACAAAGAAAGTAATCTTGAACGAGTTGCAGAGAGGAGTCGAAGTTACAACTGATATCTTCACTAACAAGAAGACCTGGGGCGACCTCTTCCAGAAGCACGATTTCTTTTACAAGTATAAATTTTACTTGACGGTCATGGCTTCGACAAAAGGCTCTGACGAACAACATCTAAAATGGAGCGGTCTGGTAGAGAGTAAGCTTCGGTTGTTAGTCCTGAAATTAGAAGTACTTTCGGGGATCAACTTGGCTCATCCATACACGAAGCCATTTGAATCAACTTATGCTTACAAAACAGAGGAGCAGTATAAGGAGATATTTGACAATTATGGAACACACAAAACAGAAGACGTCTTAAAAAAATATACAGAAGTAACGAATGAAAACAAAGATGATGAAAGCCTTAAAGGCATGGAAAAAGTGCATATTACCACGATGTACATCGGCTTAAATATAGCCGTTGATGAGAAAAAGAAAATTGACATTCATGTGCCCTGCCAGGAATTCTTTAACCTGTGTCGCTCGTTCCAAGAATACGAGGACACCGAGACTTTCTCCTTAGTGATTAAATACGTGAAGTTGTACGATCTACCCGACCACGTCTACGACGAAGGAGAACAGCGTCCCGTTAAGGCAAGTAAAAAGAGGAAAAACGAAAAGGCCGGAAAGAAGGCTAAGAGACCGAAGTCTAGTTCCGTCCTGGCCGCAGACGCCGAAGACAGTACCATGGCAGATGGTTCCACAGTTTCCGAGGAGCCGCAGCCTCCTCTTTCAAATACTACCGCGCCTTCCACAAACACAGGCGCAGAACTATCCGTTGCTGCAGGAGGTGCTTCTACCTGATCTCCCCAAAGGTTCGAGTATGCACTGCTGATTGCAGCCGCCATTGACTGCTCATACGGACTTGGGCACAATACGCCTACTGTGTGGTGTTCCTACCACCGGCCACTTCCTCAAGCAGCTTACCTATGACAATCTTCTTTGTAGACAGGCATAAGTAACACAAGACCCAAATAGAAAAGAGTTAACGTATTCATTAATGTGAATTTTACCACTGGAATTGCATCCTGGCTGCACTCTAGTAGAAAATCCCTATTTCTTTAGAGTACTTGCATGTCTATTCTAGACACACAACCGCGAATAGCGTGATTCTCCTATCCCTGTCCCGTGACTTTCTTATATGTAATCAGGAGCCACACTTGAAGAAAAAAGCCCTGTGAGTATGGCTGCACAAGACAGGCAAGGACAGAGATCGAAGACTGCGTCGGTAACCAGACTTCTGATCTAATAACACTACGGCGGACATTAGTTAGCCACAGTCAGGAGTGTGTCATAAGTAACACACAGACAAAGTGCATATATAAAAAGGCATCTGGGGTTTCACCCACTCAGCCATAGATCCACGAGCAAACTATTATTAGGCGCCCCCCACCCCAGTCTGCAGCATTCGAAAGCCTTCCTAGCCTTTGTGCGATGTCCCAAGGTACAATTTTCTCGCAGCTGAAAATACGAAAGAAGCGCCAAGAAGTGGCCTTCTTTGAATCCAACGCCGACGCCAATGATGTCGAGGCGGGCGAACATTTTATAACAGAGCTCGATAAGGGCGATAAGCGGCTCGGCCTGTTTTCTTCGATCGGCTTGATATGCAATAGAATGCTCGGGACAGGTATCTTTGTCGTTCCCGCGAAGATCTTCCAGTTGACTGGCTCAGTATACTTTGCGCTAGGGTTATGGGTACTAGGAGCTTTAATTGCTCTAGCAGGTCTTTATGTTTACATGGAATTTGGAACTGCAATACCGCGGAACGGTGGCGAGAAGAACTACCTTGAGTTCATCTTCAAGAAACCGAAATTCTTCATTACGTCAATGTACTCAGCATATGTCATCTTTTTAGGCTGGGCCGCAGGTAACTCTGTGATGGCAGCTGCAATGTTCCTTGATGCTGGAAAGGTCGAGGCAACACGTTGGCGTGAACGCGGTCTTGGAGTTGCGGTCATTTTCTTCTGCTTCCTTGTCAACTCTCTCAGTGTCAAAGCTGGGTTGTACTTCCAGAACATTTTGGGTGTGTTCAAGATTGGAACTATCATTTTCATTGCTATTACAGGTCTCGTTGCTCTTGGAGGTCATATCGACGGCGCTCCCGGCACGGAGAACTTCCGTCACAGTCCGTCAGACCTATCCCCCTCTGCATACACCATCGTCAATGCATTATATCAAGTTATTTGGTCGTTTGTTGGGTACTCTAATGTGAACTACGCTCTTGGGGAGGTGAAGAATCCAGTCAGAACGCTAAAGATTGCAGGTCCTAGTTCATTGGCTGTGCTTGGTACGCTATACCTCCTCGTCAACGTTGCATTTTTCGCAGTCGTACCTATGGAAATACTAAAGGACGCGGGTATGAACTTAACGCCTAAGTTCTTCGACATTGCATTTGGCGACAAGGCTAGAAGGGCGTCCGCCATCTTTATTGGACTGAGTGCATTGGGAAACGTGTGCTCAGTGATCTTCTCGCAGGGTAGAATTGTCCAGCAATTAGGAAGAGAAGGTGTGTTGCCTTTCACCAGCTTCTTCGCGTCCTCAAAGCCATTCAATTCGCCAATGGCTGGCCTTTTCCAGCACATGATTATCTGTGCCATCACGATACTTGCTCCTCCTCCAGGAGATGCATACGACTTTGTTTTGAACTTGATTTCCTATCCAATGAATATCATCAACTTTATCCTCGCATGCGGTTTGATCTGGATCTACTGGCAGCGGCGCCAGAGCAAGCTCGAGTGGAATCCTCCGATCAGAGCTGGCTACTTTGTCACTTCATTCTTCCTGATTGCGAACTTGTATTTGATCGTGGCGCCTTACGTGCCACCGCCAAGCGGGTCCTCCGTCTACAAGTCGCTTCCCTACTACATTCACTGTGTCGTTACGTGGGCTATTTTTGCAGTTGGCAGCATCTACTGGCTAATATGGTCGCGCTTGCTACCTAAGTGGAACAACTACGAACTAGTCCACTCCGAAGTGCTAGGCGAAGACGGCTTCTGGAGAAATAAGATAGTCAAGAAATACGCTGGGGAAGACAGCGTTAGCACCCCTGATGGGGGAAGTGACTCCACCCTGAAGGAGGGTTTCTCGGGGATTGGTGTCAAGCAAAGTATTGTACAATGATTTATTACCTCTGCATGTAAAAACTTTATAACGTAATACACTAATTGGAATGCAAAACTGTAAGTGAGCAGGCGTTGCATTGTCACGTTACTAAAGTTCTTCCTGAATGTGCAACAAGGCTTCCGAAAATGAAACTTCAGCAGTAAACACTACACCACGAACAGCAACATAGAAAATAGATCCTGTCATGCCTAAGACCAGCCCCTAGGCTTATAATGTCTGCCAATTACCGGCTCCAGCGCTTGCGGCAGCAGCTCTGCCGCATTGCCTTGGAACGCCCACATTCTCTTGTTCTTCGCGACGCCGGCAGCGTCCTCAATGTCCGTATTAAAAAATGCAATGCGGCTGCCGCACAGCTGCGCGCGCTCAACGTAGCCCATCGCCGGCCACAGCCGGCCGCTCGTGCCGATCACCAGCACCAGATCCACCTTCTGCTTGGCGGACAGAAAGGCGTCCACGCGGTCCATCTGCACCAGTGATAGCGACTCACCGCACCACACCACGCCCGGCCGCAGCAGCCCCACGCGGCAGCGCGGGCAGCGCGGCAGGTCGCCCCGTAGCATGTCCAGCCGCGACCGCAGGGTCTCCGGCGTGCCCTCGCACGCGTGTTTCGCGCGTTTATTCTCGGGTTCCTCGGCCGCCGCCGGCCGCGGTAGCTCGCGCGGCGTGTGCGCCCGAAGCCCCGCGGTCAGGAAGTGGTCCCGCACATTCCGTCCCCGGTAGCTGCACAGAAATTCCGTGCAGCGGTAGTCGAACACGCTACCATGCAACTCCACTGTCGACGCCTCCGGCTGCCCCGCGCGCCAGTGCAGCCCGTCCACATTCTGCGTCACCAGCAGGATCTCCCGCCGCTCATCCGCCGCGACCCGTCGGCACAGCTCTGCCAGCGCAAAATGCCCGTTGTTGGGGCGCGCCTTCATCGCCGTGTACCGGCGTGCAGAGTAGAACACCCAAACAAGCTCTGGATTTTCCTGGAACGCCTCCGGAGTCGCGAGCTCTAGTGCGCTATGGCCCCGCCATTCCCCGTGCGCCGCCTGGAACGTCGTCAGCCCGGAGCTGGCCGAAAGACCCGCGCCCACTATGCACAAAATCTTCCGCGCGCCCTGCAGACACCGCTGGAAGGACGCCAGCTGTTCCTCCTGACTTGCCATCTACCTCCGTGGTCCTATACAGTCCCGCTTGCGTGCAATGCCGTGCTCTAGCTTCATGGTAGTGGCGTTGGCGTATCCATCACCGAAGACGGTATCCGGTTGAGCAGCAAAAAACCCTGCCTTAGACAAAAAGTAACCTGGCTACATGCATCCAAAGAGTGGTTCGCAAAACTTGAAGCAAGGCTGTGAACGGGCAGAAACGACGCGTGGGATTGTTGTTCGGAACACATAGTACACTACCAAAGTCTTCAGCTTTTCAGGTGGCGAGGGCTAACGATGTTGCTACGGGACCAGCTCAAAGTTTTGTTGGATGGCGTGTTTGACTTAAAGGAGGAAAATGGTATTGAGATTTTGCCGATTTTCTACACTTTGCCGCTGAGGAAGGATTATCCCGACTACTACCGGATCATCAAGAAGCCGCTCAGCCTCGCGACGGTGAAAAAGAAGCTCAACCACTACAAGCGGGCCCAGGAGTTCGTGAACGACTTGGTGCGGATCACGTGGAACGCGCGGATGTACAACACGAAGGAGTCGGAAATCTACCACTATGCGCAGATCATGGACCGGTACGTGCGGGAGGTGGTGATCCCGCGGATTGAGCGGGAGATGGGGCCGGTGAAGTACCCGTACCTCGGGCCGCTCCCGGACGAGCAGCCGCTTCCGGGCGCACTGCTGGAGCGCGACGACGACGAGACGGGGGCGAAGGACGACTCGCTGCTGCCGGAGACGGTGGACGAGGAGAAGGACGCGACGGCGGATGAGGAGGAGCCGGAGGCGTCGATGGTGCCGGAGTACGACGACGACGAGGAGTACACGGAGGAGAAGCGGCGCTTGCCGAAGCTGCGGATCCCGGTGATGATCACGCCGACGCCGTCGGCGGTCAGCAAGTCAACGACGCCGCAGCCGTCGTTTCAGCGGCATCAGGCACAGAAGACACACATGAGGCGGGGGCGGCCACCGGTGATTGACTTGCCGTACGAGCAGCGGATCAAGAACGTGTTGAAGAACTTGAAGCGGGAGACGCTCTCGGGTTCGCGCGAGTTCCTCACGCTGCACTTTGATAGGCTCCCGGACGAGGAGCGCGAGCCGCAGTACTACACGGTCATATCGAACCCTTTGTCCTTGGACGACATCAGGAAACGAGTCAAACAGAGAAAATACAAAGACTTTCTCGCGTTCCAGCAGGATGTGGGGTTGATGTTGAACAACTACCGGATGTATCACCGGTCGCAGCCTCAGGAGATGCGGAGGGCCGCGGAGTTTGAGGCCAAGTTTACCGACTTTGCCAAGTATGAGCTTTCGAGACCAGACGAGGACTTCATGACTGACGGAGAGCTCAAATATCCCCTAGACCATATCGAGTTGCACGATAAGACATACAAGATCGGCGACTGGATATTGCTACACAATCCCAACGATGAGACCAAGCCCACGGTTGCTCAGATATTCAGGCTTTGGCACACCAATGATGGCAGGCGCTGGCTCAACTGTTGCTGGTACTTGAGGCCGGAACAGACTGTTCATAGGGTCGATCGGCTTTTCTATAAAAACGAGGTCGTGAAGTCCGGGCAGTATCGGGACCACCTGGTCGAGGAGATTATCGGCAAGTGCTACGTTTGCCATTTCACCAGGTACCAACGTGGTGATCCCGACCTAATGTTGGAGGGCCCCTTGTTCGTCTGTGAATACAGATATAACGAATCAGAAAAGGTCTTCAACAAGATCAGAACTTGGAAGGGATGTTTGCCGGAAGAAGTTCGTGATATCGAGGAGCCCACTATACCCGTCATTGGCCGGAAGTTTTTCAAGTACGAATCTCCTATAAAGCACTTGCTACCCCCCAACGCCACTATAAACGACCCCATTCCTCAGCCAACTGAGGGAGCGGTCAATGCTCCACCATTGGTTGGCGCCGTTTATCTACGCCCAAAAATTAAAAAGGACGACTTAGGTGAATATTCCACCTCCGATGATTGTCCCAGGTACATTATCAGGCCTGGTGACCCGCCTGAGGTTGGTAGAATCGACCCAGAAACGGGAACCATCATTACCAATTCCCAGACCGCCAGTGTACTACCGAAAATGAATATGTCTACACCACGTCTGTCGTCTTTGAACCGCAACGGTAGCTACTCGAATTTGATAGGCCGTTCCGGTAGCCCAATTAACATGACCAGGTCCACCCAATACTTTCCACCAGTTCCTAACGGCGATCTGAGAAATCTGCCAATCGTGCAACAAATACCGAATAGCACTATCCCATCTGCGCAGTCGTCTGCAAAAGGCGGCATACAGGGGACCATGGGCGGTTCAATTAACGGTACTACCCCTGCATACCAACCCCCTTCCATTATTAATAACCTAGCCGCCCAGGCTAAGACAAACAATACCGTTCTTGGAAATATCTTGGTCGATACGCCCGGTGCCTACGTTCTTCCTATATCTATTACGAAGAATGTAGAAGTTCTCCAGCGGACAGACTATAATAATCAGGTAAGGCGATTGGGCAAAGAACAAGTACCCAAAAAACGGAAGAATAAAGGTGAAGTTCTATGGTTCAAGGGCGCTAGCGTCGTATGCTACGAAAGATTGCTCAATACGGGAGGAGATACGGATGTTCCATTGAATAGATGGTTCAAGAAGAAGCGCAAGCTAGACTACGAGGAGGTGGACGAAGAGGTTGGCGACGGAACCCAGGTTGAAAACGGCAGTAATGATGAATACGATTCCCAAGACGAGCATACAGAGCTACCAGGAACTTTTCCTATGGGTCTCAGACCAAGTGCCAAGTACATGTCGTATAAGATCGCATCAGGTCGGTGCTAGAGTCATGAGTCTTATGTGATGGTTGCGCTGTATTATTTTTCGTGCGTATTTGTACTTTTTGACTCTGCCATTTTCTGAGCGATAGTCAAAAGCTCCCACATTCACCACCCCGTGAGCAGTCAAACTTGATTTCACCAAATTATTGCTAGCAAGTAAAAAATTATTAAAATAAAAAAAAATGTGTAGATTAATGGACTAATATATATACTCAGTTCCTCGCTGTGACTACCTTAGTATTAGAGTGCTTCTGTGCTGTTTGAACTATTAGTCGCTTCGAACCCAGAAGAGCTTCAACGCCGATTAAAATGTCTGAGTTTGATAAGTACGCTACACCCCTCTCCTCGCGTTATGCGTCTGAGGAGATGTCATCGCTCTTCTCCTTGAGACACAGGTTTTCTACTTGGAGAAAGCTCTGGCTAAACCTGGCCATTGCCGAGAAGGAACTCGGGCTGTCTGTCATCACAGATGAGGCCATTGCACAGATGAGGGAGCATCTCACGATCACCGATGAGGAGATTGCTCAGGCCGCTAAGCAAGAGGCGATTGTGAGACATGACGTTATGGCGCAGGTCCATACCTTTGGTGAAACCTGCCCTGCAGCAGCAGGTATCATACATTTGGGCGCTACCTCTTGTTTTGTTACCGATAACGCGGACCTGATCTTCATGCGCGATGCTTATGACATTATTATTCCGAAATTGGTGAACGTCATCAACAGGCTCTCAAAGTTTGCTTGCGAATATAAGGATTTACCAGTTCTTGGATGGACTCATTTCCAGCCGGCACAGCTCACGACCCTTGGGAAGAGAGCCACCCTGTGGATCCAGGAACTTCTCTGGGACCTGCGGAACTTTGTAAGAGCGAGAAACGATATCGGGCTAAGAGGTGTCAAGGGTACTACCGGTACTCAAGCGTCCTTCCTGGCGTTATTTCATGGCGACCACGACAGGGTCGAAGCGTTGGACAAGAGAGTTACAGAGCTACTGGGGTTCGACATTGTCTACCCGGTGACTGGCCAGACATATTCCAGAAAGATAGATATTGACATTCTGGCACCGCTATCATCTTTTGCCGCCACTGCGCACAAGATGGCCACCGACATCAGGTTGTTGGCAAACCTGAAGGAAGTGGAGGAACCCTTTGAGAAGACCCAGATTGGGTCTTCAGCGATGGCATACAAGAGAAACCCCATGAGATGCGAGCGCGTCTGCTCTCTGGCCCGCCATCTGGGCTCTCTATTTAACGACGCTGTTCAGACAGCCTCGGTCCAATGGTTTGAGAGGACCTTGGACGACTCGGCCATTAGAAGAATCTCGCTCCCTAGTGCATTTTTGACTGCCGACATTCTTTTGAGTACTTTGTTGAACATTTCATCCGGTATGGTGGTCTATCCAAAGGTCATCGAAAGAAGAATCAAGAGCGAGCTGCCGTTCATGGCCACCGAGAACGTGATCATGGCCATGGTCGAGAAGGGCGCCTCGAGACAGGAGGTGCACGAGGCCATCAGGGTCCTGTCCCACCAGGCGGCCGCTGTCGTCAAGGAAGAGGGCGGTGACAACGACCTGATCGAGCGGATCAAGGCCGACGCCTTCTTCCAGCCCATCTGGAACGAGCTGGATTCCCTGCTGGACCCCTCCACGTTTGTGGGCAGGGCCCCACAGCAGGTGGAGAAGTTCATCAACAACGACGTCAAATCTGCATTGGCCCCCTTCAGCGAACACATCACCGATGCCGCGTTCAACCTTAACGTCTGAACTTGATGTACAGGCGTACACTATCTAGTTAAGAATGTAAGTTATGTAACGCCTCCGACCTCCGGCCTCGCGCTTCCCGGGCGTTTCTGTCTTCTATCTTCCAACTGTTGCCGCGCAGCCACCGCCCCAAGGGCTCAGTCCAGCTGCCCTCCCAGTCTATCCAGTATAAATGCATTCCACTTGTGTATCCTGACGAACAGCAGTCTATCGTTGGTCAGCTCCGTGATGTTCTTCGGTATCTTCAGGTTGTTCCCGCGCAGATAGGTGCCGCTGACCATGGACGAAAAGTTCGATGTGCCCTGCACCTGCCCCTGCTGCATCACCCGCAGCAGCTCCGCGCGCCGCTGCTGCTTGATGTACTCGATCATGTTCTCGAACGCGCCCGAGATGAACTTCCAGTGCTGCGACACGATCTCCATTGCCGGCGCCCGTTCTCGCAGGTCCACCGTAAGCACCAGGCAGTAGCGCCGCTCGTTCCCCCGCGCGTGCGGGTCCTCCAGCTTGAACCCCATCGCCAGGTTCAGCCCCCGCGCGTGGTCGTAGAACAGTAGCGGCGATCCGTCGTAGCTCACGGTCTCCTCGCTGAATATCTTCTTGACCAGCGCCGTCAGGTACTGGTACCGCACCGCCGAGTAGTGCGTCGACACGTAGTAGCGCTCGCCGATCGTGCTGCGGATCGACTTGCTCTCCTGGTCCGTGGGAAACGAGATGTGGCAAGAGTCGCAGTACGAGTCGCTGGGGTAGTTGGGCAGCAGGAGCTTTTCGCATTCCTCGGCGCTTTTGGCGCATTGCGTGACCACCAGCAGCTTCGGCCCGTGCTTGTCGCAGAAATGCGTTAAAGAGACAAGTAAGCTCGACATCCTAGCTGTTCTCTCTCGCCCGTCACTTGCAGGCCCGGCAGAGCACTGGCTGAACTCTCTTCTTTTTCGATCGTGTCTTATATACCTACCGATAGCTATGACCGCCAATTTCGAGGCATTTTAGCATGGTTCAAAAGTAGTATTTTTACGCGGGCTAGGCTTGCGAACTCATCACGATCTGTACCCCTAGCAAGGAGAGCATAAGGAGGATGGCAACGATGAGCAGTCCGCAACCATACCTCTTACACGTATGTCAGGGCAGAGCGGGGCGGGTGAGCACGAACTAACACACGACAGAGACGGCTACGGCATCTACGATCGATATCGGTGTGCAATGCAAGCCTGGTGCGCGGGGACACAGGGCTGGACATGAGATGGCGGTTATTTCCGTGCTTCGTGGTGGTGGAAGACACGCACGGGCGGGTGCAGTACGTCAGCGAGGTGCAGGAGGGGCGGCACTCGGTGGTGCGATTCAACGAGCTGCCGGTGCTGGAAGCGGCAGAGTCGCAGGTGGTGCTAAGGTTGGTGGGGCAGCTGCCGGAGCCGGAGTTTGCGGGGGAGTGGGCGGAAGTGGCGCGGCAGCAGGTGGACCTGAACGCGCTGCACTACGTGGGGCACGTGGAGCTGGTAGACGGGCTGCGGGAGCTGAACGTGCCGGTGCTGGAGTTTGCGGACGGGCACTTTGCGGCGGCGCGGGTGCCCGGCCGGCTGGCGGACGGCGCGCCGGGCAAGTTCCCGGCGCGGCGGAGCTTCTCGTTTAACGCGCTGCTGAAGCTCAACAAGATCCTGGAGTACATGTCGCAGGTGGAAAAAGAGTCGCAGCAGCTGGTGAGGCAGGCCGAGGCGCTGCTTGGGCAGTCCGAGAGCAAGCAGCTCGGGCCAGGACTGGATTCTGCCTTCGGGGAGCTGGAGGTGCAGCGGAAGCGCAAGCTGGCGCAGCTGTCGGCCCTGCAGGACCACGCGTGCAGGCTGCAGGCCAACCCGGACGACGAGGAGTCGTTCGACAGCGACTACGGGTCTATGTACTCGGAGCTGATCCAGAAGAAGCAGCGCGTGCACCTGCTGCAGGAGCGGAAGCTGCAGCGGCTCATCGAGATCTTTACTAACACATCGCTATTCAGCAGTCCGTACGTCGTGGTCCGCACCAGCACGGACTCGTCTCCGTATGATATTTCACTTGGGAAGTTAGAGCTCCAGACCATATTAGACGTAGATGATAGAATATCTATAAACACGATACTCGGGTACTATTTACTTTTCCTTGACATTCTGGCGGGCAAAATATGCTACATTCCTCTTCCACATCGCTTGGCATATTACGGCAGCACATCAATTATCGACAACAAGTTCCCATTGTATCTTCCGACATCGTCGACCCAGCATCATCTAGATCGCTTTTCTGAGGCAGTCCACCTATTCAACATAAATATCATTCAAGTTCGGCAATTTCTAAATAATCTCAAGGATAAATGAGGTGGGCATCAAATTTATCGTTTGGTGAACTGTTGAGTCTTTTCCACGTCTCGATTCTTTTCTCTCTAGTATCTATCTCAAATATCCTGATGCGGCGCTCCGTGCCGCCATATCCCCCATAGCCACCTTCTCCGGCAGCTCCGCCATAGCACATCCATATCTTCGGATCGATATCGCGGAAGTCGGTCTGCAAGCAGTAGTCGTTACAGTGATCATGCCCGGCGGTGACAGCAGACACGCCTAGTCTCGCCAACCTTTCAGCACCGCCCGAATTGTGTCTCGGCGCAGTCACGCCTTCCCGGAAAGTGCCCAAGAACTGGTTGTACTTCTGCGGATCTTTCTTCGACTTGACATCCAAGTATTCAGGTAGCGGTATATGCAAAAATGCGAGCGAGAGCTCCGTGTGTTCGAGTTTGGCGTGACAATCTTCGAAGTACTGCCACTGCTCCTCCTTTACCCAGTCGTACACGCGGCGCCCTCGCGGGTTCGGCGCGTACGAGTGTGTGTCCACAAAGTAAAACGTGATCTCCGGGTGCCCATTCTCCCCCAGCACTTGGTGGACGTAGTTGCCCATCCCGAAACTTCTGTCCATAGTATCGCGAGGCCCTATCTTGAACAGCGAAAACGGCAGCGCTTCCACGTACTGAGAAAGCTGCAGCCGGTTCAGCGAGCCGGCGTCGTCGTGGTTGCCCCAGATGACAGCGAACGGTATCCGCCGTTGGATCGCGGGCGCGAACGCCTTCAGCAGAGGCGTCTCCGCGTCGTTATCGCACAGGTCCCCGGTGATCTGGTCCCCCGTGTAGACAACCATATCGGGCCGCTCGATATCCAGCACGTCGTTCACGAACTTCATCGTTTTGACGTCTGCTTCGCAGTTCTCCGTCGGCGGAAACTCGTCTCGGCACTCGCCCTTGCCGGGCACCAGATGCAGGTCCGCCAGCTGGACTACCTTGAACTTCCCATCCGGGTCCACCCGCAGCCGCGGCTTCTCCTGCACCGAGTTCACCTGTGCCCGCGCCACGTCCACGTACACCGGCATCCCGCCGTTGTTCCTGTACGGCGTGTCATCGCGCCGCCAGTTGATCCGCGGCTCCACGCAGTCCTCTCCGAACAGCGCCGTCACCGCGCTCACGTAGCGCCCCCGGCCCACCTGCGCCAGGTCCCACGGCTCCGTCGCCACGTACAGCCTCCCCACCGACACCGAGTTCTCCAGCTTCCGCGCCGAAATATCAACAATGCCGCGCGACCCCGGCGGCAGCCCCTCCTGCGACATCTCCGCCAGCTGCCCCACCGTGATCCAGTCGTAGTACAGGTACTCCGACCGCCCGAACCGGCTCGCCGCGCGCGACACGATTAGGTTCTTCGGCACCCACGTCCGTTGCGCCACCATGTCGAATGCCGTCCGCCTGAACACGCGCTGAAAAGCCCAGCACGCTTCCGGCAGCCCCCACAGATGGAAGCAGTGCAGCTTGCCCAGATTCACCACCAGCGACTCCTCCGCGATGGGCGCCAGCTCCGGCGCCAGCTCCGGCGGCATCACCGGTTTGCGTGTTATCTTTGCCCCCCCTCCGTGCTGTTCTCGCTGCAGCACGTCCGACCCCAGCCAGAATAGAAGGTAGCACAAAAGCAGTAGGAATACAACATTCACGAGCAGAACGGCATTCCGTATCACCTTCCGCGGTAAGTAGGCCGCCATCGTTCTTGACAGGGGAACGTTTCGCAGGTGTCCCGGCGCTGCTCTGGAAAAACAACGGCTGAAAATAAACGAGTCTACAGCGTAAAAAGGTAGCTTTTGTTACACATGAAGAACACCAGCGTAGCGCTCTGGCCGCCCTAGTGCTCCGCCGAGCCCCCGCGCGGCTGACTGCGCGCGGCGCGTGGCGAGACGTCGCCCCCCTGCCCCTCGCTCGTGTCCTTGCGGCCCGCGCGGCCGCTCGCTTCCTTCTCGCTGTCCGTCGCGTGGCCTGCAGCGCCGGCCGGCGCAGGCCTGTGTCCTCCAGCCTGCAGCAGACTGGAGCTCGCGTCCTCTGCGGGCGCGTGGCTTTTCTGTTCCCAGGGCTTGACGACGGTGTGCGGACGCATGAAGCGCGCGCCGTGCACCTCGAGCGTTCTGCCGCCCCTCTGGAACAGCACTCTGTCAGGCACCTCGTCCTTGGCAGTGTCTGGCATGGTGTCGGAGTCGTGCGAATTAGCGGAGAGTGGTAGCGGACGTGTTATCGGGCGTGAGACTTCATTAGGAAGGAAGGAACAGGGATGCCGTCCTTGGGCAGCGGAGCGTGTGCAGCCATCTGACGTCAGCAGACCACGTGCCATTTAAGGATCATCTTCTACGGGGCGTTTCGACCCACGTATAATAAAGTCGGATGGGAACGTCCAAGTGGCACACCGGACAGCTGTGAGGGCTAGCGCGTATTTGAACATTGGCGAGACGGCATGGCGACGGTGGGTGCGTCGGTGGAGCAGTTTCTGCAGGATATCAACTGCGAGGGGTACTTGGGGGCGTTTCGCAAATATGAAATCAGTAGCGTAGACCAGCTACAGCACCTGGACCACGAAATCCTGGAGCAGGTGGGTATCCGCAGCATTGGGGACCGGATCCGGATCCTCAACAAGAGCCGCACGCTGCAGGCAGGCAGAGACAAGGGCCTGCTGGAGGAGCTGCAGCAGGTGATCGGCAAGATCAACGCGCTGTCCGCAGGGCCCATGGCGATCAGCGAGGAGCTGGTGACGGACCGGCACTCTGTGATCTTCATTCTGAACGACGGGTCGGCGAAGAAGGTCAATGTCAACGGGTGCTTCAACGCGGACTCGATCAAGAAGAAGCTGATCAAGCGGCTGCCGCCCGAGTTCGTGGCCGTGGCGCAGAACGGGGAGGAGACGAGCTCGCAGGACTACGACGTGTTCGTGGTGGACTACGCAAAGAACGTGCTGCACCTCCTGTACGACGTGGAGCTGGTGACCATTTGCCACTCCAGCGACCGCGTGGAGAAAAACCGGCTGATTTTTGTTTCGAAGGACCAGACGCCGAGCGACAAGGCGATCCTGACGTCCAAGAAGCTGTACCTGAAGACGATGAGCGCGATACACCAGCTGGGATCGCTCCCGACCATGCTGCAGACCCAGGGAGCGACGACGGTCGGGAACTACGCGACGCCGGGGGCGGAGGCTCCTGCGGGAGACGAGGACAGCCTGCGCATCGACAACAGCAAGGAGAGCCTGCGGAGGATCTTCAACCAGCGGCCGCCCAGCGAGCTGATATCGACGAACCTGCCCGAATACTTCCCGCACACGGACTTCAAGCGGCTGCAGAAAACCCTCCGGTCCTCCTTTCGGCAGTCTGTGCGCATGAGCATGCTACGCCCCGGTGCGCCGCTGCCAGAGGGGAATAACGTGGGGAACATACTGGTCAACCAGAACCAGGCGGTGGACAGGGCGCTGCTCCAGAGCCTGGACGGTACAAAGACCTCTTCCAGGTCGAGCGGCCGGTCGTCGGTCGACGGCGACGCTTCGAGCATGGGCTCCGAGCGGCGCACTAATGCCTCGAAAAGCACTACCCTTGATGGGCGCGACAGCGACGCCGGCGGGCGCATCGAGCTGCTAAACAGCGAGTCTGAGAGCGAGTGCGACGACGATAATATCGTGTCTCTGCCCACCAAGGTCGTGACGCCGAAGTCCTGGCTGAAGGGCGCCAGGATAGGGTCGGGCAGTTTTGGCTCCGTTTACCTCGGTATGAACGCGCAGACGGGCGAGCTGATGGCGGTGAAACAGGTGGAGCTGCAGCCCACGACGGTCATGGCTCCTTCTGACGACAAGAAGAGCCAGCCGAGCTCGAACGCAGTCGTCAAAAACTCACAGATCCACCGCAAGATGGTGGACGCGCTGCAGCACGAAATGAACCTTTTGAAAGAACTGCACCACGAAAACATCGTGACATACTATGGGTCCTCGCAAGAGGGCGGTAACCTCAACATCTTCTTGGAGTATGTGCCCGGCGGCTCTGTGTCCTCCATGCTCAACAGCTATGGCCCATTCGAGGAGCCGCTGGTCAAGAACTTCACGCGGCAGACGCTCGTCGGCCTGACATACCTGCACAGAAAAAACATCATTCACCGAGACATCAAGGGCGCCAATTTGCTGATAGACATCAAGGGCTCTGTCAAGATTACCGACTTTGGTATTTCCAAAAAGCTTTCCCCGTTAAACAAAAAGCAGAACAAGCGCGCTTCGCTACAAGGCTCGGTATACTGGATGGCACCGGAGGTCGTAAAACAGGTTGTGACCACCGAGAAAGCGGATATATGGTCTGTAGGATGTGTTGTGGTAGAGATGTTTACCGGTAAGCATCCATTTCCAGACTTTTCACAGATGCAAGCGATTTTTAAAATTGGCACGAACACTATCCCGGAGCTGCCCAGCTGGGCCAGCGATGGGGCCAAGGCCTTCCTTTACCAGACTTTCGAGTTAGATTACAAGAAAAGACCAAGTAGTGTCGAATTGCTCCAGCATAAATGGTTAGATACTACGACGATGTTGTGAAATTCCCTTTATTTCGTTGACGTATATAGTTACCATCGGACATATTTTCATGTAGAAATCACGTATTCCTCAAAGGACCCATTCCAACATGAATGCCCTTCAGTATCTAGCTCACCAAGTCGCCCTTAGAAATAGCTAATTGCATGTCTTTTAATTCACAGAGGCAATTCCAGCTTTTTGAGATCACTCCTATTCGGGATCCCAACTTTGGAACCGACACGCCGCTGTACTCGGATCCAACGCTCTCTGCGGTAACGCCCCTGGGAAATGGCACGATAGCAATTGCAGTAAGGTCGGTCTATATCCAAACGATTGATTTGAAAACGCCGGCGTCTCTTGCCGAGTTTAAAGCGTACGGAGATGACTACCAAATTACGTACCTCGAATATGTCAAGGACGGCATGCTGGTCAGCGTGGGCGAATGCGTCGGCAAGCCCACATCTATCAAAATTTGGAACCTGGGGAAGACACCAAAGGACGCATTTGACTTTCATTCCACCTGCGAGGTCCGGAACGGGAACAACACCTTTCCTGTGTCTGCAATCAGCCTTTCGCAGGACCTGTCATGTATCGTGCTCGGCTTCGTTAACGGGCGTATAATCCTGGTTCGGGGAGACCTATACCGGGACCGAGGGTCTCGTCAGCGGATCATCTACGAAGACTTGAACAACGAGCCCATTACGGCCTTGTTCCTCAATAACGACTACAGTGTTACCTTTGCATCGACGACTTCAAGAATCATGCTTTTCCGCACCACGGGCCGTAACAATGGTGAGCCCGAACGGGTTTTGAATGCCAACACTGGGATAGACTTGAATTGCAGCTGTTTCAACCCGGAACGAGATGAGTTGCTTTGCTGTCTTGACAAATCCGTGGAATTTTACAAGGCCACAGGCGAGAAACACTCGCTACTCGTGGAAGTTCCCATGAAGAAGAGGATATTTCTCATCGACAATGATCACATTCTGCTTTTGTCGTCAGTTAGTACGCCCAATAGTACGGCCTTGCAATTGAGCAGCACAGGAACTATCACCAAAAAGGTGTTAATATTGGACTTGAAAAACCAATTGATAGCAATGAACCACCTGCTGGCGAGCAATATTGTGCATATATACAGTGATACCGTGGACGGGGTTTATTCGGTTTATCTGGTAACAACGGATGGCGTCATCAACAGGATAACTGAAAAGCCGGTCGACAAGCAAATCAAGCTCATAACACAGAGGGAATTGTACCCAATTGCTCTTCAACTTGCAGAACAGCGTTCTGTATCACCGTTACGCATACAGGAAATTCGAAGGCAATATGGCGATGCTCTCTACAAGAAAAATATGAAAGAAGAGGCTGTTGAACAGTACATACAGTGTTTGGATATAACCGAGACCAGCGAAATAATTTCTCGGTTTGGGATTCAAAAGACCTCGCGTCCAGATGATTCCAGAAATTTGGCTACTTATCTATGGTCCATGATAAAGCAGAAGCTTTCCCATTCAGATCATGTCACGTTACTACTTGCTATTTTAATTAAGTTAAAGGATGTCGACGGAATCGACTACTTCATATCACATTTCAGCAGGAACGGAGAGTTTGTTGAAGAAGGTGAAGATGAGAGCAGTTGGTCCGTTGATGACGAGACATTTTTTTACTCAGATATTGTTTTGATGGATTTGGATACCATATTGCAGTTACTGAAGGATTCTGAACTTGATGCACAGGCCTTCAGTCTGGTTCATAAGTTTTCCAAGGATCCGATTCAGGTTGTCGATGTTATATTGAATACATTGGACGATCCCCACTCTGCATTGAAGTACATCAAAAGCCTGCATGTCGATGATACCCTTCGAGTTCTTATCGAGTTCTCTAAAGTATTGCTCGAAAAATTACCGAATGATACCAACGCATTGTTAATAGATGTGTTTACTGGACGCTACCAAAGATCAACCAAGTGCGAGGTAAACATACGAGAAAAGAAGCAGACCATCTCCAGAAACAACCCTGTATTTCATAGTTATAAAGCCTTTGTGACCTACATGTATTCAACCGCTGGCGGCGTTCCAAATTCTGAGGATATACAAGAGCCTACTTACCATCCACCCAAACCATCGCTAGTTTTTACTTCGTTTATCGATCGGCCCTTCCAGTTTGTCGTGTTCCTGGAGGCATGCCTTGAAAGCTACAATAAATTTCAGGGCTTCTTGCGTGACAAACAAGAGATACTAACCACACTATATGACATATATCTCTCGTTAGCAGCAACCGATGAGGCACACAACGAAGACTGGCGCACGAAGGCCACCGCTGTCTATAAAGAGAGTGAAAAACTGGCGGGCACTTGCCGCTCGCCCCAGGCTCCAAAGGCATCTAATACCCAATTTGACAATTCTCTCATGATGCTGATATCACACATCAACAACGTCGACCTATACTCTGTGGAAGGCGACGCTTCTGGCACAGAGGATCTGTCTGTTAACAAAGCAAACTTAACAAATACATTTAGGTCGATGTGTCTCACGAAGGAGGCCAAAAAGTGCATGAACTTCCTAGAGAAGTACGGCAGTGTGGAGCCAGAGCTCTACCGAATGGCATTGGGCTTCTTTCTATCCTCCAAACAAGTCTACGACAGCATCGGCGGCGCTCCCGTATTCAAGGCCAGGGTCCTGGATAAAGTCATAGAGATGGACCTCCTGCAGCCACTTGACATTTTGTTTGTCCTGAGCTCTACAAGCGTGGCCACCTTTGGGCTAGTCAGAGACTTCCTGATAAACCACATCAAGGCGCAGCAGCGCGAAACACACAATAACGAGAAGCTGATCCAGTCATACCAGGGCGAGCTGCAGGAAAAGGAGATGCAGCTAAAAACCCTACTAAGCGAAAGCGAACCCCTTCAAGTCAAGGTAAAGAATAACTTCTGTAAGATGTGTCACACCTTGCTCGATCTGCCTGTGATATTCTTCAAATGTGGCCATATCTACCACCAGCGCTGCCTCCCGGAAGATTCTATTTCCGACGGAAATGGTTCGCCTCATTATAGATGCCCAAATTGTGCTGTGGATATTGAGGCATCTGAAAACCTGATCAAGCCAAAAAAGGATAATGATACAAAAGCCAGCCTCCTACAGGCTGCGTTGTCTAGTGAAGACAGTTCCGGTGACAGGTTCAAGGTTGTTTCAGAATTCATAGGGAAGGGTGGTTTGGAATTTGGGACATAGTAGCCTACGTGAATAATGATTGTTATGTAACATGCCTGACACAACTTTGACGTATCTCAGTTTCATTTATCTTAATATAGATATATATATAACCAGGCCTCTAACGGCCGAAATATCTTCCGAGAGATTTAGTTGTTCAATATTTGAACCGGTACTGGCCATGATAAAGTCAAAAAACTCCATATATCAGTTGGCGTACCCCGCGACAGGGGAAATGACACCGATTCGGGATTATGCAGCTGAGTGTCAGCTACAAAATAGAAACCTCCAACAGGGTAAAGTAAGGCGGAATCCATATTCTGAGTCTCTTTGGGAAGCCTTAGGAGAAAATAAGAGGACTATACAGCGCATCAACACCCAGGTGAGGAACAGACACCGGCCTCGGAGCTTAAAGCTGGAGCAAGAAGCCGACATTCCGGTAAGAAAAAAGGTAGACTCGCCGTTAAACCTGAGAACGTTTGGCGACTACATGACGCTGAAATCCCCCAAGGTGGACCCCAAGCTTTTGAACACGCTGGACGTGGTGAAGAGGCTCGTGCAAACCGAAAGGGAGTATATCAAAAAATTGGAGCTGGGCAATTCCGTTTACAGATTTGAATTGCAGGCCAAGAAGGTTGGCAGTATGTTGCTCGACAAGGAGCGTAACGACGAACTTCTGCTATTCGGCGATCTTGAGACTCTTGCATCCGTTAGTAAAATTTTGGTGAAACAGCTCGAAGAGAAAATTGCCGAGGCGTATGGCGGCGACAAGGGCGACAGCGACCAAATTTTGAAGGAACTCCGTGTCCACCCGGACAAATTAAGGGCCTTTATTGAGCGCCTAGACATAGGAACGGTGCTGGAGCATCACTTTGAAAGGATCAAATATCTGTACCTCACCTACTCTGTAAACCACCAGAAGCAGTTGGAGCTGCTCCAGCAGATCCGGAGGAAACACAGCACCATATACTTCAAATGGTACGACAGGTGTCTGCAGAAGGCCGATTTAATCAAATTGGAGGATATTCTAAAATTACCGGTGGAGAGACTCCGGACCTGGGGAGCAATAACAGAACAGGTACTGCTTTACACTGAAGGAATCAGTTCCGATCTCGCCACCGCCCAGCTATCTGATTTCTATGACCAATATTGCGTATATCTTCGGGGCGTCTCAACAAGCGAAAGGGAATGTAATTGTGAAGCAAAGGCAAACCTAGAGCTCACGCCAACGCAAATAATCCATTTCTACGAGTGCAGTGTGGACCCGGAAGTCAGCGCCATTGATATCAAAAGGAAAAAATCGCAAAGTACCGCCCTGTCTGTGAATACTGGCACAAGCAGTGCCTACTCCGAACCAAATGTTTTGCCCAGCAATAAGATTAGTGATTGCAAATCTCCCGATAGCGACTACGCTGATCTAGATAGGAGCATATGCCAGTTTTTTTCTGTGCGTAAAGGATTACAGGACTTGCTGGTTGAGTTGGAACAGCTCGACTTGGCTGAGATAATCTGTCAGCAACTAGCCAACGCGAAAACTTGGCATCGCCTAATGGATTTTGAACCACACAATGAAAACTGCAATAACTCCATTTACATTTCATCAATATACACTGCATTTATTGACAAACTAAATCATCAGCGCGAAGAAATTTCTGTCCTTCGAGTCAAGCACTTGAAGAAGGGCGTTATAGACCCACTGCTGGTCTTGCTCGCGCGCACCGATTCTGTCCGGGGTAAAATTGACGACCTCAAGGTTCTCTCGAAGGAATATAAAGCATATATGAAACAGAGAGACTACCATGACATCAAAAAGAAGGTCATGGCCCAGAGTTTCGAGGATGCGCAAGCACTTCTCGCTAAAGAGCTTCCTCAATTTATGGCTTTTATGCATAAATCGATATCGTATCTTTTGCTAAGATACCACTCTCTGGTACTCGAGTACCTCAAAATATTATGCGGAGGCGAAAAGCTGTTAAAGAAGGAACTAACCTTCTTCGAAGAGAGCGAGCGCGAGCTAGGAGATAACTTTGATATTTTGCAGATGTTCTCCTCCTCGAGGTTTTACACTAAGCAGGCCGTGAGGGGAAATTGGCAGTTCCCAGGCATTCCCAGCGCTAGCAGAGTCCTGCGCAAGCTATTCGAGCTTTAAATACTGAGCGCCATCGCCTCCGCGCGTGTATACGTACTGTATTCTTTTGTAACTTAATGTCAGACTATGTCCAGATACGTTACCAGCGACACTATAATTTCTTTTTCTGAAAATTTTCTGCTGCCGCCATTTGCCGATGAGATGAGTTCAAGACAACTTGCTACTTCATAGTCCCTAAGCAGGACTGAACCCACCATGTCTTCCTCTAGTGCCGAAAAAAGCGAACTACCCGTGACCGTTGAGAAGCCTATACCTGTCACATATGACTTGGGGAACCTTGCTGTCTTCGATTCCAATGCTCTAGATAGAAATGACCTGGATTCGTCCAATGCAAACCGTGAAGAGCATCTTCGCGCGCTAACTCGCGACAACGTGCAGCTGCTTATCAACCAGATTCTATCTCTACCAATCAAATCCACCACCGACTCGACCGGCAGTGGCCAGTCGTCCTCCATCGCGCTCGTCCGGCTACCGGAGCCAACCACCGACCTTCCCCGCGAGAAGCCGCTGCCCAAGCCAAAGGCGCCAACCAAGTGGGAGCTGTTTGCGGCCAAGAAGAACATCAAGCCCAAGGAGAAGTCCGGCAAGATGGTGTACGACGAGGCCGCTGGCGAGTGGGTTCCAAAGTGGGGCTACAAGGGTGCTAACAAGAAGCTTGATGATCAATGGCTAGTCGAGGTCGACGATAAGGTCAAGGGCACAGAAGACGAGCTCATTGACCCTCGCACGTTGAGCAGAGCAGAGCGCAAGAAGCTCATCAAGAAGAACGAGCTGCAGCACAAGCGCAACCTGAAGAACGCGGTTTCCAAATGATACCTCTACGCCCTCAGCATATATACATCTTATTTAGCGACCACTACCCGCATCCGTCCCATGTACTATAGAAATTCTGACATCCGGCCCGCAAGGTCAGGGAGCCCCAGGCTCAGCGTGCGTGCGTGCGGGCACCTTGAAAAACTTGACCGTTGCGCGCACAGCCATCCCACGCATAGGCCCCCCGAGAAAGCTTCCAATCATGTCTTCGAAGCTCGAGAAGTACATTCCGATGATCGATGTATGCGCCGCACTTTTTTGGCTCTTTTAAGCACCTACTAACCCCTCTGCCTAAGGCGATCCTGAGCGTTTCGGACCCTGATGAAATCAGCGCGAAGCGCATAAGGAAAGCGCTGCAGGAGCTCTTTGCGGTCGACCTCGATGGAGACAAGAAAGACATCAAAGCGCTGATCCTTGAGCGGTTCGACCTACTGAGAGATCGGCAATCCAAGGTGCTGAGCCAGGAGGAGCTGGTGCAGCGCGACAGCGAGATGGCCGCGGCGCTGGTTCGGGGGGACGCGGGGCGTGCCAAGCGCCCGCGCAAGCGAGATGCCGACAAGCCGCGCAAGAAGCGCGCCAACCAGAGCGACAACCCAAACAGCTTCCACATGCGCCCAGTGCAGCTGAGTGAGCCCCTGCAACGTCTTCTCGGGGAGGAGCAGCTGCCTCGTACCCAGGTCGTAAAGGCGGTATGGGACTACATCAAGCAGCACCAGCTGCAGAATCCCGATGACCGCCGCGAGATCTTGTGCGATGCAGCCATGGAACCTGTATTTGGCAAAAAGATGACGATGTTCTCTATGAACAAGATTCTTTCGCAGCACCTGACCAACCCGAAAGATGTGTCTGGCAGCGACCAAGATGCCAACACAGAGGAGCATTCGGACCAGTTGTCCGCATGAAACCGGGGTCTAGCATAAATATGGAGCTTCCCGAACGGTGTGTAACTATAGCAAATAAATTGAATGCCATGCTGGGCTGGCCAGCGCGAGCTGCGTAAGGGTGTCCTGGTAAAACGTAACCACTATAAAAGCCGCGAAGAAAATTGTTTTGAGTGCACGCTAGATCACACCAGTGTTTCAGGACTTGTCGTGGCATTATGAGACTGAGAGAGGCGTCGGGCGGAAGTTCACGGCGGTCAGATGAGAGGGTGAAGTCGTTTCTACCTTCGGTGGAGGAGTCCTACAAGCCAGACGTGTCGAAAGCGGAGCTGTACCAAAGTTTGCTGAAGGTCGTGTTGCTGGAATATATCAACGAGCCGCGGTTTAGACGGCAGTACCAGCGTTTAAATGATGTGGAAACAGGCGAGCTCTTCCCGCGAGAGCGGCAGCCGGTGCGGTCAAGGGATGATAGAAAGCGTGCGACGTGGTTCTGGCCGAACGGGGAACTTGAGTCCACGGAGGGCAACGCGCTGAAGAAAGTGCGGCCGATACTGGAAGGAAGGCTGTCGGACATCGCTATTGGCAAGTACAAGATCCGCAGCGACTTTCTGCGGCGGAGTCTGCTGAAGCTGTACAATGACTTGTACCTGGACCCGAATATGTCGAATCTGCTGGAGAACATGGGGCGCTTCGAGGAGCTGATCATGCTCTTCGCGAAGGCGGCTAGCGGGGAGATGATGAAGCTCGACGTGGAAGATACACAGAAGGAGCTGTACCAACAGGTTTCCCAGTTCATAGACATACTGATCGACTTGCTTGCTCGGTGCGAGGTCTCGACCCCAGAGTTCGTGTCGAAATTACGGAGCTACACAGATTCTTTCAAGCCAGAGGACGGCGAGGGTTCGATACGCTCTCGGTCTTCGCAAGGCGTTCCGGCGGTTGGGGGCAATTGCATTGAAGTTACCGTCAAACCTGCGTTCACGGTGTCCGAAATATCGCATTCGGTTTATATTATGGAGCTGTTCGGCGTCGACGAGAAGCAATTTATGGCTGACGTGTTACACCTGAAGGATGGCATAAAGAATGATTACTACCAGTATGAGCTTGACGCTATAAAACACTCCATAAAAAGCAACGGTGGCTTTACCGCGGACGATTTTCCTACGAAGGAGTTGTACGAGCAATGGAAAGAGTACGAATTGCACGCTATTGATGACTTAATAAATAGATTGGAGGAAAACAAGGCACGTCATAATGAATCACTCTCGAAGAAGGCCGGCGTCAAAGTGATCCCGGCGAATTCGAGAGGAATGCTTGTAAAGCTGTTATGCATATTGCTGGAACGCGAGCAGCCATCACAGACGTCGCCCCTATCTTCTGATGCGCAGTTTCTGATTTCCAAATGTGCTAGATATTGGAGACTAGATTATTTTTCTACGCGGGTTTCATTATTTTACACTGCATATAATCTAACTTTATTAGATGATGGCGAAATGTTGAAAGACGATATTGAGCACTTGGTGCAGGCTGCTCAGTCGAAAGGTGCACAGGTATCCGATACCGAGTTTAACAGCACCAATTGGAATGCCGTGGATAGACACCAATGGCTCATAAACCTGAATCACACTTTTATTAGTTGCATGAATGTTCTTCATCTGATGTTATCGGGGATCTACAGTAAACCGAAACCTAAATTTTCTCCTGTTTTGAATATATATTATAATTATGTGAAGACCGACCCTCTGATGATCCAATACAATTTCCCGGAAACAGACTTTTATGGGAAATGGATGAAGCAGCTAAAGCGATGCCTCACCCATACGAGTGAAGACTACTATGCCTCCTTGGTTAAGCAGGCTAAGAAAGAACCATTTGGAATGTACAGCATCCAAGATATTGCCGAAGGGATCGTACAGCAGCTGAAGATCATCCAGAAACGGTACCCGAAGCCCCTCCTTGACGAGATTAACATTACTCGCACATGTGCCGTTGTCACGATCCAGAAGTTTTTAGCTGATCTTCCGGAATTTATCAATGATGCGGAACAGAACGCGTTGGCAGAGAATACCGAAGTTTTACCAGCAGTTGCATTGGAGGCATACCGGGCAATACAGGAACTGAAAGATATATGGGTGCAGCTTAAGCCAAAGGATCTTTCATTTAACACTGCGGTTCATGATCCTTTCTATAAGTACCTGGAGCGGCTTTGTGCTGATACTTGCGTGAGAGTGCATGAGGTGATTCATAATTCATTGAAGGAGGAAACCTGGGAGCCGATTGATGAGAGCCATCATTATAGCTCTTCCGTTCTTGACATATTCAAGATGATGAACGAGTCAGTACAAATATTTGAAAAGCTTCAGTGGGAGAATGAGTACGAGATTGCGAAGACCAAGACTCGTCTATTGAAGTCATTTTCCGATGGACTCTGCCAATATGCTGCAAAGGTGTTAGCAATCATAGAAGAAGATCTATCCCAAGCGGATAGTGCATTGCATTCTGACGATAACTCATACGAAAACCTCATCACTCTGCAGGGCACGGCAGAGCGGATGAAGAACACTTGGCTCTTCAACGAAATGAGAAACGCTCTAATGCCCGCTCTTGCAGAGCCCCCAGAAACGTACGAGTTTAAGCAGAGAACGTGCGTATGCTTAAACAACCTCAGCGAAATGATGCAGAAAATAAACGATCTCGAAGAGACTGTCAATGCAGAGAAGATATCAGACACTATCTCGAAGCACCAAGTTAAGGTTGAAGATAAAAAAGATAGAAGTGATAAAGCAGTCCCTCAACTCTATACAATTCGCATTGTCAAGGCCGAAAATATCCTTTCTTTCAATAGCGATGGGTCTTCTAATAGTGCTGTCACTCTGGTGGACACCTCAGTTCAGCGGGAAATTGCAAAAACAAAAGTTGTCCGGAAAACAGTGAACCCCATGTGGGACGAACTCTTTGAGCTTGTCGTGCCTGCCGGCGAAGCCCGGATGATCAGTGCGACTGTGTGGCACCACAGCGCGAAGATCAACCCAGTCAGCTCATACAAAGTTTGCGGGAAGTGCTCGCTGTTGCTGGATCCCACCGTATACCGCTCAGACGGATACCCCCAGGAGACCAATCTTGACCTGGACACGCAGGGCCGTCTAATACTCCAGGTTTCGCTCGAAAGCGAGCGCTTTGACGCGATGTTCTGCGTGGGGCGGGCCCACCGTGCCCTCTCCCGCGCCTGCGACAGGGCCATTGGCCTCATGGTCAGCAAGTTCACGGCCTTCGTCAACTTCTCTCTCTCGCGCGCCGCGCTCAAGACGGTGGTCAGCTCCACGACCGCCAGCGCGCCTGGCGGCGCGGGAACCAAGACGAACGTCGTGTACGACGCCATCCTCCCTCTCTTCGACTACCTCAACTCCAACCTTGCAATCCTGGCCACCGAGCTGACCCGCTCGCTGCTGCACAAGGTGATGCTGCAGGCCTGGAACACTATCCTGCACTCCGCGGACGCCCTGTTGCTGCCCAACCTCTCGTGCGCCCGCTCGCGCAAGAAGGTCATGAGCTCCAAGAGCATGACCCTGTGGGAGAACGCCATGAGCATGGCCAAGGGCGACTCCAGCGACTCTGCCGCCGCCGCAGCCACGATCCCCGGCTTCGGCTCGGCGCTCACCCCCCGCGAGATCGACGTCGTCTTCGACTGGCTGCGCGCGCTCTGCGTGGACTTCTTCCACAACGGCGGCGAGGGCCCGCCCCTCCACGACCTCAAGAACCAGCACTACCAGAACCTCCTGCTCGTCCCGGTCTTCTACGACAAGGCCGCGGACGAGCTGCAGGCCGAGGTCGAGCGTCTGATGCCGTTCTACGAACAGTACCTCGACCGCCGCAACTACTTCGACTTCGGCAGGCACACCGCATCGCGCCCGGCGCTCCCGAAGGGCTCGCTCGCCCGCAAGGACTCCGTCTGGGCCCACAGCTCGCGCCGCAAGCGCGCCCAGGTCGCCGCCGCCGTGCGCCAGCTCGAGCACGACCCGCTCGAGGTCGCCGCAGTCACGCAGGACATTCTGCTGCGCATCCTGCTTCTCCGCGGCCGCGCAGCCTACGTCCAGGACACCCTCAGCCGCCGCGCAGAGCTCGCCAAGGCCATTGCCACCCGCAAGCTTGTGCGCGCCGCCGTGCAGGGCCGCGGCGCCCCCCTCCGCAAGCCGGACCGTACATAACGTCCTCTTTTTCCGCGTAGCCGCTATATAGCCCGCGCGCGCAGCGCGCTTTTCCCTCCCGCAACCACATCGCCACGTTGTACGCCCGTCTCCTGCCCTCCATGCGCCCCAAGCGCCCCGCCTCCAAGTTCTACGCCGTCCACCGCGGCCGCCAGCCCGGCGTTTTCCGCGACTGGCCCGCCTGCCGCGACCAGGTCACCGGCGTCCGCGGCGCGCGCTGGGCCGCCTTCCGCACCCTGCACGACGCCGAGCAATTCGTCCGCTCCGGCAAGCGCGCCGCCCCCGCTGCCCCCGCCGCCCCGGCAGCCCCCGCCGCCCCGGCCGCCCCTGCCGCCGGCCGCGCCTTCTACGGCGTGCACTCCTCCAACCCCGCCGTCCCCAGCGCTGTCTTCGACACCTGGGCCGCCTGCCAGGCGCACGTGCACCGCCAGCGCGGCGTCGCCTTCCGCAAGTTCCCCACGCGCGAGCTCGCGCAGAACTTCGCGCACGGCACTGCCGCCCACGACTGGGCCCTGCTCGGCTCCTCTCCGGCCGAATTCGCCCGCGCCCATAAGCTCCCCCCGCCACCCGCGCCCTTTTCTGCGCGCTCGGTGGTCTACTGCGACGGCAGCGCCCTGGCTAACGGCTCCGCGCGCGCCACCGCCGGCATCGGCGTCTACTTCCGCGACGAGCCGCACCTCAGCCTGAGCGAGCCGCTGACCCTCCCCCCCTACACAAACAATCGCGCAGAGCTTCTGGCCGCCTCGCGCGCGCTCGAGCTGATCTGGCGCAACCTGGCCGCGGTCCCCGCCGCCGCCCCCCGCGCGCTCTACGTGCTCCGCACCGACAGCGAGTACGTCGTGCGCTTGCTGTCTGCGCTCTACCGCGCCTACGACTCCCCCGCAGCCCTGGCTGCAGTCTCCAACGGAGACCTCGCCGTGCCGCTCGTCCAGAACTACTTGCGCGTCAAGCACTGGTACCTGCTGAACACGGCCTGCTTCCACCCCCCTGCGGAGTTCGCCCTGGAGTGGGTTCGCGGCCACGACAACGAGCCGGGTAACGAGGAGGCCGACCGCCTCGCGCGCGAGGCCGCCGCCTCCGTGTGAAAATCCAACAAAATCCGGCTATCGGGAGCGGTGCGCGCCCAACAAACCTGGACGCCGGGCCCGTGCGACGCAGCGCGACGCAGCGCGACCGCGCAGTACGTAGACGCAGCTACTGCCACTTCCACCCCACCTCCCAATATCTGGTCCCCGACTCCCCCCTCGCACCGCGGCGACACAGACTTCGGGCTTTCTCAAAAAAGGTATATAACAGCACCCGGCTTTACAGCTGGCAGGCGAGGTCCCGGTTGTCACTACAGCCGAGGCGCTACACATACGCACAGCGCAGGTTCCTGTCACGGCGAGGCGCACATTTATATAAACACACACCAGCGCGCTCGAGCACGGACAAAAAGAGAGCACAGCAATGAAGTCGGCCAGTGTTATAGTAGGAGAGCCCGCAGGGCCTCACGAGACGGCGCCACGGCGCAACTCCAAGTGCCCGGATGCGGTCGTGGAGCGGCCGCTGGGGTTCAGCTGCAACACGGTATATGAGTTTGCGTTGGAGGCGATGGAGCGCGGCGGGCGGCAGCGCGCGATGGGGTGGCGGGAGACGGTGGAGATCCACGAGGACCGCAAGATGGTGACGAAGGTGGTGGACGGCAAGGAGACGGAGGTGGAGAAGACGTGGTTGTACTACGAGATGGGCCCGTACCAGTACGTGACGTACGACCAGCTGCACGTGGAGATGCACGACTACGGGCGGGGGATGGTGAAGATGGGGCTCCAGCCGGGCGGCGAGGACCGCTTGCACATTTTCGGCGCGACGTCGCACCGGTGGATGCGGACGTTCTTGGCAGCGCAGTCGCAGGCCATCACGGTGGTGACGGCATACGACACGTTGGGCGAGAGCGGCTTGATCTACTCGCTCCAGCAGACGGGGTCGAAGGCGATCTTCGTGGACAACAACCTCTTGGAGAAGTTGGTGAAGCCGGTGCAGGAGATCCCGGACTTGAAGTACGTGATCCACGCGGACCCGCTCGACCCGGAGGACAAGCGCTACGGCGGCCGGATGTACTCTGACGCGCAGAAGGCGATCGACCGCATGAAGGAGGTTCGGCCGGACATCGAGGTTTACAGCATGGACGAGGTCGTGGAGCTCGGATCGCTCTGCCGGGACTCGATTTTTGTGCACCGGCCACGCAAGAAGGACCTTGCGTGCATCATGTACACCTCGGGCTCGACAGGTGACCCGAAGGGTGTGTCGTTGACCCACGCTAACATCGTGGCGGGCATTGGCGGTGTTTCCGTTGTGATCAACCGCGCGATTGTGAAGCCTGACGATCGTGTCATCGCGTTCTTGCCGCTTGCGCATATTTTTGAGCTTGTGTTCGAGTTGACCTGTCTCTACTGGGGCGCCTTAATTGGCTACGGCTCCGTCAAGACGTTGAGCGAGGCTTCGGTCCGCAACTGTAAGGGCGACATGAAGGAGTTCCGGCCGTCCGTCATGGTCGGTGTCGCAGCTGTCTGGGAGGGTGTCAGGAAGGCTATTGTTGCGCAGGTCACTAAGTTGCCTCCGTTCAAGCAAAAGATATTCTGGGCGGCCTACCACACCAAGCTACGCATGAAGAAGTGCCACATTCCAGGCGGCGATCTAATAGGAAGCATGATCTTTAAGAAGGTGCGTGAGACCACTGGTGGCAACCTTCGCTACATCTTGAATGGTGGCTCTCCATTGTCGCGGGATACGCAAGTTTTTATTTCCAACTTGATTTGCCCCGTGTTGATTGGTTACGGCTTAACGGAGACTGTGGCGAATGGCTGTATAGTGCCTCCACACCACTTCAAGTACGGGGTTGTGGGAGACATTCTTGGTTCTCTAACGGTCAAATTGGTCGATGTCGAGGAGCTCGGCTATCTTGCCAAGAACAACCAGGGTGAGCTCTGGGTCAAGGGCCCCGCCGTGTTTAAAGACTACTTGCAGAACGAGGCCGAGACCGCTGCCGCTTTGGAAGACGGGTGGTTCAAGACTGGTGACATTGCCGAATGGACGAAGAAGGGTCAATTGCGTTTGATCGACCGTAAGAAGAACCTTGTCAAGACGTTGAATGGTGAATACATCGCTTTGGAGAAGTTGGAGTGCATCTACAGATCCAACAAGTATGTGGCCAACATCTGTGTCTATGCTGACCAGACCAAGGTCAAGCCAATTGCGATTGTGGTTCCAAACGTCAATGCTGTCACCGATTTGGCCATCTCATTGGGGTTGATCAAGGACGGTTGCGAGGTACGTGATGTTTATGATAGCAAAAAGTTGAAGAAGGTGATCTTGGACGACATGCATAAAACTGCCAAGGGCCAGGGATTGGGTGGTATTGAGTTGATTCTTGGGTTCGTGATCTTCGATGATGAGTGGACCCCACAGAATGGCTATGTCACCTCTGCGCAGAAGCTACAGAGAAGAAAGATCTTGTCTGCAGTGCAGTCAGAAGTTGACGCACTATATGCCGCGAACTCTTAAATCAATCCATCCTGAGTGAAGGGATCACCATATGATTAATGCCGTTGTACTTTTAGTTTTGAACGAATAGTTTATTAGCTAAAATCCAAAAAAAAAAAAACCGAGACCTCCGAAGATATTGTCACTGCCAGTAACGCTCTTCATGCTCATGGTTAATGATGGTATGTGGGCACAGCTGGTCTTATGAAATTGCATATGTGATACTTTACCGTATGGTCATGGAGCCATTCCTACCATAAGCCTCACGTGTTGGCGTGAGTAACCTCTCTGCTATTCAAGGGAATTGCTGGTGGCGGCATGGTTACATTTTCGGAAGCGTTTGTTACCGGTCATTATAGTGGGGGTTGGTCCTACACACTCTTACAATGGAACTTTTAAAGTAATATTAATGTTTTAATTAGGTTTGCCCATGCAAACTGTTGGCTTTTTATTTAATGTGTCCAGCATATATGTCAGGTCTTCTGGTGGCTCTATATGAGCTACTGGACAGCGAGTAATTGCATATGACAGTCGAATCGTTGGGGCTGATTGGCCCTTTTAGTTTTTCTAAATAACATAATTAATACTATATCGTACTACAATAAGAGATTTTCGTGTCTCTAAAACTCTCTACTTACGAGGCGTCACGTTTGCATCATACTCTGCATTTCCCTCAAGAGGATTTTGTTGAAGTAGGAGTAATTATCGAAGTAAAGATGATGTCCAGAGTTCGGGACGATTTCGACTCGGGATTTACCGCCAATTCGATCTGTTATATATGAAGAGGCGCGTTGTCCCCCTTCTTTATCCATCCAGTCATGGTCCCCATAAAGCCATAGCCATTCACATTGTGCTTTAAAGCCATGTTCTTTCTCCGGGCTGAACATGCTTCCAAGAAGCGGGATACGAGGATCCCCGCCGCATTTTAGCACAAAGCTTAACAAGTATTCCCCAGATCCTGGCATATTGAATATAGCGTAGGAATACTTATGCAGTGCCTCGAATTGACGCATGCCAATTTCCCCTTCATTCAACAGGTGCCTGAAACGACGAAAAGACCAGCCGCTAGTCAACTTGGATCCCAACGGACCACTATTTCTTACCAATGAGAACGGAGACACATTCCGATCCCACAGCTTTATAAACCACCATGGCGGCTGCTTTTTCATAGACTTGGAGGGCGATATGCCAGCTGGTGAACACATGATTAACTTTTTGAAATGATTTTGCCGTGATTGAGCGTAATGGGCTGTTAGATAAGCACCCATGGAATGTGCCATTACCATATTTCTATGCGGTGCTTGCAGCAAACCGCGCTTAGATAGCCATGTCTCAAGGCGCTCATGGAACCAAGCCTCCACCTCCCGCACTGAATGAGTATTAACATCGAAGGGAAATTGGCATCTGGTCGAATAACCATAACCTGGTAAGTCTATGGCGTGAATGACCCATTGATCATCCAGCAGGGGCAAGTGCTCGAAGTTTTTAATGAAAAAGCCCAACCCTGCGCCATAGCCGTGTATGAATATCAAGTGATTAGTCGCAGCGCCGTGATTCTCTTCCATAGAAGCAGGCCTGATACAGAATTCATTTATGTAATTGCCCTCATCATCCACCGGAGTCCTGATTATCTTCCCAATCTTGCCTTCTCTAGCCCGCTCAAAAAACGGCAGCGTACTCAAGAGGCCTACCTGGAACGCCTCTCTATCCGATTTAAACGCCTTGTAGTCCTCCCATGACTGCGATGTTGGGAGTGGAAATAAGTTTGGAAGATTTCGTATAATTTCATAGAGTGGGACCGCTGTGGGCGGAGTCGGCTTCCTTACAGTGTGGATGTGCCGCCCATCCTTACGTGGCGCCTGCACTTGATCCCCAAAGTTTCTCCGATGGAGAGCTTTTAAGGTGTTTAGGAGATGGGTGCCTGTTCTGTGGGAGCGCATCCATGCGATAACCTAAAGCATATGATGGACAACCAGTTCCTTCAGCTGTACCCTATACGCTAGCGTTAAGGGATGCTCTCTGATGCAGACAGGATGGTGAAGCGCTGAATACTGCGGTACTTTTATCCCTTCAACGGCGTTGCCTTCAGTAGCTGGTTGTGTACTGAGAGGGTTCTTTTAGAGCATGATTTTCTTATTACGAACTTGAGATTAAATAATGTGAGGAACAGTATAAAGCAACGATAGATGGAAACAAGATTCGGTGGAAATATATAACCAAGCTTTGTATGATGGATGCACATTAGCAAAGCTCTAAGCTGATTTAATTATGACTGGATAGTGTGGACATGCTGAGGAAATCTGCGAGGTCACTAAGTAGTATATTTGTTACGTAAATCCCATGACCAGTGCCCGTGTGCGATAATATAACACAGAAACTCAAACTAGAGGCACCTTTGCTTGTGTAATGTTTAAATAAAAAAACAATTAAAACAAAACGTAAATGATGAGAACGAAGTGAAACGATTAAAGAGTTGATGCCGCACCTTAGTGTTTGAACGTAGGTCCTGAAAGTTCAGTCAAGTTTCTGTTAGTTTAACGTGGGTCCAGAGAGAGTCATGTTTCTGTTACTTTAAGCACCTCCGATAGGTGGGTTTTCCGAAGTGTCCACGAACTCACCTGCCGATTGGTTGGCAATTCCTTGTGGGTCCACTACGTTACCCCTTGCTGTCATCAAAATGGATTGATCTACCTCCGTAGCCGCCGTGGTAGTAGTGGTCGTGGTTCCAGCCGACTGACCGACAGCATTTGGCGTATGTGTCCCAGTGGTGTTTGCCGTTGAGGAGGTGCCCGTGAAGACAGAGCCAACATCATGGCACCAGTACCGATGATATGCCCAAGATTGTAGTTGACACTCACAACTGCAATATTTTGTGCGCTTGCAACGGCGGCACTTGGGAAACTGCTTCGGGTGGTCTTCCCATTTACCACAGAAGAAGTTGGCACATTGCCTCACTCCTGTAGCCTCATGCTTGCGACAGGAGTTGCGCATAACGACAGAACTCCAATAGGTTATATTGGCATCGTTTTCAATCTTTACCGTATATCTTTCCACTAATGCAAATAAATTCAAAGTTTCCCTATTAATAATCTTATTCCATGTCTCTTCATCCAATTCCCTGGACACTTTATCATAATCCCATTTATAACTAAATCTCTTTTTCATTTGTACTTCGTCGTACATCCTAAACGCTCTCCAGACATCTGTAGTATCGGCTTTTTTGAGTTTGGTAAAATCAGTCAACCCTAGCATAGAGAAGTTAACAGACTTCTTGGCTTGCTTCTTGTTATTGCTTTCCTCGCATATAGCGTTAATCTCCATGAGAAATGGATCTATAACAATTGGTACTTTTGGTTTGCTGCTACTAGTGCGTTGGTCATCGTCATCTACCAGCGACAGATCGGTGAAGTTCAAAGGGGGTAACGAGTTGCTCAAAAGCGTATAGCGCTCCTTGGCCCGCTCCAAGATCGGACGAAAGGAGATCGACTCCACCAACGACACCTTCTGCAAGTACGGCTTCGTCGCGGTGCATTTGGTCAAAAACGCCAACAACTGGACCGACCAGGTAATGTCGTCGAGTTTCGGAATCACCCGTCCCAAAAAAAACTCTCTCGGAATTGAGAGCACAACGTCCGACAAAGGATGCTCGTCGCTCTTTAAGCCTAGCGTCCCCTCCCACAAAGATTGGAAGTCGGTATCGAGCCGTGTGATGGGCGGCACGCAGTTGTGCATGTTCACCTTCGCAGGGTCGTCCAGGAGGCTGGGGATGTCCTCGCCCACGAGGATCTTGAAGCGCTCCATGTTGATGCATAGCCGCAAGTTGGGGTGCGATTTGTCCATCTTCTGGAAAAAGCTCTCCATCTCCTCCGGCTGGAGCTGGAAGATGTTCCCGCTGGCAATCGACTTGAAGTCGAACTCGATCGGCTCGTCGCGGAAGAAATCGAAGTTCTTGTGGTAGATCATGTAGTTATCGAGCACGGTCGCGATGATCGGGATGACGCCGCTGTGCGCCACCTGCTTGCGTATCTCCTGTGTCCCTCGCGTGCCCGTGAGCACGAGGCACTGGAACGCCAACGTCCATTTCCAAGCCACCATCGCCATCTTGCGCTGCCGCACGATTGAGTCCACCGTGCCCATCCGGAACCCGACGTGCAACCCGATGCACAAGTCGTGGAGCGTCAAGTAGCAGTCATGCAAAATCGACACCAACCGCTCTAGCGCCCCGTCCTCCGACATCGTCTCCCGCACCTTGGCCGAGCTCGAGGTCAGGAACGTCAAGTGGTTCAACGAGTTGATGAGCGGGAGGTCTGCAACGTTGTCGAGCGCCCGTCGGTCGTACACCGTCTGCGATATTATGAAACTAGCTCTGTTGGACAGCACCGATCTGTGGTTCAGCTCCCTCATGGCTCCTCGCGCTGCCTAGCTCAATCCTAGCTGTTTCAAATTATGTATGGTCTCACTCTGCTTTTCCCGTGGTTCTGCAGGGCACCTGTTGTTGTCAACGTCTAATGGATTTGCCACCCTCTATAGCTTGTTCGTGTACCGGAGGACGGAGCTTTAGGCATAGTAACAAACAACCCAGTTACACAAAGCTGAATGGCGCAAAGTGCGAGAATACGCCGGCGCAAGGCCACACGATGTTCCAGCTAGAACTCAGCGGGCCACTCAGAGACAAGCTCTTGCAGGCAGGTGGCGGAGCGGCAGCGGCGGAGGTCAAGGTCGCGGCGGCACGGGGATGGGTGACTTTCGGCAGCCTGGTCGTGCTCTGTGAGCGTGGAGCAGCAACAGCGAGAGAGACGCAGGCGCTGCTGGGGTCGCTGCAGCTGCGGCCGCGCGCCGCACGTAGTAGTAATTATAGCGATGAGTTCCGCGCGCAGCAGCAGCGCCTGCGCGCAGCAGCAGCGGAGGATGAGTACCGCGCGCTCACGGGCGGCATGCAGCAGGAGCAGCAGCGCCACGGGTTCGGGTCGGCGGCGCGGGAGGTGCGCGAGCAGCTGGCGGCCGTGGCGAACGTGGTGCTGACGGTGGTCGGCGTGGCGTACGGCGTGTGGTGGGTGGCGCGGGCGGCGGGGGTGGGGGCCGAGGCGCGGGTGCTGCTGGCGCTAGGGTGCGGGCTGACGGCGCTGGTGGCGGACGTGGCGATGTACAATGTGTACCACCGTAAGGTGGGCGAGGCGCGGCGGCGGGAGCGGCGGCTGCACGAGCAGCGACGCGTAGTTACGAGCTAGATACTTAAGCGAGGCCTTGCCGGGTATTTTCTATAGATGCAACTATCTGTCTGTCACAGAAATGGCCTGTGGGGGGGGCGGCAGCGCTTCGAGGCGCACGGGGCGCGCGCGGCGGGCCAACAAGGACCGCGCGTACGTGCCAAGCTTCCGGCGCAGACGTTCCTGTTTGCGGGCCTCGTGCAGCGCAGTGACGAAACTCCACTTGAGCAGGATCGTGAAGAATGTGCGGAACGTGAAATCAGGCCACATGCAGTTGGAAAACTCGATGTAGGACTGCTCGTGGACCTGCCAGAGCATGTAGTCAGAGAGGCGGGTGTGCCCGCTGGTGCGCACGAGAATGTCGGCACGGTTCGAGTTGGCGCCAAGGTACATAGCGTTGGTGAGCATTTCCGTGGAGATGTCCTTACTGTCCAGCGCGCCGGCCTGGCACAGGCGCACCAGATCGAACATCGCGTGATAGATGTCGTTGCGCGTCGTGTACGGGAGGCAGATGTACACGGTGAACGCGGTGTTGTGCTTTGTCATGTCCTCGATGTACGTTATCTTGTCGTTGAGTTCCGGGCTGAGCAGGGCACGGTCGCCCACGACCAGCAGCCGCGCGCCGTACATGCGGTCCTTGAGGTTGGTTGCGCGGTTGGCAAAGTCCTGCAGGCGCCGGCTCAGCATTTCCGTCAGCGTGTCTATCTCCTCCTTAGGCCGGTTGAAGTTCTCGATGGAGAATGCGTACGCGCTCACCGCCTCGATCCCCGCGCGCTTGCACGTGTGCAGCGTCCGCATCAGCGCCACACTGCCCGCCTCGTGCCCCAGCTTCAGCGGCAGATTCATGGACTTCGCGTAGCGCCGGTTGCCGTCCATGATGAACGACACATGCTGCGGCAGCGGGCCCATCTGGAGGATTTTCAGCAGCAGGTTCTGCACAAAGTTCACCACCATCCGTAGCAGCCCGAACTGGAACAGGATATGCGAAATTTTGGGTCGGTTGCGATAAGTCTGCTTCCACTCCCCGCGTACCAGCCTCTTGACGCGCGCGCGGAGCGTCGGTTCCGAGTTAGCTGCAACTCGCGCCGCATCTAGCTCTTGCGCCGCCTCTTCGATGGGATCGTGCCACTCCAGTTGGATCACCTGGTCCGCCTGCTTCTGCGCGCCGCCAGCGGCGGTCGCTGCCTCCGTATTCTTCACCTCCACCATGCTGGTGTGCGCTGTAGACGGAAACGAGTCATTGTTTTTGTGTGTGCCCTTTTGTACCATTGGTCTGATCTGGGAGCCGCCGAGCACGCCAGTAGCCACAGGGGGACCCGGCAGAGGGCCAGCTCGTGGGCCAGCATGCGGCAGCGTCGTGTGCATCCAATGCGTATATAAACTTGTATTTACGGGCGTATTTGCGGGAGACGGTTCTCCACCAGACGGACCACGCGCAACGCCTGCTCCATCAGCGTCAAGCAGAGTATAGTGTGGGGCGCAATCCGCAGCAGCTGGGCCAGATGGCCTTTATACAGCGCGGAGAAGCCTTCTTGGCGGACTGTCTTGCAGAGGCAGTCCAGGGGGCCGCGGTAGAGACCGCCGCGGTGATGGTACATGCGAGTCATCGCCACGTCGAACGGGTTCATGGCAATGCAGACGGCGACGCTGGACAGCGCGGACGCCAGTGTGTAGAGGGCCATGCCGTCGGGCACGTGGCGGCTGAGCGCCTCCTTGGCGTGGGAGTACACGGCCAGCTGGACGGCGGAACCGACGCCTGTACGGAGCAGTGCCGCGTCGACGCCTTGGTAGAGGCCGCGCACGCCACGGTCCTTGAAAAGCGCTACTAGCGTCGGCCAGGCGGCCGGCAGCGGGGCACCGCCGTGGGCCAGGGCCTGCATGCGGGTCTTGACGAGCTGCAGCGGCGACCCCAGGGCCGCGCCGATCATGCCGGCTGCTGCACCGGCAGTCGCATTCACGGCGAGGGCGGCGGTGCCATAGGTGCGGCGATCGCTGAGCACACAGCCACCCAGGGCTGCACGCAAAGGGTCGTAGAGGCCCAAGCGGGAGCCATTCAGCAAGATCTGGTATGCATATGCACAGGCCAGGCCCTGCTGGAGGCCACGCAGGCCCTCGGTACGGTATATGAGAGAAACAGCCTGGGCTGGGCCGGAGTAGAGGCGAGAAACCCCAGCGACCAGCTCGCCCTGGAGCTGCAGGCGCGTCTTCACGGTTTCGATCGGGTTGGTGAAGGTGACAGCGACGCACGCGGCCGCGCCGGCGGCGGCGAATGAGCCGAGCTTGGAGACCGGGGTGTCTGTGCTCGGGGACATGGGCTCGCACACAGAAGCCGATAAGTGAAGAAAAAGCAGCTATCTGGGTCCCCGCCCGATATACCAGAAAAGCAAGCGTTACGACATATTATTTAAATCTATTTATGTGGTTGCCACACTCGAGGCAATACAGTGACTTGGTTTTCTGTAGTGCAGTCTTCTTACCTACGACCGACAGCTTCTGCCCCCCGCAGACATCACATGTGGGCTTCGGGCTGCTTGTGGACTGTTCTGCAGTGCTTGCAGACTCATCCTGCTGCCCATTGACCGCGGACGGAGCACACCGTGGGCATGTGGTGCTGGGTGCAGATCGATTATCGCCGCAGATGTGCTTGCCTTTCGCCACACCTGCGGACAGAGGGTGAGCGAGGGCACTCAGAACCGGCTTAAGTGGCCGCTCCGGGGAACCAGGGAGGCCGTGGGCTGCGCGAATTGCCTCCAATGCCTTTGCGCGAACACTGCTGGAAACATCTGTCCGAAACACGCGTATCTGACCGGTAGCTGCAGCCGAGACTATGATGGTCCCCACGTTTTGCTTGGCTGTAGACTGACTATAGTTTTTCTCTGCGCTATGGTTGCGCTTGTGATCTGATCTGCCTGCGGGCGAGCCGGGTTCCCTGATGCTTTTTGTCCGAAGATGCTCGAGGGCCTCGCCGCCGAACTTCATATTGAGCTCACAGATAATGTCATCGGAGAGAGATAGCACGTGCGTTGTTTCTTTAGGTGCGATGGTTGCCGCAGTCACCGGATTATGGTGTGCATGAAATGTAATATATTCCGAATTTTTAACGCAGCCACCCTTGTGTTGTGCCTTGTGGTGGAAAAGCGGGAAGTGATGACGAGCGACTGGGTTACTTTCGGATAGGATGTCCGAGTTGAAGCTGATACTCCGTCTGAAGATGTTCCTTATTGAATGCTTCTTGGGGTCCTTACCGTCGATGGGCGACGGGACAGTCCGCGCATTGTCCAGGTCTGAGTGGGAGTACATGTACTCCTCATGGTGCAGCATCCAGGTGTATAGCCAATGATTCTCACTGGCACTGAGTACGACGGATTCACCGTCTTCCATTTCGAGATGGTGCGCGGAGATCCTGGATGACTCGTTGCTGAAGCCGCGGAAAATCTCAAGCAGCCTGGTTGTACTCATATCAAATAACCTCACCCTGGAGTCATTGGACGTGATCAGCAGCCCTAGCCAAGGATAGGCCTTATGTCTTATAAATTCTACGCCTGTGATCTTTGGCCCGTGGCGTGGCCGGTTTTCAGTCTCGTTTGGCTTCTGCAGAAGGTGGAATGAGTGCAACAACTTCAGGCCATTGGTATGCAAGACATGGACGTATCCATTAAAAGTCCCTATAAGAAGCCAGTTGCCATCGGGCGAGACATCGAGCGCCATGATCAGGTCCCCGCAGTTGAAGGCTTCGGCCACCTCGCCCTCCAGGATGGACCATGTCCGCACGGTGTGGTCTAGACAACCGGAGAAGAAAAAACGGTCGTCGTGTGGGTGGAACCTCACGCATGTGACAAAATCTGGATGCACAAAGGTCTTGAGGGACGTTGTGCGGTTGATGTGCCACAGCTTCACCGTCTTGTCCATGGACGCCGTCAGCAGAAACGAGTTTTTGGACCAGTCGCAGTCCAGTATGTCCTGCAGGTGCTCGCCAAACACACGGTGCGGGTCCGGGTGGAACACCGGCGCGTACTGCTGCTCCAGGTCGAACGGAATTTCCTTCCTCTCCGGGCCCGGCGCGGGCACCGCCTCCGTCCGCTTGCCCGAGTACTTCAGCAGCTGCTGGTTCAGCAGCGATAGCGTGTTCGAGTGGTGCTTGTCCCCGCCGTACACTGGCAGCAGATTCCACCGCTCCATCGGCGACGCGATCACCTTCCACACGCACAGCTGCCGCCCCTTGCCGCCGCTCGCCAGATACTTACCATCCTTGCTGAACCGCAGCAGCCACACAGACCGCGCCTTGTCACCCGCTGGCGCTGCCTGGCCCAGCGACTGCGAGCTGTGGTTCGCATGCAGAGGGCTGTCCACCGGCGGCTGCAGCTCCTGGGCCACAAACAGGCGCCGGAAGCACCGCGCGCCCTTCTTCCGCGCCAGTACCTTGATATACTCCGGCTCCGCGGCAAACCGCCGCAGGATCGTGTCTGCGCCCCAGTCCAGCAGCCCGACCCCTCCCAGCTCCCGTTTTTCTCCACTTGTCGCTGTTTGCGGCTCGCCGCTGCCGCCGCTGCCGCCGCTGTCGCCGCTGCGCCGCGCTTCCGCGCCCATTTTGCGCCGCCCCACCATTATTTCGTGTGTACCGCTGCTCTTGCGCTCCGCTGCCTCACGCCTTCTTATCTGTCGCGCTCTGTGCGTCCGCCCAGCTGCTGCTACCGTCTTAACGTCTCGTTCAGCGTAACCCGTCCGTACCACTCAAGGCTTCCGGTCCCGCTCGCGACGCGATAGAAATAACTGCACACGAATCTTCAGCCCCGTGCCGCGATGCCACACTATCTCCTCGGGCTGACTAACTGTTCAATCCAAATCTAACCTTCTGCTGTTCGGTCGCAGGCGCTTGCGCCAGCAGTCGTTTAAAAGAAATATGCTATCCGCCCTTATCCCGTATTACCCGGTCTTAATCAGTTGCCAGGCCCCGCCCGCCCTGAGCCAGCATCAAAAGCGGCGGGGGATTGCGCAGTCCACAGGGGCATTGGAGGGCTACTGTGCCCCCCTGGGCACGGCCTGGGCACGGCTGGCGCGCGCTGCGCGCCCTGCGCGGGCGGGACGGGGCCGTCGCCGCTGTAGGCAGGGGTCGCTGGGACGACAAGCGCCCTCCCGTGATGGTGGCGCTTAGCATGGACGGCGTGCCGAAGTAGCAATGCCGACGGCCAGCACAAAACCCCTTCTTTGCCTCGCACGCTTCTGCGTGTTCTGGTAGTGCTCTTGAGATGTAGGATCTGGCTGAAAATTTCGGCGCGAGCGAGCCGGCCGACACAGCCCCAGACCGGTGCAACAGGCTACCGCAGATATGTCCGTGAAGCCCGTAGATTCGTTCATCAAAGACTCGCTGCAGCTGCTGTGCGCGAATCCCTCGCAGACGCTGGTGTCGTTTCGGTACCGCGGGGGTAGTGCGGAGGGCAGCGCGGCTGAGGTGCGGTTCAGGACGCACAATAGCCATCTCGGACTGCACTACAAGTTCAAGACGCGCCGGCAGAAGGACGTGTCGCGCGTGCTGAGCGCGCTGGGGCCGCGCGGGGTCAACGTGGTGGCTGTGGGGACGGAGCGGCGCAAGCGGAAGCAGGCGAGCAGGGATCTGGTGGGAATGGCGACGCTGCTGGTCAACGCGGACGTGAAGCAGCATGTGCCGGAGCCCGCGGCGGCGGCGGCGGCGGCCGGGAGCAGCCGGGCGAAGAAGAGCAAGAAGAAGGGCAAGAAGCGCTAGCGGGATGCGGCATATTGTTATTATCATTACTACTATTTTAAACATTAACAGTATATTGAGTCCATATATGATATAGTAAAATCTGTGGAGCAGGCTGGGAGGAGACGGGCCGGCGCAAGCTAGGCGGGTGCTCTTCTCTTCCGTTTCTTGCGCTTGTGGCCGCTCTTTGCGGGACGGGGCCCCTTGGGGAGAAGGGGCTCGTAGACGCTGCGTTCTTCGATGTCGTCGAGCAGGCCCTGGAGGGCGTAGGGCACATTCTGCAGGCTGCGAGGGCGCTCAGTGGCGGGGGGAGGGGCGACACTGCCGGAAGACCCCTGGCGGTTGTACATGCTGGTGGACTCAGTGGAAGATCCGTTACCGAGATTGACCTTGATGTTGCCGAAGAAGTTGAGCTCGTCCTCGGGGTACTTCGGGGGCAAGTCGTCGCCCTTCTGTAGAATAACGTCGGTCTTGGTTTCGTCGCCATTGTATGCTGGCGGAATGCCGATTTCGCCGTAGAGACTTCCAAATGCATATTTCTTCACGTTTGCCTCCACGAAGACAAACCCGACGCCCCCCAAGTTGACCTGCAACTCGATTTCATCAGAGTTAATGTGTCTGGTCCGCGGGTCATGCGGCCGAAGCAACTGCTCGTTCATGACCTCTGTGATGTCCCGCTTCTGGTCCGCCTCCAGGTCCTGAATCTGTTTCCGAAGCTCGACATTGTCTATGTCGTCAAGCAACCCCTCCTTGGTGTAGGTGCGGGTGTATGCGGCGTTCATCGCGCCGATACCGACGAACAAGTCGATCCCGATATTGTGTGTTAAGTCCATCATCTTCTTCCCGTTGTGTGTAATGAATACGGTTCCCGTGCGGTAGCGGTATCCCAAACCGACAACGTCCCCTTCCTGCAACTTGGGCAACAATGTGGAAGCATAAAAGGAGTTATTGATACGTAACTTGCCGGTCGATTCGTACGCAATGGAGTACTGGCACATGCCCGGCATGACGAAGTAGGGGTACGGACATGTCACTAGCCCAATACTAAAGATCGAGTTGGACGCCAAGTAGTTCCTGAACTTATACACCTTGACTTCGAAGTAGACGGCGTCGCGCTTGTTGTGCGGGAGCGGGTAGTTCATGATGGTCGAGGAGGATTTGTTGTACTTGGTGAACGTGACGTTGAGCTTGTCCTGGACCAAGAAGCTCGGTAGGAAGTTCCCCCGCCGGTCGACGTTGTCGTTGATTGACGGCAATAGGTAGTAAGCCTGGATGCCCCGGTCCCTCACGCATTGCCGGTCCTCCGGGCACATGTAAGTTCCAAACGCCTTGACGAGTGGCGGGTTCATCGCCTGGAACTCCTTCGCCCTCAGATAAAGCTCGACCTCGAAACGCGACATCCGCGGAAGCTCCAGCAGCTCCAGCTCCGCTAGTTCCTCCACATTCGCCTGCCCGAGGTTGAGGAACGGGCTCCGGTACAAATCTGAATCCCGCTTCCTCCGCGCCAGACCGTGCGCGCCCCCGACCTCCTCGCTGTACTCCCTCTCGTCCTCGTTGTGGCAGAACGTCAGGTACCCCGCCATGATCACAAGCAGTACCACCAGAACCCCAAATGTAACGCTCAAAGAGATGAGAAACGCCAAGCTGATAGTGTTTGGCCCGCTCTCCCCTAGTGCTCCCTGATCCTTCGTATACGTGCCTGCTCCTGACGCCGCCGCTTCCACACTGTGATCTGTCGCAGGGGGTAAATGCCAACGTCCGCCGAGAGACCGAAACACCTGCTGCCCAGTTATATAGTAAAGCATTTTGCGACACACTTTTTTGTGATATCTTCAGGCCACTTCCTCTGTTGCAACACTTTTTTCGTACCCCTCTACCTTCCTCTTCCTACTATAACAAACTAGTTACCACTGCAGCAATGTTATCCCTGGTCGTGATCTATGTGTGGCCAAAGAAGTGGGCACTTTACGGTCAAAATTAAAGAACGGAGATTCTGATATTTAGACATGCAGTAAGTCACCTCGTCAGTGATGACATACCTCATCGCAAGTGGTCTGACCTCCGAACGGCATCTGATCGCTCGTTTAGCGCACTGGGGGCTGGTGCTGGGTGGGCGGTGGTGACGACATAGAAGCTTGCAATAGGCGAGACACATCTATAAATTAAATGCAAAGGGCGCTGCAGCTCAGGCAGCATCAGTGAACTCATTGCTGTCGTCGCTCTCGTAATCAGCGCTGATCTCGCTCCATTCGATGTAGTAGTCGCGCATGAGGTTCTTGTATTGCTTGAGGAAAAGTGGGTCGTAGGGGAAGTAAGACTGCAGGTCGATGAACTGCTGCCTGGCGGCTAGGGACCAGGTGCTGGCGGCGCCGGTGGCGCTTGCGAGGCCGTCGGAGCGCTCGGAGGACTTGCCCATGATGCCGCGAAGGCGCTCGTTGTTGTTGTTCTCGATGATGCTGAAGCAGTAGACGATGCCCTCGTGCTGGGCGATGCGCGCGAACATGAGCATGACGTTTTCGTTACAGTATTTGAGCGGGTTGAACTTGGAGATAACGGTGCGCTGGAAAAAGGCGTCGATGTCGCACTCCCATGCGTTGCCGTCGCGAAAGAGGGCGTGGCGGAAACAGAATATGTAGCAGAGAGCCTGGAAGGCCGCGTAGAAATGCTTGAAGCGGTCCATGCCGCCGGGAAGATCGACCTCCTCCTCGCGCTCGAGCACGTAGCGGTTGAGCCAGGAGGTGAGGTAGCTGGCCACAAAGGTTATCTGAGTATGTGTGAGCTTCTTGGCGCGTGCGATGAAGGAGCCGAGGTACTGCAGGGACTTGATCTTCTTCTCCATGGTTTCGTTCGGCGAAAAGGCGATGTCGATGAGTGTGACGAGGAATGCGTCCATGAGCTGGGGCTGCTGCTGCGACACATGGAACATGAGGTACTGAACGGAGCGTGTGTAGTAGGTTGGCAGGATATGGCTCTTGAAGAGGGAGACCAGGGTGTTGAAAGTGTTGACGCCTTCTCCGGACTCCAGGGTCTCGGGCGTGAGCGCATCAGAGAGCCTAGTCGTGAGCATGGAAAGAATCACGTCCAGCTTTTTGGAGAGCTCTTTGATGTTGCGAGTGACCTCAATGTTGTATTCTTCGTTTCCCTCCAGTTGTTCGTCCTCCGAGTCGAACGATGTATCGTCGGCGCTATGGGTCGAGGCTTCGGCGGCGTCATCGTCGCCTGGTAGCTCATCCTCCCCGTCGTCGCTGTCTGCAAGCTTGTCGTCGATCTCTTCGTCCACATCGTCGTCCAGCTCGTCCAGCTCATTTTGAAGCTCCACATCGACGGCAATGATTTTCTCGATAATCATAGACCATGCCTGAAACCGCAATTCCTCGCAGTATTCAGTAAGGGTCAGCACATTACTGATGTAGTTCACGAGGTTTTTTTTGGAGTCGTTTTTGTTCGGAAAGTACTTGGCGATGTATGAGTCAATGAAGTTGGACGATGAGGGAATGGCCCTGAGGAAGTATTTGAGGATTTCATGATGCTTGGTTGTCTTGTCCACGGGAAGCCGAAAATTGGAGATCAGCAACATAGATACGTCTTGCCACCACTTGGGTATACTCGAGCATAGTATCTGTAGAAAGAATACATAATTACCTAGAGTAAGCGGCGGCAGGTCCCACCACTTCTCAAAGTTAAGTACTGCACGTACTATAGCCACTCCCCGTTTGTTGTCAATCTTGGTTATGTTGTTGCCCAGCATTTCCAGTAGTATAGCAAAGTTCTCCGCCGAGATACGGTCGGGGCTAGATGCTGACAGTGATAGCTGGTTGGCAATTGTATCCAGCTTCCCGGTATCCTTTGAAGTCTCTAAATCGTCCAGGGCATCTCTAATATACCCCTTATACAGCTTTGTAGAGAAGTCCTGCGGCTGCTCATCGGCTAATTCATTCCGGTGGCGGCTATGGACCAAGCCGTCTGCGAACTCCACTTTCCGCTTTTTACCTTCCCCCTTGTCACTACTTAAAGGCAGATCCTGGCTAGATGATCGTTTCTGTACTTTTTCGATGGACATCATGCCGATATGCAGCTCACAGAGGTAAGCAATACTGGGAGTAACCGAGATGCGCACACTTTGAACTGGTGATGCTCATCGCCAATTTTCTTGTCAGGGGATATATAGATCATACTAAAATTTTTCAACAAAAGAAAAGCCGGAGGTCACGTGACAGTGGTGATATCTAGATTCCTCTCAACGCCCCGAATATGAGTACTTAAAGCGCGTGCTGGGTTACGGAATTAAAACTACACAGTTTGTATGTATATATTTTATTTACTAAGATAATTGCAATTCATGATGCTTTGAGATGACAAAAATGGGTATAACTTTTGGGCGTCAGGATAAGTAGTAAATGGAGGCTGTCTATTGTACGTTAAAGGTCACGATTATGCAGCTTTTATCTTATATTCTTCCCGGGGATAATGGAGCTTCCAAGCTGCTCTGACCCAACATATGTCCAGCCACCAAATTGCTGCTGTACCGATTCGCTCAAAAAGTCGTTTACGACACTGTCCACGGGTTTCTCTCGCGTGAATTCCTGGTCGAAATTGCTCGTATCCAACGCGCTCATGACGGGCGGTTTATATGGGGGGATATAGCCCTTCATCCATAGGCGCTTCCAGCTCAATTGACTAAAAAATGGGTGGCGTTTGATTTCGTCTGCACCATTATAACCGAGCCGCCGCTTTGGATCACGACATAACAACTCTATCAATAGATTTTTCGCTTCCCTATCGAAGCCGTCGGGGAAGCGAAGAGGCTCTTGCAGAATCTTCTTGTACATCTTTGGCACATCCTCGTCGTAGTACGGTGGCAGACCCGTGAGCATTTCATAGAGTAATACACCTAGCGTCCACCAATCCACGACTTTTGAGTATCCCTGTCCCAGAAGGAGTTCTGGAGCAAGATATTCTGGGGTCCCACAGAAGGTGTTGGTTTTGTCCTGATCCTTCATATTCAACTTGCACAACCCAAAGTCACACAATGCAATGTGTCCTTGGTAATCTAGAAGGATATTCTCCGGCTTCAAGTCTCGATATATGACATTTAGACTGTGCAAGGTTTCGAGTGCACACAACAACTCTGCAGTATAGAACCTGGCTCTTGAAAGGTCGAATCTGCCCTCTTTTTGTAGGTGGAAAAACAACTCGCCACCATTGATGAATGCCAACACAAGGTACAACTTTTCAGGCGATTGAAAAGAGAATTTTAGGGGCACAATGAATGGATTATCGACCCGCGCGAGCACAGTGCGTTCAGCTAGTGTATGGGTCACTTCTGATTTAGAAACAATATAAGACTTCCGAATAGCCTTCAAGGCATATATTTTGTTGGTATCCTTCTTTTTCACTTGCATGACTTTTCCAAATGAACCCTTCCCAATGACTTTTAGCAAGTCGAAATCGTCAATGCTTAGTGGCTTGTTTTTTGAAGGTTTATAATCTATCGTAATATTGACCCTCCCCAGGCCTTTTTCCATATTGAGCCACTGGTGGTTGTATAGGCGAATGCTTGTTGCAGAGTTAAACTGCAGATTCAAAGGCAACTGGAAGGAATCGAGCTGCACATCCATATTGCTGTTGACCTTCTTCAATAGGTCTTGCAACTCCGGGTCTTGCGCCGCGTATACCTGTTGCCATGCTTTCGACGGAAGCAGGATCGATGGTATCCGGACAAAAACATTCACTTTAAGGTATGGAAGCTTACGCGTGACGTCAAAGGTCGATATCTTGTTGAACACGGGCGACTTTAGATTACCGCATTCAGGCTCAATGGTCGCAACCGTGTTGTCAAACTCGATCGTGAGGTAGATGAGAGGGTTGAGATCTTCAGAGTCTGGAAGCTTGATGGTGGCCGGAATATAATTGGTGGCAGCGTCGCCCGGCAACAGCTTGTCCTCGTCTTCACTTAGCGTCACCTGCTCCACGGAAGAGATCAGCTCGTCGACAGAGCTGCGCCCAGTCCTGCTTATGGCGTTGACGCCGGACGATAGCAACTTGCCTAGGATCTGAGGGTTGGACGTAAGCGCGAACGGAAGCTTGAAGGAGTTCCCGTTGTACACTTTGATCGTCATGATTCCAGTGGAATTAACCATTGAGGCCTCGCCCCGCTCCTCAGACACGCTCGCGGACGAGTGGTTCGCCTGCTCAGGCACCACGCTTCCAGACGAGGTGCCCGCGCGCTCTTCATCGCCCACATCCGTTGTCTCGGAGCCCGCGTCGCGGAAGCTCGAAGGCACCGACGACTGCACCTCGCCGTTCGGCCACCCAGGCGCCGCTACGTCCGTCGACAGACGCACCGGTGCGATCGAGTTGGGGGTCGCGACGATCGTTTCCTTGCGGTCCTTCGACGTACGAGGTGTACCCGCCCCCGTATTTGCCTCCTCAGTCCGGCCCCGCACTTGTTCCTCCGTGCCTGAGAGCCTCTTGCTCAAGTGCCCGAAGACCCCATGTTTGGATCCACTATTGTGTCTGCTATCCCTTTCTTTCTCCCGGTCTTTATCCTTCTCCTCTTTAGACCTGCCAAACTTCAACTTGTTGGTCAGCTTCCAACCGTACATAGTCATCCACTCGCACTATTTCCAACTGACGGTCTGTATATCAGCTTGAGGGCCTACAAGTAGATGCTAGCGTTTTCTTCGCAAGCCTCTTTTGGTTTTGTTGTTCTATTTACTTGGAAGGTGTTCTCAAAGCTCGCCAGATTTCTTTTTTATAGAAGAAACTTCGCTGCCAAGCCAAAGCCGTTCGCGATATGGAGATTTGCGAACGCCCCAGCGACTAGTAGAGTGCTATTGCGCAGGCGTGGTATCAGGGATAGCCCTCTCTTGAAGCAGAGGCCACCGCAATCCGGCCATCGACCCTTGTCGGATGGGCCGGATTGAAGGCAGCATGCAAGAAATGCCGCAAGAGTCTAAACGTTTTATTTCGCGTATAAAAATGATATATATGCCTTGGTAGGGGACTCAGGTGCGGACAGTAGGCTCCTCGGTGCCAATCAAGTCCTTGAAGCGCAAGAACTTAAGCACGGCTTTGATGTCGGGTGCCAAGAACTGGTCGGCGGTCTGCGCGTAGTAGGCAGGGTCGTTGGTGTAGCGCTCGACGTATAGTCTGATGGTAGCGCCAGAAGAGCCTGTGCCGGAGAGGCGGACCACGTAGCGGGTTCCGTTGGAGAGCTTGATGTAGAGACCCTGGTGCTCGGAGACAGAGCCGTCAAGGTCTGTGTAGCTGAAGTCGCCGGCGGCGGAGACGGAGACCTCGTGCCATGCAGGGAAGGGTTGGCCGACGACAGCGGGGTTCTCGGCAAAGGTACGGAGAAGCTCAATAACCTTATTGGCGTCCTCAGTGTCGCATTCTTCAAAGTCGTAGCGCGTGAAGAACGTGCGGCCGTACTTGGCCCAGAACTCCTCCTGGATCGTCTTAATGGAGGGCTCCCTGTCTGGATGTCTGCGGTGGTAGATGGCGAGCACGTTGAGCCAGGCGACGATGGCCCATAACCCGTCCTTCTCCCGGACGTGGTCCGAACCGGTACCGAAAGACTCCTCACCGCAGATGGAGAGTTTCTTGGAGTCGAAGAGGTTGCAGAAGAACTTCCAGCCGGTTGGCACCTCGTAACAGTCGAGGTTCTTCTCCTTGGCCACCAAGTCGATGGCGCCGGAGGTTGGGAAGGAGCGGGCCAAGCCGTGGATGCCGTTTTTGATAAAGTATGGGATCTCAGAGGCGTACTCGGCAATGATCGCAACGGAGTCGCCTGGGGACACGAACGCTGGGCCCGCGCCGTAGATCATGTTTCTGTCACCGTCACCGTCGGATGCTGCGCCAAACGCAATATTCTCTCTGTCGACCCTGGAGACCAATGTATGGGCGTAGGTTAGGTTAGGATCAGGGTGCAACCCGCCAAAGTCGGGCTTGGGCACGAAGTTTTGAAGCGAGTCCTCTGACAAGCCCAACTCGTCCACGAAGATGGCTTTGCCGTATGGCCCGGTGATACCGTTCAACGCATCGAACAAGACCTTAAGGCCGTACTCCTTTTGTGCGTGTTCAAGGAACTTCTTAATTAGCGGGAAGTCAAAGATCTCCTTCATCAAGCGAACGTAGGCCTCCGTTGGGTCGATCACGTCAACCAGCAAGTTACCGTACTGCTGGTTCTCGCCGATCTTGCCGAGGTCTAACTTGGGCATACCGCGGGTGATTTTGTAGTGGGTCAAGTTGCGTGAGCGCTCGAACATGGAGTTGGTGACCTTCTCTGGAGCTGGTGCACCGTTGGCCAAGTTGTACTTGATTCCAAAATCATTGTCTGGCCCGCCAGGGTTGTGGGACGCCGTCAAGATGATGCCGCCCGTGACCTTATCGTGGTATGTGCGAATGATGTGGGAAGCCGCCGGGGTCGATAGCAAGCCATTTTGCCCGATGATCAACTTGCGCACGCCATTAGCGCTGCCAACCTCGGCAATCTTTTGCATCACTGCGTCATTGTAATACCGCCCATCACCGCCAATGACCAAAACGGCATTTTCAGAGCCCTCTGGAATGGACTCCATGATAGCCTGGATGAAGTTTTCGGTGTAGTGCTCTGTTTGCTCAAATACCTTGGTCTTCTTGCGCAAACCAGAAGTCCCAGGCTTCTGGTCTGCGAAGGCCTTCGTAGGTACAGACTCAATAGTAATAGACATTGTGCTTGTTCCCAACTGCTAAATTAGTCAAACGAGGTTAATGTGCACACTCGAATTGTTAGCAACTTGAGTAAAAATCAGCGCTCCTTTATCAACACGTCCGACCGATTGATTGCCTTAGGGGCTGCGTGTTAAATATCAGTAATTTTCAATTTTTTCCCTGTCAACGGGCACAGGAAATTCCGTTGAGCCAGAGGAAATTATTTCCTCGAGGTTCTCAGAAAGAATCACGCATATGCACGGCGATTACATAATAAAAGGTGTCCCTCGGGACAGAAACGTAGGGGGGCTGGAAGATTTCGATACTGTTTCCGTTGGTTAAGAGAAATCTCGGATCAATCGGTAGTAGCCCCTCGAGGAACTGAAAATGTAGCTCAGGGGTTCCGCTTTCCGAGTGCAAGCAATGCTTCGAGTGGGGGGACCTCGGAAGCCTCGTCCTGCTCCTCATCCACATAGGCTCCTGCAGTGGCTTCTGGCGGTCTCTCGACCAGCTTTACTGCACAGGTATCCTTGATGCGGGCAGCAAGCTCGGAGGTTTCTGCGGTTGCCCATGGAGAAACTTTACTGCGGAGCGAATCGCGGAGATCCGCGACAGAAAAACCGTTGTTCAGGCGCAGGATGAAACGTTGGTGGAAGTACTCCAGCAGCACATGTTTCTGGTGGTGAAGTGCGATGGCAGGGATACAGGCGGGGTCGGAAATGGTTTCAGCGAGCGAGGGATCATCTGGGAGCGGGAGGGTAGAGTCCTTCATGAAACTGTCAAAAGAACGTACATTTGAGGAGGAGCACCACGACGCTGGGGGCGCCGCGGCGTCCATGTCCATGGAGTCGATGAATGCAGCCATAGTGGTGTCTAACATGACGTCGGCAGGCTCCTGTTTGACCAGCGGGGGAAAGTCGCTCGACCGCTCGTCCTCTGCGAATGGCAGGCGACACAGAACAAGCGCCCGCTTGGCCTCTGCGGCATCATCATCGGCCGGTCGTTTCTTGGTAGACGGCTCGACTAGCAGAGGACAGAGGAGACACATCTGGACTTCGCTGTCCTTTTTCTGCACGTAGCGGGCGATAGCGAACTTCTCGGCGGCTATCATAGCGTCGACCAACGCCGCAAACGTAACGTAGTCCGCAGCGGTACCCTCACGACTGTCAGCCATAATGTACACAGACTCGCTGCATAAGTGATGACGCAGTACTTTGCCGGTGTCGATGAAACCTCGGATATCAAGACCTGGTGTCGTCGTGTAAAGGCGTTCGTGCTCGAGCAGCTCCGGGAGGACAACGTAGTCGGCGCCGTACCGATATGCTTTTGTGACATGTTCCTTCGGAACTGGAACCACATGGTACTCCTCATTATCTTCTTCTGTGGGCTCATGTATCTCATACTCGATAACGGATTGGAGCGGTAGGTACTTCCCATCCTCGGTTTTCTGAACCTGCTTGCGGCTCATCGAGACCACAGCTTTTGTAGCGGGATATCCTTCAACATTAATACAAAGGCAATGCGGGTCCTGCTGGCAGCCTGCTAAATTGCGCATGTCCGCCCCAAGTCGGAGCTGACCGTGGAAAACACGAACCGGCTTCACAGGTTGGTGCGTGATTCGCTCGATTGTGCCAAGAACTTCATACAAAGTAAACATCCGCGAACCGTCCTTCAGCGCCAAAAGCTGGCCCCACTTGGTTTTGCTGAAATTATCTGGGAATTGCTCTGCACAGTATACCAGTATGAGCCTTAAGTCTAGGTTGGCTTGAACCACTTCCAGGTCCTCGGAGTCAACATTCAGGCCATCCAGATCATCGGTCACAACCATCACCTGCTTCAGCATTTTACGCTTGTTGAATTTATCGTTGACCTGCATACCTATTGCTAGCAGAGCCTCGAATACATTACTCTGCTTGGTGTCCAGTGGGTCTAACTCTCGCATGGCTTTTAGTCGCTCACATATTTTGACAACCGAACTCAATGTGATGGGAGCACTAGGGGCAAATACCTCAAACATATTCTTGACATTGTTGGGATTTTTCTCCATGGCGCAGTTTGCCAGTACCACATGCGTGTAGTCAGTCTTCCGGCTACGCTGTGCCTTGTCAAAGAGAGCATACTCCAGGTATGCTTCAAACTTTGCCGTAGATTCCAGCATTGATGCAGAATAATCGATGAGAAACGTCGTACATTCCTGAGACATGGTCCCTATGCAGCAAAGTGCGTGCTCAGCTGCCGTGATTCCTATAAGACCACAGTTCCAAGCAATGGCCTTAACACATCGAGAGATATCTGTACCTGTAAAGAACTCTTCCAAAGCTCTCGCTTTCACGACTCCCCAAATTTCGCCAAACGCGAAGACCAAAAAAGTAAGCCCTGTACGGGGCTCGAACCCGTAACCTTATGATTAAGAGTCATACGCGCTACCGATTGCGCCAACAAGGCTCTTAAAACTGATATTCGCAATCGTACTTGAGAGCTATGTAATATATAATCTCGTGCATGCCGCATACCAGCGCCTGAAGGGACTGCCGCCGCGAACAGTACTGGCAGTTTGCTACATAAGTAAAGCATGCGTCTAAATAGCCGGGACAACCTTGCCCAGCACTTCCTGGACAATTAATGTCTCTAGTAGTAGCGGATTGTCCACAGTCCCTGTTTTCTTCAGGAATGTGCGCAGCCCGATGAGAAGATCTTCCGCGAACTTCATGCTGGTACCGTACAAAACGGAAGCTTCCTGTTGCGGCAGCCGGATAACGTCCAAATGCATTGGGAAGTACCACGCGCATGCCTGCTGCACGTCGTCCGGCGTCACAAACGTTTTCTCCGGGTGGTTGGCCGAACAGAGCCACCGGCACAGATCTAGAACATCCTCCGCGCTGCTGGATGAGGCGCCGCCAGCCTGCGAGTGGTCCAGCAGCCGGTGCATGCGGATGTGCACGAGCACGTCCAGCACATAACGGTGCACCGCCGGATGCACTGTGAAAGCCGCGCGCTTGGGCAACCGCAGCGCCCCGCAGGCGCGCTTCGGCCCTCGCGTCGCAAACCAAAACTGCCGTCTTAGGAAGTTGGTCATCCCCGGTCCGCCGTTCTCGTGCGCCCCAATCGTCGCTATGCAGACCAGTCCTGGGTGCACCTTCCTGAGCGCCCGCAGCCACCTGGCCACCTCGTTCTGTTCGCGCGGGGGCAGCTCCTGCATCGTGGCAAGAACCAGCACCTGAAGCTCCCCACTAAGAACCGAGTCCTTCCCGATGGTGCTGAAGTCTTCGAGCAGCTGCACGCGGAGCCGAGAACCTCGGAGAGCGCCGATAATCTCCCCTGCAAACGTTGCAAAGCACGCGAAGTTCCGCTTGCAAGTCAACGATGCTGAAAGCCCAGCCTCAAATTCCGGGAGCGATAGCTCAGAAACCATTTAAGAGGATGTCCTGTTGGTTCCAGTGTTTGGCGTCCTGGCTTCCCTATTGCAAGCTCGTCTGATGTGAGTCCTCATATGTACTGATGGCTTTTGTTGAAAATTTGCCGGCGCGCCATCTCGATGACCTTCTGCTAAGAACATCGCGCCGCGACAAGCTCATCAAGAAGGTGAAATAGGCAAGATGGCTAAGTTAGTGCATAATGTTCAGAAGAAGCAGCACCGTGAGCGGTCTCAGGTGAGCGAGCGGGCCCGGTTTGGGTTCCTCGAGAAACACAAGGACTACACGAAGAGAGCGCAGAATTTCCACAAGAAACAGGCGACGCTCAAAGTGCTGAGATCCAAGGCGAAAGAACGGAACCCCGATGAGTACTATCATGCCATGCATAGCCGCAAAGTCGATTCCAACGGGGTTCTGGTCAAGTCCAGGCACGCCAACGGCGAAGACCCCTCGTTGACGATGGACCAGGTCAAACTGCTCAAGACACAGGACAGCAACTACGTGCGGACCATGCGCCAGAGCGAGCTGAACAAGGCGAGCCGCCTCTCGCAGCAGCTGATGTTCAAGGCGAGCGGCCAGCACACAGTATTCGTCGAGGACGAGGATAGCATGCGCCATTTCACACCGGAGCAGTATTTCGATACCACGAGCGAGATGCTGCAGCGGCGGGAGAACCGGCTCACCAAGGACCAGCTGGCGCGCACGCCACTTGAGCCCTCCTCCAGCATAATGCCGTCCGAGTCGCTGCAGAAGAAGAAAGTGAAGAAGATCAAGATGGTGGCACAGCATCTCGACCGCGAGAAAAAGCTGCAACAAGTGTACCAACGCATGGACCTGCAGAGAGAGTTGATGAAAAAGGGCTCCAAGAAGAAGGTGGCGGATTCCAGTGGCGCTGTTTCCTTCAAATGGAAGAAGCAGCGTAAGCGTTAGACTGTACCTCTGTTTTCGGGGGGTACGTATGTACTTATTGACGCAGTCCCATTATGTTGGCGGGCGGCAGCCAAAAAAGGTACTGGAGATAACCTTCGAGGATACGCAGTCGATAGCCCCGCCCAGCTCGCAACTTGAGAGGTCACGGCTAAACTGTATATATAATGGTCAGAAACTTGTCGCGGGGATGTTTCCTGGCAGCAAGGCGTCATAGCAGCAATAATAGCCAAGCTATTTCCGGACTTAGGCGCGATTATTGGATAGGTGGAACGAGTTTTGTTGGGCGCTCCTTTTTCGGGGTGGTTGCATGAGATGGTGGCGATATGATGCTACTTCGCGATAACTTGAATTAATTGCCAACTTTTGCTACGGCACTTGGTAATAGCTGGGGGGCGCCCCACTGGAGCAGGCATGACCTCCTCCATATGCACCGAGTCATTATGGTCCAGAATCGCGCGCTATGTATAAAATGGCAGATTACTCGGGCTTCACTTGCACTCCTCTCTCGACTGCGCGCAACTGAGTTCTTTACCTCATTATGCTTAGACTACTCAACCCCAGATCTACCCAGACTGTTAGCAGGGCCACCAGGCTCGTGATACGCTTAAGCTCCACCGCTATACCCACGACGCAGAAGGCGGTGGTGTTCTATGAGCATGGTGGTGAACTCAAGTACACCGACATTCCTGTTCCGAAGCCAAAACCAAACGAAATTCTAGTTAATATTAAGTATTCAGGCGTGTGCCACACGGACTTACACGCATGGAAGGGTGACTGGGCAATAAAACCCAAATTGCCTCTTGTTGGCGGACACGAGGGTGCTGGTGTCGTTGTTGCTAAGGGTGCAAATGTCACCAACTTCGAGATTGGTGACTACGCTGGTGTTAAGTGGTTGGGCAAAACCTGTATGGAGTGTGAGTTCTGTCAGAAGGGCTTTGAGCCCAACTGTGAGACCCCAACCCTTTCGGGTTACACACATGACGGCACTTTCCAGCAGTACGCCACTGCTGACGCAATTCACGCAGCCCATATTCCACCTGGCACAGATCTTGCCAAGGTAGCGCCAATACTCTGCGCAGGGATTACTGTTTACAAGGCACTGAAGACGGCTGCGCTTATTCCTGGTCAGTGGGTTGCAATTTCGGGTGCTGGAGGTGGCTTGGGCTCCCTAGCCGTCCAGTACGCTGTTGCCATGGGGTACAGGGTTGTTGGTATTGACGGAGGTAACGAAAAGGAGGCACTCTTCAGGAGCTTGGGTGGTGAGACATTTGTTGATTTTCATAAGAACAAGGATATTGTCAGTGCTGTCCGTGAGGCCACCGGTGGTGGACCCCATGGCGTAGTTAATGTATCTGTGTCGACTAATGCAATTCTGCAATCAGTGGAGTATGTCAGACCTACTGGAACTGTAGTTTTGGTTGGTCTTCCGCCAGATGCTACTGTGAAGTCGGATGTTCTCACCCACGTCTTGAAGAGCATCAACATCAAGGGTTCTTATGTAGGTAACCGTGCGGATACCAAAGAGGCAATAGAATTCTTCACCAGAGGTCTGGTTCAGTCACCCATCAAAATAATCGGCTTATCGCAACTTGAGGAGGCCTATAAGGCAATGGAGGAGGGTACGTCTATTGGGCGTTATGTCGTTGATACTTCTAGATAATTTTGTATTGGCTCTTCTTATGTCGGCGTACCTAGTGAATGTTGCCCTTTTTACTGCTGCTTTGCGGTACCTTCTTTCGAAAGTTCATGAAATGAATGACACACGGCGAACATATAATATGTCTATATATATATTTTGCTTGAAAAGTACTATGGTCTATTTTACATTTGCAGCATTCTCCTTTGCTTTAATGAGTGCCTCAATGTCTGTGTTCAACTTTGTGAAAGCTAACTCATCACTTCTTCCCTTTTGCTTGACAGACACCTTGGTTGCTGCGCTATTTTCACCATAAATATTAATTTTAAACTTGAAATCGCCATCTAATAAGCGGCAATCGTATTCTACCTTTTGTTTGTCTTTTCTTCTCTCCATTTGTCTAATCTCATATTCAACTCCTTGGTAACTGAACTGTTGGAGTGTTATAATGTTAACATCATCAAAAGGCAACACTGTCATGTGTTCCTGTATAACAGTCTTCTTGGGTTTGGTAAATGACATTATCAGCCTCATAAACCAGTTCCCCTTACCTGACTTTTTTGTCTCATCTTTAACAGATTTCCCATCCGAAGATATGCTCTCCTTGCGAGTTAGAGAGGTAGCAGAGAGAGCAGCCGCTGGTGTTTCAGTTATTGGACTTAGTAGTGTTTCGTGGCTCTTCATGTCCTTATTCCCGGTATGAAACAAGTGGGTTGCTTGTGGGGCCCCAGACCCCAGAGATCCCTTGTCAGAGTTTTCCATACGCGTAGATTTAAAGTTTTTATCGGAAACGTTATCATGAAAAATGGTTACATGCTTTCGGTCGGCCAGATCCATATTAATGCTATCGCTTTCTGCGCCGATAGACTCCGCTTTAAGCGTTACCTGGTCATTTTTTAATGGCTCAATTGGCTCGATTGGATCAACTCCCTTGCTCAAGAGATCTGAAACTGGCATAGGATCTTGTATATCGGTCACATTTATCTGGTCAAGATTCTTGAACATAGACATCATGCTCTTACTTAACGTAAGATTGTTTGAGAGCCTGTTTCCAGATTTTTTACGCACATGGTTGCTAGTTGGCAGAGGGCGAGCTTTAGATAGGATTCCATCTGAAGTACTCCAATCCAATACTGAAGAATCACCATTCATATGAATGCTTGTTCTCACATGACTTACTGGCACTAATGCACATGATGTGTTCATGGTGTCAATTGATATCGCTTTCTGGTGGATATTCGGAACGGAGCCACTTGTGCTTGTCGTAAGAGAACCTTCTTCTTCCGGGGCATCCTCGAATATATTAACAGATTCGCCCTCCTGTGTAGTTATAGTTTTGTCACACATATCCTCAGAGAGTTGGCGTAGAGGAATATGGAGGTTAGACCTCATTTTCCCATTGTTACTTACATCTTGTGGTGATCGAGGTTCGAGGGGCGAAAAACTGCACACATTACGCGTTCCAGGGGATATGCTCACAGCATGGGCAGTATTCGTGTAAGTCGGCATATCGTTTGCAAAAGATAAGTCAGAAAGATCAGAAATTCGAGAACCGAGTTCCTGATTGAGACTATTTTCACTTTCCATCCGCGGAATAGATGGACTTAAATAACCACCTGGCGCCAAAGTGCGTTGCCGTTTTTTCACAGTTATCTGCTCAGGTTGGGCCTTGCCTGCTGGCTCGTCTTTCTCGATCCGCCCTGAATCAGAATTCTCAGGGCTATACTCCTTATCTATATTTGAGATAAAGTTGTTCAAGTTCGCAAATGTGTTCGATGAGTTCATAAAAGAAGAAGGCATTCTCAATAGGTCTGTTTGGCCCTGGGGCTTGATAGGTGTCAAATCATCTTCAGTCTTTAAGTCGGTTGAGATAGGATAGGAGTGTGCATTCGAATCAAAATTGGTCGCTTCATCTTCGCTTCCTGACTGCTCAGTGCCCACAGCTGCATTTTCAGCTGAAATAGCAGTAGCATCATCCTTCTTTATTGGTGTGCTAGTAGTGACTTTGAATTTGGAGGATGGGGTATCGCTTGTTTCTGTAGTGGAAATAAAGGTATCATTTCCTTTCTCTTCACTATCCTTTTCTTGCTCCTCATCCTCGGGTACCTGTCCCAGATCCTGGAAGATAGTTTTGTCTGTAATTGACCACGCCCCACTATCCCTTTTCTTCTTCAGGGAAGACCTGCTCTTGATAGAATTTTTTAGGCTATATCTTCTAAGCAGTGTTTCTATTCCTCTGGGAGGTTCTGGAGCGGTCCTCCGCGGATCTAGGGATAAAGATGAGCGCTTTTCTTTTGCTACTGAACGAGTATCCCGTACTAGTGTCAGATCACTACCATGTTTTCGCTCCATTATGGGTCTAACACGTGGAAAAGCAGGTGGCACAGATTCCGTCTTAGAAGGAACTCTTTTCTCCACTACAAGAGTCTGCCGATCCCTTATAGTTTCCCTCATTGAATTTGCCGTCGCCTCTTGAGCCTGCTTTGGACTTGATTGGCTGTTCAACGACGGCTTAGAGAGAGAATTTGAACTGGGCTGTTTAGTACCGGGAAATGCCCCAACACCAAAAATAAAAGCAGGTTGAATTATTGGTGCATTGGCTGCTATCATAGGAGTTCCAGATGAGCTTTTGAACACCATTCCTTCTGAATCCACAGTTGGGCAGTCATGCAACACCGAGATAAAGGTGGGTTTCTCTCCGCCATGTGAATCAGCTCCATACGTTGTTTTTGTTGGAGTTTTCGGAGCCTCGCTTCTTGGCTGGTCCTGTAATGGCATCGAAGGTAGCTTCGGTGTTTTAACCTCGTTGGCCTCTTGAAGGAATTCATTTAAGTTCAAGGAGCGTTTCGAGATTGAGGTTAAAGAATAGAGCGACCGTTTAGAAGCGGAATTATGCAGTGTTCTTCTTCTTGGTTGGGGAGACGTCACCTTAACGGGCTGAGTTATGGCCTTTGGATTCGGAGATTGAAGACGTTTGGAAGACGAACTTTTTAGTGACCTGCAAGAGGTGGAACTCTTCATAGGGGATGGCGATACGTGTAACGACCGCCTAGACACACTGTGTTTGAAGACCCTCGAAGAAGAGGCAACGTATCCCTCCCTCGTCTTCTTTGGAGAAACTAACAATGAATTAATGGAAAACTGTGACTTTTGTGTTACTTTTGGGGCATTGATGACAGACTGATCGTTGTTAGAGGCCCTCGCAAATGCACCACTACCATTCGTCGAAGCCATATTACTAGGAACAGATGTCGGTTCAACCGATTGTCTCTGCTGGTACCTAAGAAGTAGCGCATAGAATAGCTTCTCCTCTGTGAACCCCGACTGCAGGAGCTTATCCACCAGATACTCCTTTGGGGCGCCGTGCCACAGAATTTGCAGATTGCTCAATATAGTCTCATCAATGTCGTCGATTGAATGTATATCCAGAACCTTTGGACGCTCCTCTGGCTTTTCAAGGGGGCAGGCCAGGCCGCCTTTGCCAGGGTTGTCATACTTCACTAACAATGGATGCTCCAATATTTTGTCGACAGTAATGCGCTTTTCCGGATCCACAACCAAGATCTTGGATATTAGGTCCTTTGCTTCCTTTGATACATTGCTAGGCATCTGGTACCTGCCGTGTTGCACCTTCAACAGCAATTTCCTGACGTTGTCGTCGTTGAAAGGAAGGTGGCCCGTCAAGAGAGCAAAAAGTATAATGCCGCACGACCACACGTCGCTGGGCGAGCCGTGGTACTTCTGGCCCATGACAATCTCCGGCGATGCATAGTGCGGAGACCCGCAGGAGGTCTCCAGCAGCCTGTTGGTCGTCTCCAGGGCCGCCATCCCGAAATCTGCGATCTTGACGGTCTTGTTTTTTTTGTCCAGCAGCAGGTTCTCGGGCTTCAGGTCCCGGTGGCAGATGTTGAAGTTGTGGCAGTAGGACACGCCCTGCACGATCTGCTTGAAGTAGTGTATCGCCTCCTGCTCCGGCAGCTTGCCCCGTGCAATCAGGTAGTCGAAAAGCTCGCCGCCCTCCACGTACTCCAGCACCAGATACAGCTCCGACTTGTTCTCCCACACCTCGTACAGCGCCATGATGTTCGGGTGCGTGATCAGCTTCATGATGATGATTTCCCGCTCAATGCCGTACGGCAGCGCAGTCACCTGCTTCTGGTTGTGACGCACGTTGCGCTTGGGCACGATCTTGATCGCCGCCAGCTTTCCGCTCTGCATGTTCTTCGCCAGCCGCACCCGGCCCGACGAGCCCTTGCCCAGCGTCTTGCCCAGCTTCCACGGCCCCACCGTGTCGCGGTTCTTGCGCTTGCCGGTCTTGGTGTGCGCTGTGCTGCTGTTCGAGATCTGCGACAGCCGCTTCGTCGCGTCCGACACAGACTGCACCACGCGGTTCAGGTGCTCGTCGCGCTCGCTGCCGCCCTCCCTATCCGGCCTCTCGTCTCGGTGCCCTGCGGTCATCCTCCTCTGTGGTTTCTTACACTCTGTGCTGCCCTGCGAGCTTGGATCTGCGCACTGATATAAACGAATGTACGTAGTTGGAAACGGGCTGCAACCTTCAATAGTAGCACAGAAACTGCTCAGTTCGAAACTGTCGCTCTAGTTCACGCAAACCTGCTGCCCCGTCTCCTAAACGTCCTCTAAGCTGCGTGAGCTGTGTGTCCAGGTCGAAGTCCTCCGCCCGCGCCCCAGCTGCCAACGGAAAAGAACGGCTGCCTGCCCCCCGGCGCACACCATTCGTACCCGGCCCCCGCCCCTCTACTACGACCAGGCGCCCCCACCTGACACGCCAGCTCCTCCCCCCCCCAGTCTACGTAGGCGGGTCTGCGCAAAGCTTCCGGTCCCAGCCACTGTTTACCTATTGCCCTTTTCATCGGCGCCTACGGCGTGCGCCGCCGTCGGCGTTATGTAAACAAACAAAAACAGAACGAGCGCGAAAATGACTTCCCAAAAAGCGCGCGCCACCGCTTCCATTCCACAGGCACCGCCCTGGTGTATCGTCCGCGTTCCTTTGCGGAAGCAACAAGAAACGTGGCTCCGCAGGGGCGGGCGGCTGTAGCGTGACCTCGACGGGGCTTCGGCGGCCCCCCCTAACGGCGATCAACGCCAATCAATCTCCGGCACGTGACGGCGACGGATCGTGGGCGCGGTGAAGTGCGGTACCGGCAACCCGCGGGCGGCGGGGCGCGCAGGCGCGGTGAGTCACTCTGGGTGGTTCCGCTGGGAATAGGAGAGGCGCGCAGGGCGACCCGGTGGCGCCCCTATTCCTGCTATAAAACAAGCGCGGGCGGCGGGCCGCCAGGGGTGTGGGCAGTCGCGACATGTCGGAGCTGAAAGAGCAGGTTATGGCTACACAAGAGGCGCTGCGGGCGATCCAGGAGTCGCTGAAGCAGCTGCAGATCGCGCCCGGCGCGGACGACGCGTCGGGCGCGGACGAGGAGGATGGGCTGGAGAAGTGGGCACGGAGATTCGTGGACTTCACGTACAAGAACCCGACCACGCACCACGTGGTGGCACACTACGCGGGGCGGCTGGAGGCGGCCGGGTTCCGGCGGCTGGACGAGCGCGATGAGTGGGAGCTGCCGGCGGAGGGCCGCTTCTTCACGGTGCGCAACGGGACCAGCCTGGCGGCGTTTGTCGTGGGACGTGACTGGAAGGCGACGGACGGCGTCGGCGTGATCGCGACGCACTGCGACGCGCTGGCGGCCAAGGTGCGGCCGGTGTCCGCGCGGCCGGCAGTGGACGGCTACGAGCTGCTGGGCGTGGCGCCGTACGCGGGCGCGCTAAGCCCCGTGTGGCTGGACCGTGACCTGGGCATCGGCGGCCGCGTGCTGGTGCGCGAGGCCGACTCGGACCGCGTGCGCAGCCGCCTGGTCGACTCGACGCCGCACCCCGTTGCGCGCATCTCCACGCTGGCGCCGCACTTCGGCGCTGTGGCCACCGGGCCGCTCGACCCGGAGACGCAGATGGTGCCGGTGATCGGCTATGGTGGCGCGGACGCTGAGGCCAGCGCTGCGGAGCGCGCCGCGCCGCTCTTCGGCAAGCACCCACTGCCGCTGCTGCGCTACGTCGCGCGGCTCGCGGGCGTCGAGGTTGCGCAGCTCGTGCAGCTGGACCTGGATCTGTTCGACGTGCAGCGCGGCTCGCTCGGTGGCCTGCGCAACGACTTCCTGTTCGCGCCGCGCCTCGACGACCGCCTGTGCTCGTTTGCCGCCATGGAGGCGCTGCTCGCCGCGCCCGCGCCCGCGCCCGCGGCCTTCGACGCCGTGGTCTTCTTCGACAACGAGGAGATCGGCTCGCGCACGCGCCAGGGCGCCGCCGGCGGCCTCCTCGGCGCCATCGCCGCGCGCGTGCTGCGCGCCCGCGGCGCCGACCCTGCCGCCCTGCCCACCCTCTTCGCCAACTCCGTCGTGCTCTCCGCAGACGTCACCCACCTGCTCAACCCCTCCTTCTGCGACCAGTACCTCGACGGTCACAAGCCCGTGCCCAACGCCGGCCTGGCCCTCGCCCTGGACGAAAACGGCCACATGGCCACCGACTCCGTCGGCACCGCCTTCGCCCACGACCTCGCCGCGGCCGCCGGCGCGCCCCTCCAGTACTTCCACATTCGCAACGGCGCCCGCTCCGGCGGCACCGTCGGCCCCATCCTCTCCGCCGCCACCGGCGCGCGCACCATCGACCTTGGCATCCCGCAGCTCTCCATGCACAGCATCCGCGCCGCGGCCGGGTCACGTGACCTGGGCCTCGCCATTCGCTTTTTCGCCGGCTTTCTGGCCGATTGGCGCGCCGTGTACGACCGCTTCCGCGGCCTATGACCCTACGTACCCCTACATACGCAATCTATGCCCCACCGACCGCCTGCCGCAGGAACACGCCCCCGCGCGCCTGCATAGAACTCGCTGCCGCTGGAGATCAGTCGTCGTGCGCACTCCACGGCGGCCCCGACGAAAAAGAAACCCGCCAGCATAAAGGTCTGCGCAAGAAACACAAAATTAGAAACTCACGCCCTGCGCGCCGCGAAATTGCAGCTGCTGGATGGAAATTTTGTATATATTATCAGGCGTGGCCAGACCGGATTTTCGGCCTCCTGTGCAGCTAGCAGCACGAGCGGGGCCAGGCTGTCAGCGGGACTATAACTACAGAGTGTACACACATTACGGAGCGGCCGCTAAACAGGACACAGACGAGCTCGAGGAGGGATGTGCGGTATTTTCGGCTATTGCAACTACCTAGTGGAGAAGAGCCGCGGAGAGATCATTGATACGTTGGTGGAGGGGCTTCAGCGGTTGGAGTACCGCGGCTACGACTCGACGGGAATAGCCATTGACGGCGACGGGGCGGACGAGACGTTCATATTCAAACAGATCGGGAAGGTCAGCGCGCTAGAGCGGGAGATCGCAGAGCGCGCGCCGGCGCGCGATGTGCGGTTTGTGTCGCATTGCGGGATCGCACACACACGGTGGGCGACGCACGGGCAACCGCGGCAGGTGAACTGCCACCCCCACCGGTCGGACGCACGCAACGAGTTTGTGGTGGTGCACAACGGGATCATCACGAACTTCCGGGAGTTGAAGACGTTGCTCCGGAACAAGGGCTACGAGTTCGAGTCAGACACGGACACGGAGGTGATTGCGAAGTTGTTCAAGCACTTGTACGACACGAACTTGGAGAATGGGCACGAGTTGGACTTCCACGAGTTGACGAAGCAGGTGTTGTTGGAGTTGGAGGGGTCGTACGGGTTGCTCTGCCGCTCGTCGCGATACCCCTGCGAGGTGATCGCGACGCGCAAGGGCTCGCCGCTCTTGGTGGGCGTCAAGAGCGAGCGCAAGCTCAAGGTGGACTTTGTGGACGTGGAGTTTCCGGACAACGAGAAACAGCCGGACGTGCCGATCCCGGCGGTGTTGAACGGACACAAGGCCGGCGCGGACTGCGAGAAGTTGCTCCCGATCGCGGCGAGCGAGACGGGGCTCCGGCACTCGCAGTCGCGCGCGTTCCTCTCGGAGGACGGCGTGCCCAACCCGGTGGAGTTCTTCTTGTCGTCGGACGCCGCCTCGGTCATCAAACACACCAAGAAGGTGTTGTTCTTGGAGGACGACGACATCGCGCACATCTACGATGGTGAATTACACATCCACCGCTCGCGGCGTGAGGTAGGTGCCTCAGCCACGCGGTCGATCCAGACCTTGGAGATGGAACTAGCACAGATCATGAAGGGGCCGTACGACCACTTCATGCAGAAGGAGATTTTCGAGCAGCCGGAGTCGACCCTTAACACCATGCGTGGCAGGATCGACTTCGAGAACAACACCGTGATGCTTGGCGGCCTCAAGTCATGGTTGCCGGCGATCAGAAGCGCGCGGCGCTTGACGATGATTGCCTGCGGCACGTCGTATCACTCGTGTCTGGCCACACGCGCCATCTTCGAGGAGCTCTCTGAGATCCCTGTAAGCATCGAGCTAGCTTCAGACTTCCTTGACAGAAGATGTCCGGTGTTCCGGGACGACGTGTGCATCTTCGTGTCCCAGTCCGGCGAGACCGCCGACACCATGTTGGCGCTCAACTACTGTATCGAGCGCGGCGCCCTCACTGTCGGAATCGTCAACAGTGTGGGTTCCTCCATTTCGCGTGTTACGCACTGTGGTGTGCACATAAATGCCGGGCCGGAAATCGGCGTCGCGTCCACCAAGGCGTACACGTCCCAGTACATCGCGTTAGTGATGCTTGCGTTGTCCTTGTCAGACGACAGGGTCTCTCGGATCGAGCGCAGAAAGGAGATTATCCAGGGGTTGAAGGAGATCCCGCGCCAAATCAAACAGGTTCTACAGCTCGAGAAGCAGATCAAGCACTTATGCGAGACCGAGCTTTGCAACCAGAAGTCGCTTCTTCTTCTCGGACGGGGCTACCAGTTCGCCTCCGCATTGGAGGGCGCTCTCAAAATAAAAGAAATCTCTTACATGCATTCTGAGGGCGTCTTGGCCGGCGAGTTGAAGCACGGCGTCCTCGCTTTGGTCGACGAAAACCTCCCGATCATCGCGTTCGGCACCAGAGACTCTTTGTTCCCCAAGGTCGTCTCGTCCATCGAGCAGGTCACGGCCAGGAAGGGTCGCCCGATCATCATCTGTAACGAGAACGACGAGGTGTGGACCAGGAAGGCCCAGAATAGCAACCTTCTCACCCTCGAGGTCCCTCTTACCGTCGACTGCCTCCAGGGCTTGTTGAACATCATCCCCTTGCAGTTGACCGCTTACTGGTTAGCCGTGAACAACGGCATCGACGTCGACTTCCCCAGGAACTTGGCCAAGTCTGTCACTGTTGAGTAATTGCGCTACGTAACCGCCGTAATGCCGTGCCGCTAATTGTCTGACCCACGGAACTAAAGTACACTCGTATCGAAGGTAGTGAAATAATCATTATATACTTAAAAAAAGACTAATTTGGTTTGAGCCTCTGTGCGCTGGCCCTGAGGCGCCTGCTCCGTTTCTATCTTCCATCGAAAACCGTGCGTACAGAACACGCGTACGCACCCAGAACAAGGAACGAACACCGCTACGGACGCGCCTTCACGGAAAGCTCCAGTCATCCGCTCCTAGCAATGGGGCTGGACACACGTAATCGTTAGCGATGATGTTCATCGTCCGTGACAGCAAAAAATCCTGAAGCCCCTACCAGAGGCCTTGGGTCCTAAAAAGGGCGCCCACAAATAAAGCATACCTAGGCTTACCACCGCGACAAGCGCAAGTAGGAGCTATAGATTTGTATAACGAAAGCAGTTGGTTAGGCTAAGAGGATCAGACGAAGAGGACTCCGGAACGGACAGGATGCTTAGGAAACAAACCCCTGGCAGGGCAAGGCCAGCGGACGTCGAAGCAGTGGCTGCCGTGTCGGCGCTTGGGAAAGTGATGAACCAAGACGGAACGGCTTTGGACCACTCCAAGGTGCGTAAGAGGGAAAGCATGCTGCCTACACGCGGACGGAGCGGGCGAGGTGGCGTCCGGCGGGCAAGCGCAGAAAGCGCGGGCCGGCGGACGCGCAGCGAGGACGGGAAGGCGGCGCGCAGCGCGCGGGAGCGGCATATGGAGGACGAGTTCAACGCATTTGGCGGGCGGGCGACAGCAGGCGTGGCCAAGGAGGTACCGGCGCGGGGCGGGGCGGACGACGGCCCTGTGATGACCACGAAGTACGTGCCCAGCCCCCGGGGGTTGGTGAAAGTCACCGTGCCGGTGAGCGCGGGAAGCAGCGCGCACAGCTCACTGCGCAAGTCCGCGTCGATACACACCGGGATGAATATGCGGCACGGATCCGGCTCGCGCAGGGCTTCGATGACGTCTGCGGGTAGTGATGCGGCCCGCAGGCAGGCAAAAAGCACCGCGGAAAGCTCGAGCGCACGCACGCGGAGCAACAAGCCTAAGCCCAGGCCCTCGGGCGACAGCCACTCGCCATCCCCGACTACTAGAGCGCCAGTGACTCCCAGACGCACAACGGTCAAAGATCTTGTTGCGCCACCGCTGCCGGAGGAACCAGAGGACAGCGTCAGCACTTCCGGAAAAGGGGAGTCTATTGTTCCCCTGAATGAAAAGGAGGAAGAACAAGATGAGCAGCCCTTTGACAGTGAAGCAAACGCGAGGAGTTCGCCAAAAACGCCAAAACAAGGCGGCCATGTCCCTGCCTTGGAGGTTTCGCAGCATGGCTTTCAAACACCGGTGCCCGATGGACCGACCATGGCGGAATACTTGCAGTCTGCAGACCCGATTTTGAGTGCGGGGGCAACACAGAGGCAGAGGGAGCTCGAGGAGGCAGAAGCTGCGAGCACTACACCAGATGGCGACAGGCTAAAGATTGGAAAGTCCCCTTCACCGATGAAATCGGCCATGAAGAACTCGCCTTCAGCAGGGACCTCGAAGTATAACCGTCCTCCCTTAGATACCTCATCTGCCGCCGATGGTGCATACCTTTCCCTTACAACAGCAGAGAATACGAGGTTGAATGCGCAGTTGTCCGATGATAAGATGCGGAAAAGCCCTACACTACGGCAACCAAAGAGGCGTGTCTCGGTGCATTCCCCAAAGACACCATCTGCAGCATCTGCAGATAGATCTTCCAAGGTCCTGCGCCAATTTTCCCTATCTAAACCGCAGGGTCGGACACTCGCTATGAATAAGAATAATTCTGGGGAAAAGCAGGCGCAGTCCCCGACTTCTCCCAAGAGTAACCAAAAGAAAGTAGACCCAAGTGTACTTTATCCCCGTGAGCCTCCCAAGAAGAAGTCGAGTTTTGAGCGCGAACGGCCGCAACACAAAAACTTGGGTTTCAAAAACCTCTCTCTCAGATCGGAGGCTTCGAATGAGTTTATGTATCAGGGGACTTTAGAAGGTGAAATACATCAATCCCCTGGCCAACATGTAGGTCACGAAACACCGAAGAAGGCCCTCCTTTCAGTGACAGCTGAAGGCTGGAAGTCCAGGTTCTCAGACTCCGACTCGGAAAATGATAGCCCTCCATTCAGCAGCAATGCCAGTGGCTCCACTCAACCCAGCAGTCATAGGGATTCGTCGTTAGCCCATCATGGCGGGTTCGGTCTGTTTAAACACAAAGATCACCATGGCCACAAACCAAAGCATTCGCTGGGAGCAAGCCTCGCTTCCGCCAAGCCACATGAGCCGCAGAAAGCGCGCTTGGCTCCCACGAGCAACCGTGGTTCCAACACCCTGTCAGCAGAGCGCCCCCTAAAGAACCATAATAGTTTTAGCGGCAAGCTCAAGAAACTGTTTGGGAAGAAGCACGCGACCTGATTCCAGTAGACACATTACTATCTTGCACACAAGATAGATCAAGAAGACTAATCGGTAAAGTCATGTATAAAAAATATGGTGTATTAATTCTATCTCTTCATTTATAAGTACCTATACCTGGAAGAGTGACCCGCCGTTCAGGTCCCCAAAAATCGGCGGCCAACGTTTCTATAGGTCGCTCGAGATCCGAAGTATGGGCACGAACACGGTTCACGGGTATGTAGATACGTTACGAAGCGCCCTAGCAACGTAATCAACATTGCCAGTATTTATTCCTGCTAGCGACAATCGACCATCCTTGGTCAAATAAACAGAATATTTCTCTCTCAGGGTGTCCACGGCGTCAGGGCCAATTCCGGTATAATAAAACATCCCGTGTTGCGAGGTACTGTCTATCAACTTGGGCCACCGTAGTTTCTCATGTAACATGCAGCGGACAGACCAGAGTCTATTGCACATCCCGTGTACATCTTCATGCCACTGTTGCTTGATTTCGGGGACAGAAAGCACGGTCGTTGCGACCCGAGAGCCATATGAAGGCGGTGATGAGTATGAAGCCCGTATTATACATTTCAACTGAGAATCTGTCGCGGCCTTAGCCTGAAATTGTCCCAGCGGATGCACCACACTGAGGGACCCCACTCGTTCGCCATAAAGACCCATGTTCTTCGCAAAAGAATGACACACATAAAGCCCGTTGTCCCATCTGTGCTCGAGGCACATCCGCAACAAGTAGGCATCGGCACGAAGGTCACCAGACTCCAACCCTTGGTAGGCCATATCCACGATAGGCACCATTCCAAGTCCGTTGATTACGCTCAAGATCCGGGACCATTGCTCGCGCGTGGGGTCAACGCCCGTGGGGTTGTGGCAGCAGGCATGCAACAGAATACACTGTGGATATGGCCGGTCGGCGGCCGCGCGTTCTAGCTGGGCAAGCCAGCTGTCGACGTCCACCGCCCCGTCCTCGTAGTAGCGGTACCGTCGGACCTCCTCAAACCCGTTTAGCTTGAAGATATTCATGTGGTTGGCCCACGAGGGCTGCGGCACCCAGATCGTCTTCGAGATGAAGTTCGAGAGGAACAGGGATGCCAGCGAGAGCGCCCCCGTCCCACTCAGCGTCTGCATGAAGCTGACGCATCCGCTGGCTAGGAATTCCCGCCCCTGCGGCGCACACTCGCTGTACAAAAAGTCGCTGACCCTCGCACCGTAGCTCGGACACCCGGCAATTGGCAGGTACGCCAGCCTGCCGCCCCGCTGCCCCTCCACCATCCGCTGCGCCCGCGCCACGGACGGGAAGCTCGTCACCTCCCCATTGTCGTCCTTGTAGATCCCCACGGTCAAGTTCACCTTGTGCGGGTTCCGGTCCTGGTTGAATCGCTCCGTGAGCCCCAATATCTGGTCTGGCATCGCCTCCGGCACCCGTCCAAGCGCTTGGTGCTGCCTGCGGCAGCGCCAGTTAGCCGTGAACGCCCCTACTACATTTCTTGTCATGCCCAGTACTCCTTTGGTGCTTGCTCTGACCTGGTTTGTCTGTGTCATCTAACGGGTTTTTATGACTAATTCACCAGTACGTCGATCACACGCTTGTCGAGTGGAACTCCTGTCGCTTCAATGTGGTCAAAACTTTCCCTCCAGTGCGCTGAGAAGCTATTGCTCTGAGTTGCGGTGGATAATGCCTGGTCTCCCCTTGGGCATTTTAGGTTGGAGTACAGAGTTGAATGCTAAAGGCGGTACCAGGGCATCACGTAATTCGTAGACAGAGAGCCCCGCGCGCCATCATCTCGCCCGTCACCGAGCTGCGCCCGATTGGGCGTTTTCGACATATCAGTATGGCCGCAAACCGCACGTTATCTTCGAGATTAGCTAACATTATTATGCGGAGACATATTTTATCGGTACATTAATGATTGTGCCAGGGCTGTAAGTGAGATAGGCTTGGCATGGGGGGCGGAATTTGTATTCCGTTGTGGCTACCCACGGCTTTCTGGAGTGGCGGACAGAGGGCACGCTGGGCAGAATATGCGGACATGTTCCAAAATCAGAGGGGAATGGCATGGACTGGGACTGACAGGGGCAGCGGCGAACGGAAGAGATGCGGCTGTGTCTGATTGACAACAACCAGACGGTTTGTGAGGTCTGGCGGCGGTGGCTGGACGGCGTCGGGGACGTGAAAGTGTGGCGGGGCGGGCTGGAGGCGGTGGCGGCGTGGGATTGCGGCGTGACACGCGGCGTGGTGTCGCCAGGGAATTCGCTGGGGTACCTGCGAGGTGGGTTTGACCTGGGGCTGCGCGAGCTGCTCGGCGGCGCGATGTTCGAGGACTGGGTGCGGGGGCAGCTGGGGCGTTCGTACAGGCCCCTGGGGGCGTGCGCGGTGCTGCACGTGCCCGAGCGGTTCTCTGCGGGCGGCGTGCGGTACCTACTGCACGTGCCGACGATGGTTGCACCGACGGCGCCGGTGTTCGACGCTGCGAGGCCGGTGGCGACAGGCGTGCAGCCGGTGTTCGACGCGGTGTGGGGTGTTTTGCAGGCGCTGCCCGCGGAGGTGGAGGAACTGCTGCTACCCGGGATCGGGACCGGGTACGCGGGGATCCCGGCCTCCATTGCTGCGGTCTCGATGGCGTTTGCCATCCGGCTCCATCTTGTACGGGAGCAGCTTTCCGCAGAGCTGGTGGCCGTAATGATCATGTGTTTCCTGGGCTGCCAGTACGAGCCCTTCATGCCCGAGCACTGCAGGCGCGAGTACGTGTCGCTGGGCCTGCCGTGGGAGCGGCTCCTGAGTTTCGATGTCCTGCAAGATTCGCTGGACGAGATACTGCCTCGCGCGCTCCGGCGTCCAGCCGTTGGGAATACATAGCTACTTATGCGCCGCCCGCTGCGTCAAGCGCGTAGCGGCGAGTATACCCAGTATGCAGACACAGATGCTGGGGAGGTAGGAGACCTGGAAGCAGCTCCTGTATATCTGCAGCAGTGCCGCCAGGGTATGGTTCCGGAATCTCTGTCGCAGGATGCTGGAATCGTGGAGCAAATCCAGATATGTGTCCCGCAGGCCCTGCGCTTCCATGTAGTCCCAGAGCTTCCGAGCCACCTCGAACTCATATACAGATAACGGAACTGATGCACCTAGCGTGTTTCCGATGGAGCGCCAGAGGTAGAAGACGCCGATCATGGTTGCCTGCTGCGACTTCTCTGTAGTGTCAACTATGCTGACCAAAATGGAGACAAGCAAGCTGGCATAAGCGAAGCTGCTACACATCAGTGCTACAGTCAACAATACCCGCCAGGCGATGGAATCGCTCTTGAAGTAGTGCATCTGGCCTGCGGATCTCGGGCTAAAAACAGCCCAGCCGGCGTGTACCGCTTGGCTCGGTTCAGTGACGCTGGTGGTGAACAAGGCTAGCATCATGCCAACCAGCTGTATAAAACTACTGGCCAAGGCAATTTTGTATACAAGCTTACCCAGATCCTGTTTCGTAGTCCGAAGAAGCCATCCGGTGAACAGTGACGCACCAGACGAAGACACACTTGCAAATAAAAGAAAAATGCCCGACCGAGACACAGAAATATCCTGTATCAATTGAAGGTATACCGGCATCCTGTAGAGTTCTGCGAACATCATAAAAGATGATACCACTATCAATAGCGCCGACAGGCCAAAATGGCCCCGCAATATACCGTTTGGCAAAAGACGTTCTGTAGCAATGTAGCGCTCATTAATACAGAAAAGTGTCAGTGACACTAGCGTGAGGAGAAACCACAGTGACCGGCTAACTCCCGATGAGAACAGCATCAGAAAACTCACTAGAGAACATGACAGCATGCTCGACCCAAATAGGTCAATGCGGGAGAGGTTTTTCCGAGTAAACCGTTGGTGGAAGGGGGGGATATGCAGGAGCTTTAGGTTAATGTTTCGGTACGCCAGGATCATGCATATCATAATGGCGACAACCTGTGCTGCAAATATGATCCGCCAATTAAATGTTTCCATGATAAGGCCTCCTACTGGAGCTCCCAAAACCTGGCCGGCCCCGAAGATGACGTTGGCATACCCTTGGTACATCCCTCGCTCCTTCGTGGTGCATATATCACTAACTGTTATGCTGCTCATCGCGCCGATCCCGCCACCTCCCATGCCGCAGATGGCTCTAGCAATGGCGAACTCGGTCACATTCCGTGCAAAGCATGTGAGTAGCGTCCCGAGAAGAAAGAAGGACTGGGCGATGAGCAGGGCACATTTCCTTCCTACAATATCAGAGCATCGACCATAGAGCGGCTGGAAGGCTGCGTTGGTCAAAAGAAAGCTCGTCGCCATCCATTGTTTCTTATCCGACTCATGGAACTCTTCTGCAATCTTGTTCATGATGTTCGCAACAATGCTTGCATCAATCGATGCCAGAAAACTTCCTAGCCATAAGGATGTTAGGATGGGTGCTTTTGGAAGTGACCTATTGTGTTCCTGGCACCTCTGTGTCTCAGTGAGCGTCTTGTCAGAGTTTGTTCCATATTCCAAGCTATCATGCGGAAGCAGAGTACCCCGTAACTGTGATTCGGACTCGTCCATCTCGCCAAGAACATAAATAACCAGTCCAGTAAACTATAATTTCAGCAAGAAGCACCGGCTTCGTTCAACGGGGCCGCCTATAGAGAAGGGGAAGCTTGGCGCAACAACTAAAGGAGCTACTTGGCAGCACATCGGAGCAAAAATCAAAACTAAAGGTACCCATCCACCCGACTAAAGTGGGCCGGTAATATAGTCGTGAAATAAGAGGCTAATATTGACTCTACATATTACTTTCTAACGATTATATACATGGTTGGGAATAAAAACGTACTATTTTAACATAAATGACTGCAGTTCCAATAAGTGAATATCTTTCAAGGTGACTATGCTGTCGGCAGCTTACAAATGCCGCACACGACAGGAAAACACTTCTGGCAATCATTCAGATGGTTTCTCACCGTTAGGTTCGGCGTCATCCCTTTTTTTATCGTCATCTCCTTTCTCCTCCTGTTCTTTTAGGCGTCTTGTTTCACTCTCATTCAGGTACTTGTCGAATGCATCATTGCGTTCTGGGAAAGGACGCTTGCCAAGTAGGCGTATCATATCTTCCCTCGTCAAAACTTCTTGTTTCATGAGCAGTTGCGCTACTTTCTCCAACTCCTCGGACTTTTCCCGCAGCAACTTTTCGCATCTGTCATGGCAGTACTGAATCAGATTGTAGACCTCCGAATCTACGATAGCCGCAGTCTCCTCCGAGAACGGCTTGGTGAGATCATGCTCGCTCTTCGGCGTGTAATTGACCAAACCAAGCTCTTTGCTCATTCCAAGTTCGGTCACCATGGCCGTGGCTGTAGAGGTAACGCGCTTAAAGTCATCGTACGCACCGCCAGTGACGCTGCTGAAGTGTAGTTCCTCAGAGACACGCCCACCTAGAGTCATAGTCATCCGATCCAGTAATTGTTGTTCACTGAGCAGATGAACGTCATTTGGCAGATACTGTGCATAGCCTAGTGTGCCTTGTCCACGGGGAATGATACTAACCTTCAGTAGCGGATCCGCAAATTCTAAGAACCAGCCGCAAATAGCGTGGCCTGCCTCGTGATATGCAACGATCTTCTTCTCCTGGGGTGATAGAAGCTTCGACTTCCGCTCAACACCACCAATAACACGCTCGATAGCCTGTTCAAAGTGCTCCAGCTTCACAGACGAGCTGTCGTACCTGGCTGCAATTAGCGCGGCTTCGTTACATACGTTCGCAATATCAGCGCCCGAGAATCCCGGTGTCAAGGCAGCTAGACGATCCTTTAAATCGGCAATATCCCCTGCAAGCTTAATCTTCGATAGGTGAACTTTGAAGATCTCCTGGCGGCCAGATAGCTCCGGCTTATCAATATGGATATGCCTATCAAATCTACCAGGCCTCATCAATGCACGGTCTAGAACATCCTGTCTATTGGTACCCGCGAGCACCACAATATGGTCAGACGGCGTGAATCCATCCATCTCCACAAGCAGTTGGTTCAAAGTGTTCTCACGCTCATCGTTCGCACCAGAAAAATTACCCTTCTGCCTCGACTTTCCAATGGCATCAATTTCATCAATGAAGATGATCGCCGGCGCATTCTCCCTAGCAGTCTTGAACAGATCGCGCACACGAGAGGCACCAATACCGACAAACATTTCAACAAATTCTGAACCAGAAACAGAGAAAAATGGCACGCCCGCCTCTCCTGCAGTAGCCTTTGCTAGCAAAGTCTTACCTGTACCGGGAGGACCCGAGAGGATAGCACCACGGGGTATCTGAGCACCCATTCTCTCGTATCTGGAAGGCTCTTTTAAGAAGCTTACGAATTCCATAATTTCTTCCTTAGCTTCATCGCACCCAGCAACATCTTTGAACTTTACTTTTACATCAGTGTCTTTGTTATATCTCCTTGCTTTCGACTTGCCTGCGTTGAAAATACCGCCTGGCCCACCACTTGCAGAAGACATAAACCTCTTATTCAGCCAATACAGGCCACCAATCATCATCGCAGTGGGCAGTAGCTGGACGGCTAGCTGCATCCAACGTTTTTCAGATATATAGATGACGGGGATCCTGAAGTCCTCTGCAATTCCAAGCTCATCCTGCGCTTCCCTGAGCTTTCGTTCAAAGTTTTCTACCGAGCCAATCGTGAAATAGTAAGAGGTATCTCTGTTCTGAAGCTGATGCATCCCATTCTCGTTTAAAACCACTTTCACTACGTTGCTGCGCGACGCTATCAACTTCGCCACATAGCCCTTACACAGCAGCTCCTTACGGAACTCCTGCCAAGTTAATTCACGCTCACCGCTGCCCGGGCCTAGCTTGCTCATGATGAATGCAATTAGAGTAAGCACCAGCCCTACTTTGAACAAATTGATGTTTATGGTCATGACTTTAGGGTCATTAAATGGGTTGTTCGCGTCGGGCTCCTGCCGCTGTCCCTCGGGTCCTTTACCATTGTCGGCCCCACTTTCACCAGCAGTGGCCTTCGCATCCTTCTCCGCGGCCTCCTTCTTGGCGCGTTCCAGCTGCCGCTTAACTACCTCCTCCATGCGTCTCATCTGCTCGGCAATTTCTTTCTGCTTGGCATCCTTCTCGCTCCCTGTGCGCTTGTTTGCTTCCTCGATTTGCTTGAAAAGCTCGTCCTTGAGCGCTTTCAGTTCATCATCGCCAAAGTCTTTATCGTTTCCATCTTTACTGCTCTTGTTCTGGTTCCAGGCGGCTGGTGAAGTGTGCAGAGCGCGCACCTTCTGTCGATAAACCACGGCGTGATTGTTTGCTACTATGGCCCGCCAGCTGCTGCGAACTACAGAAAGCGGTCTGTCGCCTTTCAGCGTTCTGAGAAGCTGGTACGTCAGTACGCTACTCATCTGTACTGTGCGACTGAGTGCAGCTCCCTCTGTGTTTACTAGTTTGAGGGTGGCAAAAGGTCTTCGGAAATGCGTCTTCAAGTTTTCAATTTGCTGACTCCCAACTAAACCCTTCTGGGGTGCCGCAACAAGGACGGAAAGCAGAATGCAGAAGGCCCATGAGGAGCTATATGACTGCTGGACAGTAGAGAGAACTGTAGAGAGGGATACGCGCCCTTTAACTACGACAGGACTCCACTGGTCTCCTGCCCAACAAGGCGGATACTCTAGTTACCCGCAACATGGAGGCTATATGTTAGTTACAGTATATGATTAGAATTAAGTTAAGCGTCATTAATGCGGGCTAGCAGCATTCAATTTGTCCGTTCAAATTCCTGTTGCTTTAGTATAGCTTCTTTAACTTCGTCGCTTACAATGTCTTCGAAGAGTTCGGGTGGGACGTCGGCAAGGCCAGTTTTCCTTCGTGCAACGTCGCTGTCGTGTATATGCGTGGAATAGATGATCTGGTCGGTCTCTGGCCGCAGCTTGCGGAAAGCCAGGACCTTGGAGGACTGCGTTGACTGGGGGAGATGTAGGGTGTTGGTGTAGGGGTCGCGCAGACCGAGGTTCTCGATCAACAACACACGTTCGCGGTCGTAGAACAGATCGCTGTTGAAGCGGCTGCAAGCCGCGGCGTGCTGGTAAAGCCAGTTGGTAGCGCTTATGTTGCTGCCCGGAGCGATATTGTGATTCTTTTTATCGAAGAACTCCACTGCGTTTCGCGCAGGGTTGATGTTCGACTGGGGGTAGTCCCAGCCGTCGCTGCGAGTGCCGTTCTTGGAGATTGGCTCGCGAGCGTATGTGCCCTCCACCAGTTTGCCCTCTGCACGCAGCTTTGTAGCGTAGTAGTCGTCGGTGATATTCTTCCCGTCGACGATAATGTGGGCTCCGAACTCTTTGTAGACGCTCCGTGCCGTTACGAGCGCTATGGCACGGCTGCGGTAGGAGTACGGTATCACGCCCCGGTCGATCAAGTCGTTGCGCTCGTCCTGTGAGATCACAAGCTTGTACAGGTTTGGATGGTACTGGAAAAACAGATACGAGTCACGGAACCCAACGGCACGCGCGGGCTCTGTCGAGAGCATGTATTTTGTCTGCCCTCTGCCGGTCAGCGTGAATGTGCGCACAAGAAACTGTCTGCCACCAAGCAGGTCGCCGTCTCTTGTAATCTTCCGTTCGCCCTCGGGATCATCCGGCAACGTATACTCGTCGTTGATAACCGGTAGGGGGTTGCCGCGCTCATCCACGGGATATGGCAGGCGCGGCCGCTTACTGTTGCCAGGAATGCTTGTTGTAAAGCCCGGGCCCGCCTTCGACAGGTCGGGAGAGGCGCTGCGCCCAAACTTCCGCTTTGGTGGCCGGCCCCGTGTGGGAGTGCGCGGCATATTCTTTGGGTCGATCAGCGTCATGCGCACTTCGCCCTGCGGCCGGTTGGGTATAACGACCCCGTCGTCGGCCCGCTGGCCCATGTGTCTCCTACCACTCTCTGCGCCGCGCTCGTTCCCGTCCCCGTTCTCATCGTTTCCGCTTGTGTCCTGACGGCTATCGTCGCCATCCTCCTCTTCCTCATCCTCCTCTTCCTCATCGTCTTCATATTCCCTGTCTCCATCGTTCTCTTTGTCGTTGTTCCCTCCATCGGCTTCATAGTTCGCCTTCAAACCGTACTGCCCCGATGTCGAGTGGTCCTCGCCCTCCTCATCATGCATATCCTTGAACGTTACCTTCGGCGCCTTGGCTTCACGCGACATGTTCGACTCACGTGCTCGATCGGGTGCTACTGTTGAAGCGAAGTGCTTTCTGGTCAACAACGTTCTGGTATGCAATAAAGCCCTTCGTAAAAAGTTATTTACCAGGAAACCCACTTCGGACCGTAAGTGGCTCGATAAGTAGGCAGAGCTTGGGCCTCTTCGCCTTTCAACGTGGTCCAGAGTGGGGCCCTGGCCGTAATTGATTAGTGTGAGGTCCGGGCAGTTTTAGTAACATTCTTCGAAGAAGGTACAGTATAACAGTGAATCTATACAAATGGGACATATCGAGAATACAGGTTGTCCGAGCACACAAGTTCGAATCCTCGCTAGACCCGGCGCATTATACTTCAAATTCGTTGATTTCATTGTCCTTCGCTATCCCTAAGAGCAGGCCCGAGGGGATTTCCGATAGGGCAGGTCATCAAGAAAAGGAGACCCTCCATCTCTTGATACAGGCGTCCTGGCCACCTGTGATAAGATGGTCTGGATCCTCCCAGCCAAGCATGTTGATACCATCCTTGTGGGCATTCAGCATTTTGATGACACGCATCGGTTTCTTGACGGAATAAATAAAGAGATGGGTATCCAGGGCCGCCGTGGCGATGTAGTTCTCGTCGTCCTCGTCGGGGCGCCAGTCCATCGACGTTATCTTCCCGGTGTGGAACGACCACCTGGAGGTGACTACAGTTCTCTGTTCCACGTTGAAGAGAAGGATCTTGCCCATCACGTCTCCGACGGCCAGATACTGCTCCGTAGGAGAGAACGAGAGCGCAGAGGGTGTTCCGCGAATCGTCAGAGCGAGTTCGAAGCGCGTGGCAAAGTCCGAAACCAGGAAGACATCGATGATATTACTGTCCTCGTATCCCACAGCCACATGCGACTTGGCCATCGTGACCACACATGGTGACCTGCTGAGGGCTGTCTCCTGGACGACAAGCCCGGACTCCGACTTGACAAGTACCAGACGCTTGTTATTCGTAATCAGTGCAACCATGCCCTCGAATGCAACGGAGGCTTTAGGATCATCTGGAAACTTGTGCTTTTCTTCATTGTCTACTTTCAAAGTACCATCCCAGGACACAGTGCACGTGCGGCCGCCCACATTGTTGATCGATGTGACGCTGTTTGAGTGCATCGCCGCAACGGCAGCCGTACCTTCCGCAGACCATTCCAGAACGCGGCCGTCATAAGAAGCGGTAACCAGAGGGTTGGTTTTCAAGGCGGTAATCCCCTTCTTGTGGCCCTCGATTGTCTTTATTGGCTTATCGCTCTCGATGCTGAACACATTAAGCGTGCCATCCAGCGACACAGAGATGATATTGCTGTCGCGCGTAACAACCACGCCGACTTGCTGCTGTGCCACCTCGGTTCCTAACTCCCAGCGCTTTAGCAGACGGTTGGCTTCCACGTCCCACAGGCGTACCACACCGTCCGCGCTAGCTGTCACGATCCTATTGGATTTGTCGCCGTCGTCCACCCATGCAAGAGAGAAAAACCCGCCGCACTCCTCTGAGTCCTCTCCAATGTATTTGATAAATTCCCCGGAGTCGCCGTCGTACAGCACTATCTTGCGATCGCTCCCCACGCTAACAAGGTAGGCCCCCTTGGCTGGGGAAAAGCGTACGTCGCGGACAAACTTGCCATTGGCGTGATGTGTGTGGTCACTGCAGGAAAACTGGAAAGGCGGGCCCTTGTAGAACACCATGGAGCCATCGTCGCTTACCGTCGCAGCCCTCATCGGGCGCGCCTGCCGAATATGACAGGCGTTGACGTTCAGCGCGTGCCCCGTAACCTCGCCGAGCGAGTTGCCTGTGTCCCAGCTGATGAACGCACCGTAGCGGTCTCGACCTGCGCCCACTACACACAAGCGGCGCCCCTCAAAGTCCCATGAGATATCGGCCACCGCTCCGGCAAGTACCTGGAACTCAGAACGCAATTTCGTCTCCACCTGCCCTTTCTCCTCATCCTCAAAGTAGCTCCACACCATTATACGGCCTGCGTCGTCTCCAGAGACCACATATTGCGACCCAGCCACCGGCGAAAACCGCACCACCGTGACATTCGCCGACCCGTGGCCCGTAAATTGGACCACAATGTCGCTGTCCAAGCTCTTCACGATCGCGGACTTTCCGGAGCCGTACGCAATCCTATTCGTGTGTCTGTCATACGATAAATGCGTCCCAAAGTTGCGTCTTGTAGATGGTAGCGGCACCAATGTCTTCTCGAGCTGAATCGCTGCCATTCTCTCGTCGTTCAACCTTCCGTTTGATGGCTTCTCTGGCTGATCTAGCTGCAGTGCTGATAAAACAATGTGGCCCTAATAATAAAATCGAGTATCACCATATACGACTAACAACCACGCCTAAGAAGGCAGACTTGCGGCTACCGTCTGTTTCGCACGATTATATACCAATACATTCTGGCCTGCCAACTGGGTACCAGTTTCTTTGTTGTAGCACTCGTGCCGCCTCGCAGTGTCGTTGTTTATTTGCAGTTGTTATATGCCTCAAGCTGAAAGTCGCCTTTCGAGACGGAAACTGGCTTTCAGGGTGAAAATGGCCATACGCACTATCAACATGCATGCGCCTGCACACTTGCGGCATCAAATGTACATGGACACGGGTATTCCCGAGATGCCACTGCAAGCGAAGAGAGGAACAGCACGTTACAGTAGACCCCAGACGATGTAACCTGTCAGAACACATTCTGACGGCCGATAACCTGCGGCGGACTCCAGATAAAAACCAGTGATATAGAAGCCGCAGCCACGCGCCCAATGGACCTATCTGTGGAGGGCACGCCCCGATGACAGCGTGCGGAGCTACTGTCACCAGCTGCGACAGTACCGGATAACGATCACGCGAAACGAATATCAAAAATTTTTCAGTGGCTTACTGCTCGCGATGAGCTGAAGCAGGTTCAGAAGAGAAGAGCGCGGGTGCAGGACTATAGGAGAAGCGCCACCTCACTAAGCTTTGCAATGTCCTCTGCAGTACCTAGGGTTACTCCGCTGAAAAATCCTGTACTGCCGCTGCAGACTACACCCGAGCAGCGGTATTGGCGGCAGTATTCATCAACACAGTTGGTAAAAGAGCATAATGCAGTGACGCATATAGAGTTCAACCCGCAGCACCCACACGATTTTGCAGTTACATCTTCCACGCGTGTACAGCTGTTTTCCTCCCGGACGCGGCAAGTGATCAAGACCTTCTCGCGGTTCAAGGACGTGGTCTACAGCTCGTCGTTCCGGCCGGATGGCAAGCTGCTTGCAGCGGGTGATGCCACAGGGCTGGTGTCTGTGTACGACAGCTACAACCCCCGGAATCTGCTTGTGTCTATCAAGGCTTCGACGCATCCGGCGCACGTCACTAAGTTCCACCCGCTGGACAAACAGACTCTAGTGACGGCGACGGACGATCGTGTGGTGCGGGTGTGGGACATCTCCCATGCATATGAGCCGACTCTGGAGCTGCTGGGAGCGTCTGACTATGTGCGTTCCGTGTGCTTCGTGCCAGGAGCGCCACATATGGTTGTCTCGGGATGCTACGACGGCGTGGTACGGCTGCATGACACGCGGACGCGCTCCGCACAGCCCGTCACGCAGCTCAATCACGGGATGTCTGTGGAAGACATAGTTGCAATCTCTCCCACTCAGCTGGTGTCGTGTGGCGGTAGTAAGTTCAAGGTATGGGACCTCACTGGAAACAAGCTATTGCACGAGCGCGGCAACTTTGCCAAGACTGTTACCTGTCTCGACTACGTGAACATGCCAGATGGCGGTGCGATGAACTCTTGCTTGCTTGCATCATCTCTCGATGGCCATGTCAAGGTGTTTGATCCATTAGACGGTTACAGAGTGAAGTTTGGTTGGAAGTTCAGCAGCGCAGTATTGAGCTGTGCCATCTCTCCCGGCGACGCGCAAGGGAACAAGCATCTAGTAGCCGGCCTGTCATCTGGTCTACTAGCCATAAGGACAAATAAGAAGACCCGTGAACCAAAGGGTGATAGCGATGCGCAGGACACGGAGACTGCCATTATGGGCAAGGAACGCAAGAGTAACAACTTTCAACGGATGATGCGTGGTTCTGAATACAAAGGCGACCAAGAGCATATCATACATAATGACAAGCCACGACAGCAACCCAGACTACGTTTATTCGAAAAGAAACTGAACCAATTCAAATGGGCCGAGGCCCTTGACAGCGCCTTTGTTCCAGGGATGGCGAAGGAGCTGACGCTGACTGTTCTACAAGAACTCCGCAAACGGGGGAAGATTCGGGTCGCACTATATGACAGAGACGAGACCTCTCTCGAGCCGCTACTAAATTGGTGTCTAAAAGGCTTAGAAGATACCAGGAGCGCTCCTGTTGTTGCTGATTGGATAGCAGTCGTGCTTGAAATGTACGCGACAATAATTGAGCGCTCACCTGTGTTGGAAGAAATGGTCGTGGCGCTAAGGAATAAAGTAAGACAGGAGATTCACAAGTGCAAAGAAGCACAAAAGATCCAAGGTATGCTCCAAATATTAACCAATTAAAATGCACATACTGTATAGTATATATTTCTTAAAGGCCAATAAAATATAGAATGGTTTATATGCATCCGAGCAAGTAGTTAGCAGTGCAATGGCATCCATCTGCGCCTATCTGCGTCTCCACCGCCCATTTCTCGTGTTCTTCGTTGGTAATTTTAATCGTCTGAAATTGTCACTTACCGTATTATACTTGCGTTTTCTCGCCTTTGCAGGTTTAGCAGAGGTAGCTGATGTTTTCTTTTCTTCATCGCTGCTGTCATTCGGATCGTTCCCGTTAAACTTGTCCAGAGCTTTCTGCCTTAGTTTCACGAGCTGTTCGTGGAGGTTGCCCTGCGGTATCTCCTCTTCAAGCGTAACCAGTGCTGGTCGTACTTTATTCTTCCTGCGCTTCCGGTCAGACCGTGTCGCAGACGGCTCTGCGGCCTCTGCTTCCTGTGTGTTCTCTTCTTCCTGTTGTAAAAGCCCTCCGAGGTTGCGCACTGCCGCAGCATGGTCCACTTCCTTGAGCTCTTCTACAATGTCTTCATACTCTTTCGCTAGTTGTGAGAGCGGCTTTGCCGGTCTCTTTATAAGCGGCGAAGGGCTGTAGCCTTCAGATGCCTGTGCAAGTTTTGCCTGCAAGGGAGTCTGCGACAGTGTAAGCGTCACATCTCCATCAAACTTGACTGGGGAGTTGGGCCCGTATTTGGTCCTGGCATGTGGGATAGCCTCAAAGCGCAGGTCTGGCGCATTCAACAGTAGCGGCTGTACAGCCTTCACAGGCGACGCATGGGGCGTGACCGAAAAGTCCAGTTGCCGCTTCGCTTGGCAGCTTATATCCGTGAGTAGCTCCGACTGCGCAACGTCCTGGCTGTGCAAATCCGGAGAAATGCATGTTTCCGAGCTATCTGCATCTAATTGACGCACCGGGACCTTCTTGAGCGGCGATATATGCATTTCAAAGAGGCTGACCACCTTCCCGTATATTTGAGGCGTTGGCCCCAGCTCTATCTCGGCGTCTATATGTTTTTGAGGTGTGGGATGCGTTGCCCTGCTCGGTGACCCATGCTTCTGCCCGGTGACCGCTGCATTTCCTTTGGAGAGCAGCTTTTTGAGGCTTGTATATTCCTTGTACTTCCTGCGAATCTCAGGATGAGCTTTAATGTCTTCTTTTATTGGTGACCTTCCATTCTCCTCCAGAAACTGCCGCTCCCATGTCTTTAGTTGAACTTTCAGCACATCCAATTCCCCCGCAGATGTTCTCGACATCAGAGTAGCTTCTGGTCTTCGTCTCTTACCTCGGGCAGAGCATTTGTAGTTCTTGATCGCGTAGCCAGCAAAATTTAGTAAAACGCGTACATGTCAGCGCACGGAAAATGGTCACCTACAGCTCTGGACAGGAACATTCTGAATGGCATTCGATATTCAGCTATTCTTAGGGCTCCCGGTGGATATCAGGAAAGCAATCTACAGACGGTTGGATAACAGGTTTACTTGTTTAGACCCCACCGATATCAATGGCGTGAACATCCAATGGGGGTTGAACCGTAGTGCCCAAAAAAGGGACTGGGGCCTTCAAGAGATACCGTTCAGGCCATACGTGGACCATTACAACTATATTCCGAACTTTGTGCTGCTATGGCGGCAGTACATGCCATGGCTGCGATACGACAGCGTGGTGCTGGACTACTTGAGGATTAACCAGCTGTATGACGGCGGACTGGCGAGTTTACATTGGATACTAATCGGCCCGGACCCTTGCATTGCGATATTTGACAACGATGACGACGTGTTGCAGGTGTGGTTCAGCCTCGCAGAGTTCCGCAGCTGGATACTCGGAGCCCTCCAGCACCCAGAAACTGCATACTGCGGGGAGATCGATGTTGTTGGGAACGCCAGCCGGATGTATGGTGCTCTAAAGATTGATACGGGGGTAGTATTAGATATCCAGCAGCTTTTTGGCCGGCTCAATACCACGGGGCACCTGGATACGGTGGGCGAAGTAGTTTTGACGCAAGAGGAATTTCTTTCGCAGGGAGAGATTGGAAAGCACATCAACTACTCGGTGTCACAGCTGGACTCACTGCGATATCTGCGGACTCTGAAAATAAGATCTGATTTATTGTTCCACAAATTCGTTAACCTCAGGGGCGCGCGGGACAACCCTGGCCATACGATCGGATACAATGTGCGCAAGCGGCTACGGCAATTGCATTTGGTCGGCTTGCGTGATGAAATTGCTGTGTGCGACCTGTCCAAATGGGATAGCTGCGTTGCCGTCAAAATTGAAAACTTCTCTGGCTCTCTAGATCTAGACGGAGTTATTATGCCGCGGCACCTCCAGCGACTGATACTCAAGAATGTGCGCTCCGTGCGGTGGTGGAGGTTCCGAGAGATCCACGAAATTACGCTAGATCCTAATACGTTTACCAAGAAACAGGGCTTTGTGGGAACTATACACGGGCCAGATCAGGATCGGGTGGAAGTGCGGCAGATAAACAGGGCTGTCATGAGTCAGGACACATACTTCCACTTTGATAGTCTTTTGAGGGCCAGGTTCCAGAACCTCAACTACATCAGTCTGCACAACGTTTCCGAGGAAATTACTGGCATCATAGTGCCTCACCGACTGTATTGCAATGGCCGCATCAGCATTGCAGGCTGCGTCGTGAAGGGGGTTGTAGTGATCTAAACTTGCCCGGATATCCCTATTGAGAAATAAACACATGGGTGAAGTTATACATAGGCGCGGAAGAAGCCGCTTGAATATTGATAGACCGAATAGTGCGATCAATGTAATTAAATAGATAGGTTACAGCCCTACCGGGCTGGCATTTGGTCCGAGATTGGTCTGCCTCTACCAAGTCAGCCAGTTACCGGAGGGTGAAGTAGTAGGACATCATAACTCATAAAAAACGTTACATTCGTTGTGCTTGTCGGGAAATTAGTAATCATGCAGGTGCGTCGTTAAACCGAAGGAAACGTAATGGCGTGGAATAAGTAAAAAGATGCAGCTGCCGCTGCGTCAAAGACCGAGGGAGGGCATGTGATTAGGCCCTGAAGCACTAATCTCCATAGGAATCGCCTCCCACCGGCTCGGCATCGTAGTTTAGTGGCCCCAGCAGCTTGGAATCGCGGTCGCAATCGTCTTGCTCCTCCATCAGCTCTTCAAGGGAGGGCGCTATGAACTGGCCCAGATCCCGTTTTTCCATAAGTTGCAAGGGGTCATTATATCCCGTCCATCGGTCTAGATCCTGGGCCGGGAGCACGGGAGGCTCGTAGCGCTGTTTCTCGGTGGCCACCTCCTGTTCGGCCATATGTGTCTTCAAAAAATTTAAAATGCTGGTTCCATCTGTCTCTTGCTCGTCCTCCGCCGATAGTTGGAACGATGCCGTGTCCGCGGCCGGATCCCGCACCAGGTCGTCTTCCTCCCGAATGGCCTGCAGCGGCGGCTCCTCCCCGACCGACAGCAGAGGCAGCATCAGCTGACTCTGCTCCTCGGGCGTCGCCGCCGTGGACGTCCTGCTCAGGAGCGTGCTGGTGTGCTTGCTGTAGAACTCTGAGCGCTCGTAGTTATCCAGGAACGTCAGCGTCTCCAAAGCCATGAGCGCAGGGGCTGGGCCAGCCTCTATCCCTGCTCCTGCCGGCACAGATTTGGAAAGCGTCGACGACGTCGACGACGACGGACTGCCGCTGTGCATCGCGCGCGGCGAGTGCGCAACGTGCTGTGCGAGCGCGCTGCAGACCACGCCCGCAGACAGGTTCTGCAGGTCGCTCGAGAACAGCGACGACGGCGTCGAGCCGAAGTCCTCCTCGTCCGTGAAGCTCGCGCGCGAGCCCAGCGACAGCGACTGCGCCATGCACGCTGTCGTCAGCGCCGGTACCTCTCCACCTTCCTCGTCCTCGAACTTCAGGAAGGCGTCCGTCGAGTCCTCGATGTACACCCGCTTCTTCGACGCCTCCGGCGTCGCGCCCAGGCTCACCGGCGTCGCGATGTCCGCCGCCGGCGTCTCCGGCAGCCCCACGCTCGTGAACCGCCGCTTCAGCTCCTGCAGACTCGCCACCAGCCGCTCCAGCTCCTTCTTCAGCTTCACGTTCTCTAGCCGCAGCTGCTGGATCTCCTTGCGCAGCACCGCCTTCGTCGACCGCCGCCCCCCGCTCTTCTTACGCTCCGCCTCCACCGCGCCCGCCGCCGCGTAGCTGGGCTTGCGCCCCGGCTTCGGCCGCGGCGGCAGCACCCAGTGGCGCGACGTGCGGATCGTCAGCCCGCCGCCGCCGGCCTTCCGCGCGCCCATGTTCGGTGCGATTGCCACGCCGCCGTGTACCGGCCCCGGCTGTATCGGCACCGGCTTGGCCATCTTTTCCCTTCTGTCTACTTATGGCCGCTCTCACAAAGAAGCCTGTCCTCTGGTCCCGCTGGCTGCTCTCTATGCTGGCGCCCGGTCATGCACGCCAATAGCCTCGATAATGCGGCCCTATGCAAGTGGAGTCTGTATGCGCTGCCGATCTATATAGAGAGTGGAATGACAGCACAATATATAACCTGGGAGCACCAGAGAACAACCTAAGATGCTTTTGACTCTGCTGGACCTGTGCTCTTCGCAACAGCAATATATATATATATATATCTGTGTACTTTTTCACTATGCTACACCTGGAGCCTAGTCTTGCTGGCCTGCCCGCAACGCTGGGGGTTCGCTCCAGCGGACATTGCCTGCACGGATGCGGGCGGACGGCGTCGTTGCGTGGTCCCGCGCAACGGGCGCGGACGGGCACGGTAGGCGGGATCGGCCTTAGAGCTCTAGGGGGACGCAAGGGCGCCGGGCGGTATGGGTGCACGCGGAATCGGGCGGAATTAGCGCGGAGGGCGGAACGCACGCGCAGATCTGGAACGGATCGGACCTTTTAGCGGAACAGCACGTTGCTGTTCCTGGCACGTGCTGCGGAACGGCCCGCGCGGCGCGTGTGGCAGCGCGGCGGCAGCAGCGAGACGCGGGCGGCGGCGGTCACGTGATCTTTGTAGGAGAAGGCGTCCGGCGGCAAGAGTAGCTCCGGGTCCAGGCAGAGGCCCGGGGGCCGGATGGCAAGCCAGTGCAGGGCGGCTGCGGTCTCGGAGCGTAGGCGGTGGCGGGTGCACACGGCGGCGAGCAGGGCGGCGATGTCGTTGGTGGGGGGGCTGTAGGCGGCGTAGGAGGGGGCCAGGCCCTGAAGGTTGAGGAGGTAGAGCAGGTAGTCGGCCTGGATGACGGGGTCGACGACGGCGGGGCCGACGCAGCCGGCGAGAGCAAGGGCGAGCATCCGGCGCACGGAGGAGGCGCGGGCGGGCAGGGCGACGCCGGGGGTGTCGTGCATGAAGACGCCGGCGCGGTGATCGGCGATGCGCACGCACTCACTGGTAGCGCGCGTGACGCCGGGGTGGGCGCCGGTGGCGGCGACCTTGGCGCGGCGCGCGGTGCCGGAGGCGCGGAGGCGGTTGACCAGCGTGGACTTGCCGACGTTGGGCATGCCCGCAACGAGCAGGCGGTAGCCGAGGGGGAGCGCGCCGGGCGCGGCAGCGGCGGCGTCGTAGCGTGCGCGCACGGCGGCGAGCAGCGCCGCGGCGTCCGCGGCGCTGCGGGCGTCGAGGAGCATGTAGTCGTCGCCGGTCTCGGCGTGCCAGCGGTGGAGCGCGGCGGGGGTGGGCGCGGCGCAGACGTCGCGCTTGGTGTACAGGATGATGCGATCAAGGCGGTGCGTGGCGACAAGCTGGTCGAAGAGCACGTTGTGCGTGCTGAGCGGCGCCGTGCTGTCGCGCACCTCGAGCAGCAGGTTGAGCTGCGGCGCCAGCTGCTCGATGCGCAGCATGGCCTTGCGCTGGTGGCCCTGGAAGTTGGACAGCGGGATGTGGTAGTCGGGGAACACCGCGCGGGGGGTAAACACTCGCGCTGCCAGCAGGCAGCGAGCGGAGGGTTTGAACATTGGCTGGTCTGCGCTGTGGGTGCCAGGCGGCTGGGATGCCGTGGAAAAAAATCGGCATCTCGAAAAGCCCGTTACCACTACGCAGTGGACGCCAATGCCGTTAGTACTCCTCACAGGGTTCCCGTCCAGCGGGAAGACCACCTACGCGCGGCAGCTGGAGGCGCTGCTGCAGGCCAAGTGTGCTAGCTCGCCGGAACTCGCCAAGTACACGGTGGTGTACCACTCGGACGAGACGCTGGGGATCCAGCACGATGATTACAAGACTTCGCAGGGCGAAAAAAGCGCCCGGTCAAAGATCATGTCCGTGGTGAAGCGAGACCTTTCGCGGAATGCGATCGTCATCGTGGACTCGCTAAACTACATCAAAGGGTTTCGCTACCAGCTGCACTGTGAGGTGAAGCACGCGATGACCACCTACTGCTTGGTGCACTGTCTGGCGGCGTACGAAAAGCTGGTACAATGGAACACGCAGCAGGACACGCCGTGGGACGCGGCGCTGCTTGAGGCATTGATACAGCGGTACGAGGAGCCTAATCCCGCGACTCGGTGGGACTCGCCGTTGTTCGCGGTGCTGTCCGGCGAAGACAAGCTTGAGGCAATAGCAGATGACGTATACAAGGCGCTCTTCCCACAGCTCTACCGTGACTGCGCAGACCGGGAAACGGAAAAGCTGTTACAGGGCCTGACTCCCAACAGCGCCACTATTCTGAAGCCTGCGGCGCATGTGAACCTTGTCCAGGTGCTTGATTCCGAAACTCAAGCTGTGGTGAAAACGATCATGCAACATCTGCAGTCGAATGTGGTGTCTGGCAACATCCGGGTCATAGTTTCGGAAACGAAGGATATTAATGACCCCTCGTGCTGCTACGTGGAGCTGCAGAGTGATCGCGTCGGCATGGCGCAGCTCCAGCGTATCCGGCGGCAGTTTGTGCAAATGAACAAGCTCAGGAATATCGAAAAGGAGAGAATTATACCGTTATTTACAGAATTTTTAAACAAGAACCTGCGGTCTGATTTATAGTTACGAACAGGCGCCGTCTTGTATATAGTCTCTTAAAAGGCTGTCCGCCTTAACTGCGTCATAGCCAGCCCTTTGGAAAAGCTCCAGCAACGCAGAATGCAATTCTTCACAAGCGCGGACATCTACGCCACAGCGCACCAGCCATAGTATGCTGCCGTCGTCTATGAGACTACGCCACAGTAGAGGTTCTCCATGGGCGAGTATCGACCTCAGAAAATGAGCCCATACCATTGGGTCGCTCAACAAAGCGGCGGTTGTATCGCGGAACATGAAAGTTTTCAATTCTCTCCATTCTTTAGCCTCTGCCAGAATTTCGATACACTTGATGGCCACATTACGGTTTGTATACCCTGTGTCCCTGAGAAAGCGCACAAATTCAGAAAGCACGTTTAACTTGGCTTGTGAGCTGACCATTAGTTTCAAAGTCCGTATTGTTATCTGCTCATCCCTGAAGAGTTCGGGTTCATGGAACTTGTAGTGATCAAGAAGTTGTTGCAATACTCTATTATGCTTCACCAGCTTACTGTAGCCTCCGTTCAACTCTTTTTGGGTCAACATAATGTCTAACATGCCAACCAATTCCTCTTTGTTAAGGCGACCATTCATTGCCTGCTTCAACGTAAAATACTCTAGCAGTGTTTTATAGCAGAATGTCAGGTCCCTTTTCAAATGGTCCAAGTTCGCCGAGTCGCCATCCTGTGCGCGCTGTAAGGCGTGCAACCGGTTCACATACAGCAGTCTATACATGAGCCACCTTGCTTGCCAGTGTTTCTCTGTTAGATCGATAAATGCCCATTTCGCATCTAATGATCGGATCCATTCCTGAGGGTCTAACTCTTCTGTTTCGGGCAGTTGAGCCAGCGAATCCACGAGAGAAAACAGGGGAGCATCGCTATTCTCCATGTTACTACCGCCTTGTAGAGAAGACCGTGCGTAATCTGCCGTCGCGGAGCTCGTAGAGCTATAATAGCGCCTAGAGTTCTGCAATGCTAAACGTTTCAGTCCTGCTAAGACATTATCATCATCATCATTTGGTAGATGATCGTTGGAAGGCGACAGAACTTTCTTCTGGTAAAGGCCACGCTCCTCGGAAGTGCAGTATAGGCCTTCAAGGTTTAAGTCTTCGCGTTTTTCTTTCGTCAGTAGATGGACAAAGACGCCACTACCATTGCCATCATAAAGCTTACTATCTATCAGGTACCAGTCGCTCTCTCCTGCTAGTTCTGCACTCGCAGAGGTAAGATTTCCCTTTCGTTGCAGACGTTTCTGCCTTTTTCTCAATTCTTGAACCGAAATACCACCTTCCTTCTGAGGAAGCACACCGTACTCGGTCTTCAGAAAGCGCATCAGCTCGATCATACTTCTGGCACCATGCCTGGTTGATTTCACACAACCAAGTATAACGTAACCGTTCTTTACACAAGGGCGATGTGCTTCGTGGGTGTTGAAACATGTAATATCCGTGACACCCAGCTTGTCCCGCATGTACTCTGTCACATTCACCACTGTGTCTGGAACAGGCGTAGCAGGTAGCTTGATTTTGCCAACAAATGGCGATGTGACGTCTATCTCAGGCTTACCAGTGCCTTGGAGGTACCATGGTTTGCTACTTGGCGAAGAACTTGATGCAACCTGATCATCCTCTTTTCCATTGGAATATAGTCTGGTCAACACCCGAGATGCCATGCATACTGACGGGCGTTTGCCACCGACAGCTCGCAAGACGGACGAAGCTTTAGAATAGCGACCTGCCCTCAACATGTAGCGATATTCCCTTGCGTCTAGGTCCGCTCTTGTGCGGAGGCGATGCGATTTTCATCGCTTCGCCATGAAAATTCTAAGCGACTCAACAGCACCCGGCGTTCGTGACAAGCACAAGCAGGTAACTGTTATAAAGACATCGTCTACACACAGAAAACGCTTCGATAATCGGTCTAATAATACATATTCTTCGATGTACTTCTGTACTCATATAGAGGAAGATTATTAACGGGAAATCGGGCTGGAGAATTAAGTGTCCGTTTATTGTCCCCTAAGTTCCGGCTGGATATTCTCGTCCGCGAGATCATCCTTCTTAATTTCTGGATCGACATCGACATCAACATTACCATGTTCCTGAGCTTCGACCTCTTTTAGGTGCGAAGAAAGCAAGCGAAGTTGCTCAGCCATTTCATCATGAGGAGACATCTCCTTATGATGACTGTGATGGACTCCATCGTCACCGACGTCGTCCTCGCCCACGCCGGCGGTACTGGTTTCATGTTGGGAGTGGTCGGTCACCAGCGTGGAGCGCGTACCCATCTTGACCGCATTGGATATCTTGTTGGAGCGTACCTTCTTGCGCGGATGCTCGTCAGCGTCTTCCAGCGAGTGTTTGTTGACCTCGTTAACTGCTGCTGCTGCCGCCGCTACCTCGCTGGCGTGTACGTGGTGCACATGGTGATGCACATGCTCAGGTACGCTCACATCGTCATCATCCTCCCCGGACATCCCATGGGACTGAGCAATAGCATATGGGCCCTGCTTTTTCCGCTTCAGAACAAAGCGCGCCTTATATGTCGTAATCCGACGCGCAATCTGCGCGAGCAGCTTTTTATCCAGCTCTTGGTCAGTCAGGCCGTAGCGCTCCTTGATGATCTCCAGAATACCAGACTCGTCCACGTACTGCGAGACCCGGAACTTCGCAACAGTGTTGTCGTCCTCGTTGCACAGCGTCTCCAGGATCGAGTCAAACTTCAGGTCGTTTTGCAGTATCTTGGGGATCTTGGTCAGCACGAACTTGAACAGGCTCAGATTCGACTCCAGCGGGTGGTTGTGGTATGGCTCGATTTTCGTCACCGTGAAGGGCCCTTTGACGCTCTCCTCGCCCGTGCCGCCGCCGGTGTTGGCCACCGCAGCCACGGCCGCGGCAATCGCAGCCGTCACATCGTCCTCCACGCTGACCTTCTTCTCGTCGTCCACGTCCTTGTCGCTCTGCGCGCCCACCGATCCCACGTGCGCCCCGCCTGCGCCCCCGCTATACGACAGCAGAACCTTGAACGGACACGTCTTGAGATGACATGCAAACGTGAAATGCTTGTTGCGATGTGAATTCTTCAGAATAATAGGACACCGTGCTTGGAACTCATAGTCGTTCACCACGTCGTACCACGACTCCAGAGTCGGGAACGATTTCCTCTCGTCCGTCGACGCCAACTTCTTGTTGATGATCGGGTGTTTATACTCATACAACGACATGCTAGCCCTGCTCGATTCGTGAATGAAGATATATCCTAGGTGCTGTTTTTCTTCGTGGTCAGTTATCTCTCTTTAACCCTTCTTGCGCTTACGGTTCTGCCTTTCGGTTGTTTATCACGAATTCGTTGAAGATGGCAAGTGGAGACAGCCACAATTCGTGATCTGATTGGCTGTAGCTGTTTATTGTCACGTGCCAGAAATTGAAATACAAGTATCACTAAGAACGAAGACGTGATGCGGTTGGTCGTGTGAGGTTCGACACTGCCGCAGGGCTGAACATGATGGGCGGCTAACCGACGGTAGCGCGCGCATGCGGCGGGCGCGTGTGGAAACAAGCTTTGTGGGCAGCATGCTCAGCCCGGGCGCAACAGCTGCGAGAGCGGCCGCTGGCAGACGCGTAATATCAACATCACTCTGTACGTCCAGATATAAGGCGGCGGGTGCGGCGGCAGCGTGCTGCCGCCGCTGCCGACGAGTAAGATGGGTATCAAGGGTCTGAACAGCATTATACAGCAGCAGGTGCCGAGCGCGATCCGGCCGCGCGAGATGAAGCAATTCTTCGGGCGTCGGGTCGCTATCGATGCGTCGATGTCGCTGTACCAATTTCTGATTGCGGTGCGGCAGGCGGACGGCGTGCAGCTGGCGTCTGCGGACGGCGAAACGACGTCGCACCTGATGGGGATGTTCTACCGGACGCTGCGGATGGTGGACCATGGACTCAAGCCATGCTACGTGTTTGACGGGAAGCCGCCGGTGCTGAAAGCCCACGAGCTGGACAAGCGCACGGAGCGGCGGAAAGAGACAGAGCAGAAGCTGGCGGAGCTGACTGAACAGGCGGAGATTATGAAGCACGAGCGGCGGCTGGTCAAGGTGGAGCAATGGCATGTGGCGGAGGCCAAGAAATTGCTGGGCCTGATGGGCATACCGTATGTGGACGCTCCGGGCGAGGCCGAGGCACAATGTGCCGAGCTGGCCAAGAAGGGCAAAGTGTTTGCGGCAGCAAGTGAGGACATGGACACGCTGTGCTATCGGACCCCGTACCTGCTGCGACACCTGACCTTCAGCGAGGCGCGCAAGGAGCCGATTCACGAGATTGACACGGAGCTCGTGCTTCAGGGCCTGGGGCTTTCGCAAGAGCAACTAGTGGACCTGGGAATCATGCTGGGTTGCGACTACTGCGAGAGCATTAAGGGCGTTGGACCAGTTACGGCATTGAAGCTGATCAAGGAGCATGGCTCACTCGAGAACATTGTCGAGTTTATCAGCAGCGGCGGCAATGCCAAATGGAAGGTGCCGGAAAACTGGCCCTACAAGGAGGCGCGCGCATTATTTCTGCAGCCGGACGTGCTGGATGCCGAGGGTGTCTCTCTGAAGTGGGAGGAGCCCAAGGAGGAGGAGTTGATCGCCTTCATGTGCAAAGAAAAGGGCTTCAACGAAGATCGCATCAAATCCGGCATTCAAAAACTACGCAAGGGACTCAAGGGTGGCGTTCAAGGACGTCTAGATTCGTTTTTCAAAGTTAAGCCAAAGACTACGGAGCAGCTTGCTGCTTCCGCCAGGAAAGCACAGGCGGCCAAGAAGACTAACCAGAAGGGGAAGGTTCTAAAGCGGCGGTAATGGGAAGTTGGCCTTTATCTCTTTATAAATATAGTGTGTGATATATAAATGACATTAAAACAACCTTTTATAGCCACCCGCGGGGGCCTTTGAGGGATTTACCCATGAATACGCTTCGACAGAACGTTCAATGATCCATTTAAGCTTGTCCACCTTAACCAAAGAATGCGACGGCTGCCCTGTGACTCCTATGCGGTAAGAAAGCATTTGATCGTAAATTGCAGCCTTCAAGCGGAGGGTCTTTCGTTTTATCTTTATCTTGGCTTTCTTGCGACCAACCGCGCAGGCGTCCATGGCGACCTCTTCCTCACCGCTGCTATTGCCCTCCAAAAACCCTGGGGTATTCTTATTCAATTTACGAGAGGCATAGACTGTAATAAATATGGCACCTTTGTACCGTGAACGCATGCGTGATTGGTACCGCTTCTTTGGATCGTTTGCTACCTCGGCGCTTAGAAGCTCATCATTCGCCCAGATGTTCTCATCGATATCGCCAAAAATGAACTCAAGAAGTAGCGCAAGCTCATATGTCGCAATCAAATGCATCCACCCACTCGTGATATTCACTGCAGGGTCGTCGTGCTCG